>NW_025999968.1:21756394-21867981 GCF_001458135.2 Marmota marmota marmota | reverse complement strand
TGGTCACAGTTCCCTCTACCTTGCCAGCGCAGGGGGAGGGGGCGGCTCTGCCTCTCAGCAGGCCGCTGCTCCTCTTCTGCTGGTGGGTCCCAGGCCCGCCTACCTTGCAGGAGTGATTGGGAGCTCTGCCCCTCCGCGGGCCACTGGGCCTGTTCTGTCTATCGGTTGCAGGTCTGGCCTCAAGGTATTACTTTTTTAAAAAATTCTTTGGTATTTAATATTCGACTCATGTATCTAGATACCTTGCAACTATAGCCCTCAAGACCCCATTTTATTAAGAGTGGATTGATTTAAAGAAATGAATTGTGACTTAGAGCTATAAGCAGGATATTTTTTATCATTATTTGGAAAGTTGAGAGTTTAGCCATAAAAATTGCAAGAATGGATGTGGTAGTGCATGCCTATAATCTCAGCAACTTGAGAGGCTGAGGGAGGAGGATCACTAGTTCAAACGTAACTATAACAACTTAGCGAGGTCCTCAGCAACTTAGTAAAAACCTGTCTCAAAATAAAAATGGGCTAGGGATGTGGCTCCCGTTGGGTCAATCCCTGGTACAAAAAAAGAGAGAAAAAATTTTTAAAAAAGCAAGATTTCTTTGTAGCATATTCCATATTTTAAAATAATTTTCTTTAAATTTTAACTTGTCTTTGAAGATGAATATTTGTTGACAGATATTCACTTTTAGAGTTACATGAACAGTTTTATTCTTTGGTCACTGGATAATGTATCTGACTGATTTCTTAATTTGTTATAATGAAATATATAAAAATATTTCGATTTAATCCTGTTTTTATTTCATTATCTATGATATTGGGAATCAAACATTTTTCCTCATTTTGAAATCTCATTCTCAGTGTGGTAGTATTGGGAGGTGATGAAGGTCATAAAGATAGACTTTTCCTGAATGTGATTAGTATTCTTATAAAAAAGAGCATTTGACCCAGTTATCCCACTCCTTGGTTTATGCCTAAAGGACTTAAAATCGGCATATTGCACAACAAGTGTAATTACAGGACCAAAGTAATTCTACATCATATACAACCAGAAGAATGAAAAATTATACTCCATATATGGAGTATATGTCAAAATGCATTCTGCTATCATGTAAAACTAATAATAAAAAAATAAAAATAAAAAAGAGACCCCAGACAGTACCTTTGTACTGTCTGCCATTTGAAGACACTGTAGGCAGACAGATATCTATAAACATGGAAATAGGCCCTCTTTATACACTAAATCTGTTAGAACCTTGATCTTGAAACTCCAGATTCCAGAAATGTGAAAAGCAAATTTCTTTTGTTTGTAAGCTATATAGTTTATGATAATTTTGTTAATATAGCCCCAAAAGATTTTTAGAGCAATTTAAAAATCAAAATGTGAATTATATCATTAATATTTTAAAAATCTATTTCTTAGTCTGTGCTGCTATAACAATTTAATGGGTAATTTATAAAGAGGAGAAATTAATTTTTTTACAGTTCTAAGGTCTGAGAAGTTCAAAATCAGGTTGCTAGTAGTTTGAGTTGTTTGATAAGGGGTGCATCCTCTAGAAAGGAGGAACCCTGTCTCCTCAAAGGTAGAAGTCAGAAAGCAACAAGCCTCCAATTCTTGAATTCTCTTTAATAGGCCTGAATCTCATTGGTGAAGGAGGTGCTCTCAGGGTGTAATCACTTCTTATTCTATCACATTGGCAACTCCTTAGTTTTGGAAGGTAAACATTCAAACCATAGTATTTTCTGAGATATTGAGATGATTTTATTCTCTCTTTATTTCAAAAACTTAGCTTACAATATAATCAATTTGTATAGAATGAAATACATCAGTTTATTTTACCAGTAACAGTAAATAATAACACAAAATCTAGTACCAGGCTGGCCTAGTTCAGATCCAATTATTTCACTTGCTGTTTATGTTCTTGGGTAGGACAAAAGTGATATGGCTTACCATTTTAATATATTTAAATAAAATAACAATAGTGTCTATTCCACTAGGCTATTAAGAGAATTAAACATGAAAATGCTTTCAAAGTACTCAGCATATTGACAAGCATATAATAAGCACTGCATAGATAATAGCGAATATTATCTCCATTATTATTAATTTCATTGTCATTTTTGTCAAAGTTAACACAGAAAAATCATTAAAAACTTCAGTTTTGAAACCAGGTGTGGTGGTACACACCTGTAATCCCAGCAACTTGGGAGGCTGAGGCAGAAGGATCACAATTTCAATGCTAGCCTCAACAACTTAGACTCTGTCTGAAAAAACAAACAAAGAAAAAAAAAAACAAGAAACAAACAAAATCCCTGAGTTTTGAGCATTTTCACATTTTAATATTTATGGTTATTTCATTATATAGGTTCAAAATATATCTTTAGCAAAATACTCATTTGTTTCTGTCTCCCAACTTGAAAATCTTTCAGTTGTTTTTTATCCCCTTTGTAAACATAAAGCCAGATTAACTTGAGAAAAAGTGTGGTTTTAAATTTACAATCTGGACTGCACCATTTGCTGAAATTTTCCACTGAACTATTCATTTAATATTTTGCATTTAATTTTATATGTGACTTTTGCAATATAATAATGTTCCAGTAGAACAATGAGTCATGTTGAAAGTGGAAAGAGATGAAGTTGGAAAGACAAGAAAGGGTATGAGCACACAGAATTGATTATATGCCGTACTAGGGAACTTGGATTTTGCTCTTCTTGCAAAGAGAAACCACTAAAGGATTTTAAATGGAGGGAATTGAGAGTGATAAGATCTGATGAGATGATAGTAAATCAATTATCAGAAGTAAGAAAGGAAACAATGAAACAAGTTAGATTATTGTCAAAGACTGGGTGAGAGATCATATTGGACAGAGCAAGGGTAGTGACAATAAAGAGAAGAGATATTTCTGAAAGAGCATTTGAAGATGATCAAGTGTGTAGAAGAAAGCAGGGTGTTGAGGTGGACTGAACGCAAGTAAAAAAGGAGGAAGCAAGGATATGATGGCAAAATTGGTGAAAAAAATGGATTTTAGGAGAAAAAGATTTAATTGTGGGTATGTTCAATGTGAAATTGTAGTATGACATTCAAAAAAGTTGTATATAACTGTGTTGATGGACTGAGAATATTTATCTAAGAGTGAACGTCATAAAAATAATCTTTGAAACTTGAAAATCAATGTTCTCAAGTTAAGGAGAGAGTATGGAGAAAGAGAAAATTTCCTAAGACATGAGTCTTTAAGGTGGCCAGTAAAAGCCTTTAGGAAGAAGAATGCAAAGGAAGAGTCAGTGAAGGAGGAGGAGACAAACTGAGTCAAAGGGTGAATGGAGAAAAATGAAGAAAAATCTTAAATATGTTCTACTACGTCGAATGCTGCATAATGTTTGTTAAAACAATGTTTGGGAATAGATCATTGAATTTGAAATTTATAGGAATTAAATGACCTTAAAATAAAATATGTGGAGTGGTAGAGACACAAGCAGTTTGAAATGGATTTAAGAATGAAGAAGTGAAGATAGAATTTGTGGAGAAGGGAAATAATTAGAATGGAATATGAGAGTAATGGAAACATTTTTTAAAAGAACTGGAAATAGTAGACTATTAATGTGAGTGTATTTTTGTTACATTTCAAAATTTACTCAGTTTTTAGTATTTTACATTTAGTTTTTAGTTTCACATAGCCTGAAGAGATTAGATGGATTTTAAATACATGTTTATCTAAAACTTACCTGTAACAGGTGGTATAAAGAGTTAAGGAAAAAATGAGGCAACTGTTTGCTACAAGTTTACAACTTTGGATTTGACTGTTTTATTGCAGCCAGGGGATACTTTGAAGTAAGCTGTTAGGCAGTAAGTCCTTCTAATCTAATTGGGAGCTGAGCAAATTGCAGTTTCAGCATAAGCCCTGGTAACCTTTACTATGATGTTCAGGAAAAGAAGAAGATGAAGAAGAAACATAGTCAGAAAAGAGAAACAATATGGAGCAGTCTAAAATTTGATCTACCAGGTTGTTATTTTAGACAAGCTATAACTTTAGTAGACATCTGCTAATTATGATTTTAAGAATGATAAACATTTATCATAATTATTGATGTCTACTTGAAGTAGTGTATTTAAGCATTATCAACTCATTATTGACTTTAAGTAATTTTCAGATTCTATCCATTCACATCTCAAGTATAGAGAGACATTAATGAAAATATTCTCATACAGAAAGCAAATCTACAATAGGAATTTTGTATGGACTTTAATATCCTAAATATAGATCATATTTCATAAAATAAAAGGACCTCATTATACCTAAGATTTTTATCAAAATAGGCTCTTAAAGTAAGACACAAACAAAAGAAAATAGGTTATGATTAAAGTGTGCAAGCCATTTTTAATTTATCATGGCCTTTGCTCTGAAGGATAGAACAGCTTATTCTAAATTCTTCATGTTATAGGAATTTGAACTCCTTGGAGTGTTTTTTATGTTATTGTTTCAGCTCCTTTTCTCTGATAAATCCAAATTGATTTTAGCATAGTTATAATGATCCAAAAATTCATATTATCACTGGAGATGATTCCTGAAACAACATAATCTAGTTCCTTGGCTATGTCAAATCCTCAAGAAATAATTTATTATATAATAAGTAACACCAAAGAAACAATGCAGTTGTTGACTATGAAGTGGGGAAATTGCATTAACCATTCTCTCTGTCTTACCTATGATTCATATGTGCCCATGAATTAAAAAAAAACTTTATATCATTGCTAAATATATTGTTAACTATGGTATTTAGAATTTAAGACTGACACATTTGAGAGGAATGTAACACCAAAGGACTTGTACACCCAGGAATTATAACAACCTTTACTCAGAAAATTTTCTTTTTGTCTCTTTGGCAATTGCTTCTTGTTTATATTTTTGCTTTAGAAGATTGAGAAGAATTGGCATGATACCTTTAGTTTTGTTTCCTTCCTCTGTACCAAGAATCCAAGTCAAAAACAACCAGGTTGATGAAATGACTACTGGACCAGCTTTCTCACAGTTCCCATGTAGTTTTATATTTATTACATACCCTTCTCTTTACAGCATTTATCTCATGCTTTTGTAGTGTACTTGGCACTTGACCATTAAATCCTTGAAATCAAATAATTTCCCTGATTCTTCCACATCTTTATTTCTATGTTTTAATGCCTAGGGTTTGCAGAAAACTCAGAAGTTGGAGTCTATTAGCCATTACTGGCTGTAATGGCTAATATAATTCTTGCCTTTTTATTCACTGAGTTGTTTCCTTACATTATCAGAGAGACAAATTTAGTGGCCTTGAAACCATAGATAAGTCATAGTTAACCGGTGTGTAGTATCAGAGGTCTAAGTTCTTTGACCGAATTGATATTTGCTCGTGTCTGGATTTTGTCCATGTAATAAATATTTGGTACCCAGGGTTGTGCTTTTGGCAGGTGATACAGCCTTGAAGAGGTGGGTCTCATGGGAGGTCTTTTAAGTCATTGGGTTGTGTGCCCTTGAAGAAGATTCTGGGATCTCTCCTTGCTCTCTTTTGCTTCCTGGCCACGGGGTGAGTGGTTTAGCTCCAACTAGTGCTCCTGTTAGGATGTATGGCCTCTCCACAAGCCCAAAGTGATGAAGCCAGTGGATTGTGGACTAAAAACTCCAAAACTATGAGCCAAAATAAACATTATCACTTTATAATTTGGCTAACTCAGGTATTTTCTTACCTCAGATTTTGTTTTTATAGTGACAATAGCTGACACAGTATAGTTCTCATCTAAATCTCCCTCATTCCTTGAAATTTCTCACTATCTCAGCCCCACCATTGAAGATTTTGCCTCTTATTAATGTTTATTACACATCTCCATGTCTCAGAGCTCCACAAGGCTGGAAAGCCACACCTCCGTGCTTGCCTCCTTGTAGATCTCTATCCTTGGTTCTGGCATTAGATTGTTTCCTCTTCTTTGAAGCTGGTGCAGTTACTCAGCAGCAGGGGCATTGCACTTTTTGAATCTCAGAATACACTCTGAGTACAATGTGAACACTTAACTACATCCAAATTGGAGTAATAAGTTCAGATATACAACCCTGTGTACAATCAGATCAAACTAAAATCTCGACAACTCTTACCGCTCAGATTCTCTGCAGCAGGCAGTCTAGGTCCTGGTGTGAAGACTTAGCCTAGCAGTATAGCTATCTGCCAGTTTGATCTCAGCAGGTGAGTGCTTAGAGCAGACAGTAGGTAGCAGAAAGGTAACTGCAACAGCAGAATGGTAAAGTGAAGCAACTTCCCCCATCTACTACTCAGTCACATGAGCATGGCAGTGATCTTGTATTCTGTTGTTTTTTTTTTTTAATGCTATAACTTATTTTTCTCCAAGAAAAGAAAACTGTACTGTTATTCTTTGTTTTTGAAATCCGTAATTATATAGAATTAACCCCATGGTCTTATTGACCCAATGGTTTCATCATCTTCTGGAATTTGTGAACCAAAGACAAGTTAGTTCTGGCCTCTATTCTATGCAGAACTAGAGAGTGGATGTAATATTTGAGCAGTGCCTCTGTGGACAGGCTCTCCCTTTGTGGAGACAGCCTTTCAGCTGGGTATTCTCAAATCAAAGCTGCCTATTCTCGCCTTTGGGAACTTTGTTAAGCCGTGTATATCCCAGAGAAGGAATATAATGGTACATGAAAAACATAAATGGATCATTCTATGTATCTGGAACCTTGGAAAACTTTTCCAAGAATGGTGGCATTTCCATAATGATACTCTCAGCAAGTATTAAGAGAATATTAACTGATCTTGTACCAAAGAGCAGCAGGTACAGCATAGTGCTCCATAACTGAATCCCTTCTTCACTTTTCATCCTCCCACTGTGAGTGACTTCTACACCCTGGTTAGGACCCTTTTGCTTGTCTAGCTCTTCAATAACCAATGCATGTTCTGATATCCAGTTAAGATAAGAAACATCTAAGATGTAGTGAGGGTAAAACAAACATTTTTCTATAAAAGCTATACGATATTGGAAAATTCAGCTTTATATTCAACACTAAGCTTCTTAACAGGGCGTTTATAGTTCTTTACAAATTGTTTTCCTACAATATCTCTTCCTATTTCTCCAATGCACCATAGCTTCCAGTAATGTGCTCTCTCCAGTGGAGTTCTCAGCTGTACACACATGCAGACTCTGCTTTCCACACCTGTCATACCTTCCCAACTTTTCTTTTTTTCTCATCTGGAAATGTCCTATTTTCCTTTTGGTTCCAGCCAAATATCCATATGGCTTATCTTTAGAGAAGGCTTTACTTACTTTTTTCTCTTTCTTTAGCATTTTGTTTACACCATGACTTGGAAATGTTTCATGTTGAATGTAATTATATTGTCATTAATCAAACACTCTGAGCAAGAATATGAAATTAACTTTTGATTAATCAAATTTTATACGACAAATATGGTGCTTTTCACTTTTACATACATGATTGCATTTAACCCTCCAAGTTGTGCAAGGTAGGTAATCTCGAAGCCATTTTTGCAGAAGAAAACTTGTAAGGTTAATCCTTTAACTTTGTTATGGTGAAACATCTGGTAAGTGATGAAGAATAGATTTGTATCTGTGTTGTCAGATTTTGTTGGTCATGTCCTTACCACTACCTCAGTTCCCTGAAACCCAGTCTAACATAAAGATGCCTATTATAAATTTTTAAGAATAAAAATAAGAAGGAAGAAAAGACGGAAGGAGGGAGGCAGGCAGGTGTGAAGGGAGAAAGTATTAAAAAAAAGGGGATCTAACAACCAAACACACTATGTGATGGGAAAAAAAGTCTGGACATGCATGTGTTAAACAGATTTACAGCTCTTGACTTTCAAATGATTATTAGCCTATACATACAGATCATGTATACAAAATATCACATATTTTATAAAAATTAAAGAACATGTATTAAGAACTTTGTAAACACAAAAATTGGCAAATCATTATAAATTCTAAGAAAAGAAATTTTCTCATCTAAGTAAACATACAGAAGAATCCTTTATTGTGAAGAATTATATCCATTTGAATCAGTGGAAATTTAACTGTTGTGATTGATACACATCAATATTTCCTATTCTATAAATCAGTTTTAATTCTGTAGTTAAATTTGTATACAAATAATTTAGTATATTGTACTGTTTCTATGATTTCAAGGGATCCATAAAGCCTCATGCACTGATGATAATATTCAGCATTGTATAGTTAACAATGTAGGTTCTTTTCTCAAATGTATCATTTTAAAGAAAATATCACATACTGGTATTTTGTAACATTGTGGAGTTCAATTAAGATTATTTCCCTACCAGATGGCTACATCCAAAACTAATTACAATATGATGGGGAAGGGTTGGAGTATCACAAAATGATAAATTACCATAAATAGCGTAGAGCAAAAATCACAGTCAATATTTATCTGATAGTCTTTTTGTAAGTGGTTCAAAGCACTAATTTGTTTTATCCATTTTGACCTAAATTTGTTTGTTCATTTACCTATAAGAGCTCTTACTTTTTAAAACTAAAATAAATTCCAGCTATATTAAAACATGATTCACAAATAAAAATTTTGTATTTGTAGAGTATGCAAGATGGTGTTTTGATATTTAATTATACAATGCAAAATAAATAACACAATCAAACTGACATATCTATCACTTTGCCTTGTTATAATTTTTATAAATAGTCAGAACAGTATTCTCTGTGATTCATTTTCATTATCCAGGCCCATAGATTAGGAATTATCTACTAGCACTGTGCCTTATGACCTGCATTTATTTTCATTTGTCTTTACCATTCTTGATTTTTTTCATAGTTAAAAAAGAAGCTAGTCAAATACTCAAAAGAATATTGTTATAAGTGACAAAATATAGATAAACCCAGTATAAAAGTTTAAAAATGCTCAAATTGTTTTCTGATTAAAAAGGAATATTTAAGCCTTGTAAAAATTGATAAATTAGCAATTGTAAAATTACTTTAATAGTAGGTTTTAACTGACTTGGATTTTAATTTGCATAGGATATGATGACAGGGCGCATATGTATTTCTTAAAGAAGACCTAGACAAATTTCAAAGAAAAATATTGATCATATTGATTTTAATTAATATCTGAAGTTTTGTAAGTTATAAAACACCAGAAAAAAGGTGAAAGTAACATCCACAATATGACTTAAGGGTTTTGTAGCACATATCATTTGCCTGAATTCTAGAGATAGGAAACCTCTGTACAGATTACTTACAGAAATTAAATCTGCATTGCAGTGTGTTTGAAATTGAATATTTGTAAAATACTAGGATGCATTATTAAGTAATTGGTTTTCATAAGTTCAGTTGAAAGAGATGATGACTACTGGGGAAATAATTTTACTTAAAATGAACCATATCTGAGTAACTAAATTATCCATCTGATGAGTTTTTGCAGAAATGCTATAATTCATGTCAGTTTCACTGAGATATTTGATAATCATTCATGATGGCACTATTTACAAATGAAGGTCCAGTATTGTTGAATCAATGTCTACTTAATGGAATTCTCTGATCAATAATACCGTTGATGAAGATACAAAGTGCATTTTTGTTAAAATAAAGAGGAATTAAAATATGGGACATATAAATAATTCAATAAAATAAGTATAATGACTGCCTAAGATGAAGATTTTTTGACATTCTAGGATATGAGCTCATAAACTAATGAGAAATCTATGATAAGCATATCTAATTACGCTATGGCCAAATCTGTTGAGAGAATAAATTTATTTTTGGCTGGGGGAATAATTTACTAAGAATATACTAGTTGAGTATTGGCTTGAGGGAAGGATAGGTCTTAATAAGCAGGGACTGGAGTGAGCATCAGTGCAGGTGAATAAAACTGCATGTGAGCAAAGCACAGAGGTGAGAAATCATGAGACCTTCACAGAAGCCTGGGAATCACATTAAAAGAATTTGGAATGTCATCTTCAAGAGTTTGGGTTTTATTTTCTAACCAATGACATAGTACATAATTGAATGTAAAGATTATTCTTGGAGCAGGATGTATCATGTAATGAATTAGAGACTTGATGAGGAAGATGGTAATCCCATGAAAAGATCAAATCATTCTGAGCTGTGGCATTAGGAATAGGTGGGATTGATGCAAGAAAAACTGAAGGATCACTCATCAGAATTCCAATATTTGAACATGTGGAAATCACTTGATGAATATTCATTGATTGAAATATATGAGAGCTAAAACAGTGATGAAAATCAAGCAAATATCACTGTTTTTTAAAATCTTGTTTATAGTGGGAAGGAGAGAGGAGTAGTGGACAGAAACCAGAAATACAATTTTAAAATAAGTCAGAAAATAAATGCTATTGAGAGACCCAAAGTAGGGAAAAAGTGAAGAAAGTGTTTGTGTGGTCCCAGGAATGTGCAACTTTAGATAAAGTGACCAGAAAAGGACTGACACTGTTAATTGAATGAATAGGAGAGGGAGCTGAGAGTGTCAGTACCCAGGTATCTTGGAAAGATTTTCCTGATAGAAGGAATATCAGGAACAGATGTCTGAAGCAGAAGCATGTTGAAGAAGTTCAGGACCAGTGGGGCTGGGGGATTGAGTGGGTGGGATAAAAGGTCACTGAAGAACTGGAGAGCCTCCTGTGTAAGCCCAGTGCCAGGGCTTTGGTTTTTATATGTGATTGAGACAAGGTATCAGAGAAGTGTAATGATCTGACTTGGATGTTCACAGGATCTCTGTGACTGCTATGTTGAAAATAGTTTCAAAGGAGCAAAGTGAAGACAGGGAAATGGTTAGGAGGTTACTAGAGCAAGTATCTGGGGGCAGTAAAACGTTATTCTAGAGCAAGTATTACTGTTAATTTGATGAATCCTGAATAAAGAGATAATGGAAAACAACTGATATAACCATAAGGTGAGGATAATAATGCTGGTGTTGGGGGTCATGTTAAATTTTAAGTACAAATAGTATTTTTAAGTAGATTTATTAATTAGTTTTACAAGTCATCAGCATTCAGACCTCATGGAATAGCGTACACATTATTTGGAAAATGTGCTTAGTGAAAAACTATTAAAAACATCACAGGAATTAAAAGTGTTGAGGATATATATATATATATATATATATATATATATATATATATATATATATANTAAGCTAAAATGGAGAGGTCTCCACAAAAAAAAAAAAAAAAAAAAAAAAAGATTTTTTTAAAGTAGAGATTTAAGCAAGGGTAAGGAAACAGAGTTAATGATTTCTGTATTGTTCCACAATTCTAAAAGATATATGACTATGAGATTGCTGCTGCTTATATTGAGCACAAATATTGCCTGTGATAGCTGCTTCCTTTTATGATACTCCCTTATTTATTTGTTTGCTTATTTATAACTTCTCATAGACTTAGAAAAAATTAAAGGATTGCTGATCATTTGTTGAGTACTGCCAGTGTGGAAGACTTTACAAGGAAAACATCAATGTTATATATCTGCCTAATTTTTTAGGAATGAAGTAGACTTAAAAAAATGTAATTCTTAGCATAACCACGGAATTCACTAAATAAATTTATGTACTAATATAGAACTTGAATTTACTTAGCCCTAGTATGAAGAATCTTTGTGAATGAGACTTCTATTGATTGAAAATATGGATCTTGTCAAAGCAAATAAGTTTATCCAGGAAACATGTCCTATGATACCATTTCAGACAGGCTTGTCAGGACCCTCAGAGAATTGTGAAAACTGAGAATGGCAATACCTACTAGAGGCAATTTGTGAACCAATTAATAAGCTGTGTATCACTCTTCCATTTATTACTAAGTAGTTTTAATGGTTTTATTTTTGCTGACAAAATATCTTACAAACAACTACTGGAACATGTAGAGTTTGAAAAGTGTCATTAGAGAGCTCCCTTTTTTCCCTTAATAAATTGAACAAAGAAATACCTATTAATTCTCCTCTGTAAGGAATTGTAGTATATATGTTTATGGATGGCTTGGATTTTTTCAGTGCTTAAGTCCTGACTCCTGTGGCCAGGAATTTGCTGTTTTGCAGAGAAGATAAAACTTTGCATAACAATTAAAATGCAAGATACTATATGTGTCATGTGTAATGCACAATGTTTATATAAAGGCTCATATGCATATCACCTATATGAGAATAACCTGGAATACTTTGTAAAAATAAATATCCCTTGGCTCTGTACAATCCAGAGTCAAGGAATGGAATTCAGGTATGTGTATTTTTAAAGCTTATTCGGTATTTGACATCATATCCCAAAGTTATGCAAGAAGTGCTACAATAGCTTCCAGGAGAAAGACCATTTCCAGTTACTTCAGTGGTTCTCACTGTGGACTTAATTTTAACATTGATTGTAAGGCTTTAATGATGCCTAGATCTCATCCTTAGAGATTCTGTTAAAATTTTTCCAGAATACACCCGGGTTACTGGGGAATTCATACCCAAACTCATTAGATGGTATATTTCAAACAGATAGTCCATTTATAAGACCATTCATAATGCTCCCCCATCTAATTCTCTACTAGCCATGCTGATCTATTTGAAATGCCCAACATAATGATGAGAAGTATTGCAATTAAAATAATGCAGTGTTTATTTTTTTATTATGTTCTAAGTGTACATGTATTGAATCCTCATGAACCCTTCAGGATAAGTGTGATTATTCTTCCCATTTAATACAGATGAAAACTGAACTAAAGTGACTCGCCTAATGCTGCACAGCTAATTGACAAAATTGGCATTTGAATCCAAGCACTCTGGCTCTATAATGTACACTTTTAACACTGTGTTAATTACATGTCTTCTATACCTGCCCCACATGCTTCCTTCATGTCATTGAACTATCTTGTGTTCACAATGCCTTGACATACCTCTTTTCAATCTCTTGCCTGGTAAATATTGCCCATTTTCTGTTATGATCCTACAGGAAGTCCTCCATGCCTCTTTACTCTGAGAATTTAGCTTCCTTTGTAGCAGTTGTCAAAGACTTTTCATGTTTTCTTTTAGTGTATGACTCACATTAGTGTATGTGTTCTTGGAGGAAAGAGCCTGTAATGTGTTTTTTGTAGCTGTCTTAATCTGGAATTTAGTGGCCACTCAGTATCAGTTGACTAAATGAGTAAAGTGGAATAATGTATCACTGAATATAGTCAATGATGAAAGAACATGGGTGTTTTGGTCTTTTAAGTAAGTTAATCGAATTGGTTGATTAAAAGGTAAAGTAAAAAATGTGTCAGAAGCCATTATTAAACTCCTTTAATTCCTGACTGGTATTTGGATTTCATTTGAAAATAATGGGAGATTATAGAAGGTTTCAAGTAATACATCTTGTTTCCACCAGTAGAAACTTAATAAACCCTAGGAGAGTGCCTGGGCAATCCTATAAATTACATTCAGTACAATGTCATCTCTATCCAGGGAGGCCCACCTGGATACACTGCAAACTGTTGTGCGGGCTGGATATAAGGACAGATCTAAGAAGTAAGTAAATGTAAAATTAGTTTCAAGTGCAATAACCAGAAACATAGGGTACATGTTGCAAAAGAAATAATAATAATTTAGAATGGAAACCAGGAAAACTGTCCAGAAAAAAGGTCCATTTGTTTGACGGTGGGTAATGAGTAGTAATGAGAAGTGCCTCAAATTCTTGGTTATAGTGAAAACAATATTTTGAAAGGTGAACCTGGTGGTAGGGGACAAGAGAGTATGGAGCAAAGGTTGACAAAGTGGAGAGCTATAAATGACTTATCCATTTTTTAATGCTTGGGTAAAATAATACATGGAAATTGTACAAAGTTTAAATGATGATAAATAATGTTTTATTGGAACACAATCATGCTTATGCATCTAAGTATTGCTTAAGATTCTTTAGGATGAACTACAAGAGCAGAAATGAGAATTGCAAGAGAGAGACACATGACCCACAAAGAATCAAGTATTAACTGACCCTTCCATAATAATGAAAAAGTTAAAAACATAGGGATTAATTTGGAACCTTATGTAGGGTATTGCAGTAGCCCCTGAATGAAGTAATAAAGATATTTTATCATGAAGACTTTCAAAGTTTAATCTGTCAAAGTTAACATTATCTTTGGGGAGTAAATGGCATGGAATGCAGAGCACAAATGAAGGGTGGAGCACTGCAGTGAGGTGCGGATTCCTAATAGAGTAGACACTTGGATACTTGTTCTGGAGGAAGACTAGTAGGTTGAAATTGTACATCACTGTGCGACCAAAAGCAATGAACAGGAGCATGTCTGGCACTTGGAGCCAGTGAGTAAGCCAGAATCAGCAAGACTTAAAGGAGAGGATCAAAATTAGTTGACTAAAGTAGATGACCAAGAAGTCCAAAAATCTTGAAATCTAGGGAGACTACAGAGAGGAACCAGGAGCCCAGAAGGGTTATACAAGAATATAAGGTCCCCAGCAGCCTGGAATTGGTATACTGGCAAAAGTCAGTCTTAATAGGAACCAGTGTTTCCTGTACAATCTGCATTTGTAAGAACCTCAGTGCACCTCCACATATGTCATTAAATTTTTACACCTTACACTAATCTAATAGTGTAAGACAGTGTGCCTTACATTTTACATTTATTAAAATGGGGTGGGGGTAAGACTATCACTCCAAAGTTAAATTTATCTTGTAGGACACAAACTTAAGCTTCAGGGCACCTCATTTTCCTGAATCCCATTTAAAGCTCTTTATCTTGAACCCAAAGAAAGTTGGATCAGTCCTTGTGTTTCACTAGGTTAGATGGAATTTGATGGGTCCAAAATTTCAAGTCCAGGATTCTTCCTGTTTTACCACAGTGCCCACTGACAGCCTTTTGTCTTTCATGGCTAGCTGGTAGCAAGTTCCTATGGAGCTTACCCAACAAATAAGATGATAAGAGTTGAATAACTGAAAGATGGAAAAAGCAAGAAGACTGGAGAAGCAGCAGATTAGCATAATATTTAATAAGCAAAAGCATGCTAGGAAAACTACCTGAATTCCTAAAAAGAGCCACTGCATCAAGGCCTATAAATTTAATATTTCTTTATAATTGTTTCTTATATGAATGGGTGAAAACAAGTTCCAGATTTCCTTTGGTATATAAAAACATATGATCATAATGAGACTACTAAAAACAAATATTAGAGAACATTGCATTTCATCTGGCAAAGGGAGACACTTATTTCACTTTCATTTATTTTCCTTTTAAGATATTTTATTAAGTGCACCATTATGGAATAATGTAAACTAGGACAATATAGTCATTGAACTGATTTAAATAACTTTTTAAATAAAAATAATCAATATTTACTTGTAAAGTCATTCTGTTACTAGGCACCAAGAGTTAATTTTTTTTTTATTTTGAAAAATATATTGAATATGTCAATAGCAATCAATGAAAGAAATACTTCTAATTAGTGTTTTTAAAAAAGCTGTTATTCTTAAGAAAAAATGAAATTCATGTCTGATTTTTTTCTGATACTCAGAATTTTATTTAACCTATTTTATATGATACTGTTGATTTTATATATACTTAAAATTTTTAAATTTCATAATTGAGTAGATACTTTCATGTATTTTTCCTATTATAATTTTTCCACGGACAAGGATACCTTTATTTTCTCCCTTTGTTCTCTCCATTTTTCTTCATTTTGGTTACTTTTTTTTTCCTTGTGTGGGAAATAATGAGGATGATTTTGCTTAGTTGTATTTTTCAAAACCTTACTCTGAATCACATATGCTAATGTGATTCTAAGTAGTTGAATGGGAACTGACCAACACATTTAACTTACTTTCCTTGTACAAAATATTATAGACTTTCTCTTAAAGGGCACCAAATCAGAAACTTATTCAAGGATAATGTGTGCCAGAGAGATCTGCATTGCCTTAGCCAAACATACTGAACCTGAGCCTCTGAGGATACATACTGGAGATATGAATTTATAACAAACTTCTAAAGTGATTCTCATTCATGTCAAAGTTTGAGAACGCAGCTTATAGATAGCCTACCTGATTTAATTCCTGAGAGTGCTGAAAATATATTATGATACAGTAGCAAGGAATAAATGAACATCCCTCATCCATAGAGGAAACTTGGGAAATCTTAGCTTAAAAACCTCTTCTAATTAAGATTCATGAGGAGAAATGGTTTGTTTATAGAAAGACTTCTTCCTGGGTCATTAATTTTTAGAAAGGTTTATGCTCTTTCAGGAATTAGATTCATCTGGAAATACACAAGGGCTTGCTGAATGACACTAAAATGAACAGCTGAGTTCATAAGTGTGGTAAGAGACATTAAGAAAACAGAGTGGTTGTTAGATAAAATGTAATGTTGGGGAAAAACTGTCCTCCCAGCATCTATTTCCTTATAAAGTACTTGGAAATGATTTTTTTCTATTGGTAAATCATGTATGTACTTTTTTGAATAAATAGTTATATTTTTCCTTTAGCACACCTATTATTTATTATTTATTAATTGCTTGAACTGCTGGGGGTTGAACCCAGTGCCCGGTGCAAACTAGGCAAATTATCTACCACTGAGCCAACTCCCTATCCCTGATTTATTCTTAAATATGTGTGTGTGTGTGTATTACATGTATATATGTATATGTGTGTATTATATATTATACATCTATTGTATACATATTATATATTAGACATATATACCTGTGTCTTACGTATGTATTATTTATTATGTATAGTAAATATATACATAATCTACATATATAATTATTTCCAAAGGCAAGTATAGGCTACTATAGAAAATCCAGTCTTACATTTCTAATTTGGGAAATTTTTGATCTGCCTTAATAAAATATGGTATTTTAATTTGTAAATTTATTTAATTTCCTCTGCAACTTAAAATATGTTCTATCCTTACATAGTCTGTAGTTATGATTTGCCTAGTATTGTTAACACTTTCTTCTACAAAAGATATTTCATATTATTGTATCCAGAATATTGTTTTTCTAATACTTAGAGAAAATCAAGATCACTGATTTACCCACAATTATAGGAAATGCCATTCATCTCATGATGACTCATTTCACTAAATGAGTAAACAGTACAGCATCCCAATCTTTGTGTGTGTGTGTGTGTGTGTGTGTGTGTGTGTGAGAGAGAGAGAGAGAGAGAGAGAGAGAGAGAGAGGGAGGGAGGGAGCGAGGGAGCGAGCGATGGATAGATAGATACATAGATACTGGGGATATACTCAGAGGCTCTTACTACTAGGCTATATCCCCAGCCCTTTTTTATTTTTTGTTACAAACCCTGTCTTTCTTCCCCATCTCATGAGCAGGAGAAGCACTGACACGAGAAGGAGAGGAATGTTTCTTCCAGTTTGACCCTCTCTCCCAGGAAATGTTTGTGGTCATAAGTCTCATTACATCTTGTGGGCTCTGACAATTGTTTTGTGTAGCCCTTTCCTAGAAGTGGAAAAACATCTAGATAAAACTTTGCTTCTAATATCTTGACAAAGAGTACTGCTTGGGGCTGGACCCAGCCTTTCAGAGTGCTGCTTCAGTAGTGTAGATGAATATCAAATAGTTTAAGTATTTAGGACAGTGGGTGAGATCTTAGCCTCCAGAGTTAAACAGACCTAGTTTATAGCCCAGGATCCTCATTTAAGTTTCATTTTTTTCCAAAAAAAAGGGTATATTAAAAGTCCTCAATTCTTCATACATTTGTAAAGTATGATTAAAGTAAGAAGTTTATCACAGTACGTTACACACAGTACCTGCTATTTTTGACTGATACTACAACTACCACAATTATTGATACCAGTGCTCTCGCTTCTTGTAGATAAATCATACACTTTTTGTGGGTAGCTGGTACTGTGGTTGGAACCTAGAGGCCCTCTACTAGTGAGCCACACTACCAGCACATTTTTTAAAAAAATTTATTTTGAGATGGGGTCTCACTAAGCTGAGGCTGCTCTTGAACCTGGCATTCCTCATGCCTCAGCCTCATGCCTCAGCTGGTCTTGAACCTGGCATTCCTCATGCCTCAGCTGCAATTTCAGGCATGTCCTACCATGCTTGGCTCAGATAAATTATACACTTCTAATGGGAAAATGTGAGGAAATAGTGTAAAGACAGATAGGATATATGTGATCACCATCCTTGTCTGTTGCCAAGAAATTGCAGGAAGTTATGTGACCCATTCCTGTTGCCAGTCAACAAATGTACTCTGGTATTGGCCAGAAATAAATAAAAAGGGGAAAGAATAGTCATGTAAGTATGATTCTGCTTTATAGTGGAAGCCAAGGATACTTCATCACAAATGAACTGTCTTCCCACCTAATCTTGCTCTACAGATACATACCCATGTGTAAAAGCGAAACCTTTGATAACTAAACTTATCCACCTAATGAAAGAGGTGGTAGGAGAAGTCTCTTGGGTCCCCTGCCTGTCGCTATTCTCACAGGGCTCCATTACGTGGCTGCACACAGCTGCAGGTTGCCTTGAAGGGAGCTGTACCCAGCTGGGGAGCCTGGGATCTCCACAGCTGCATCTCATTTTTCCTCAAGGAGATTTTACAAGGTGGTGATTTTATTTCAAGAGGGCATGCCCCAGTGTGAAAGGTGACTCAAGCCTCCTCTTAGGTCATGAAGGATAATGTCACATTGGTAAAAGAAAACCATCTGACCAAGCCCAGAGTCACTGAACAAGAGGAAAACAGATCAGTGTATCAGGAGTATTGATAATTGAGAGTCATTGATAGGAGCACCTACCAAAACTTTCACAGTCACAGTTTATTATTATTATTTTTTTAAGAAGGGACATACTTCTAATCTATGTGTAACAATAGGATACTTTGAATGCTGTACGTAGCTGAGTTATATTTAATTTCCTAGTCTACTTCAGACATGAAAGAACTTCCTATCTTATTTCTTAGACTAGACAGGAGAATTGAGCCCTCTTGCAATGAAGCCTTAATTTAGACTATTTCTTTATCATTGGTAAGCACTAAAGTTTCTATTTCTATACAAAAATAAGATGAATTACCTAGCTTTTTTACTTTTCTTGGGTTTATTATATGTTGCATTCTCATTTTTCCCTAAATTAATATAATATTGACTTTTCCATAGATTTCCTATTTTAATTTAAACAATATTTTCATCACATTTTAGTTCTAAGCAATGAAAATAATTTATAGTATTCAGTTACATTGCAGAAAAAATTGGCAATCAATGCTATTCTAAATTAAATAGATTTTATTTTTAAAGATATTGCTGTACACATATACATACATAAAGGTATCCATACTTTTACATATCATATATATGAATATATAGCATATATATTAAACTCACATGTACCTTTTACTTGAGACATTAAATATGAATATAATCTGAGTAAGAGGAGAAAATCTCTACTGGTTACTTGTTTGAGAATATTGTATATGATTTTCAATATAGGTATTCAAATATCCAGAAATAATTTTTAATTAAACAGTAACTTAAGTTTCTCTTCATAAAGGGCCAAATAAATCACAATGGATTTTCCTTTAATCATTTTTAGCCTGCAGCTGGACTTTTAAAAATCACTTAGAGATCTGTGAATCAATTCTAATGATTAAAGAGTGATCTAACTGAGGTTGCTTGAGCAAGTCTTCTTATGACTTTTGTGAGTAAGATTATTTTTATATTTTCATATGTGAAGCAATTTCTCAAAAACACAAAAGCCTCAGAATAATGCTGGAGGGAAAATGTCTTTCTGATCTCAACCAAAAGCTAACCTCAACAGCTTGTGCTTTTCATTCTGTTACTGGGGCAGTGGGTTGTGGGGGTGGATTATCTCTGCCTGAACAGTGGAGTCTTTAGATCAAACACTAAGACTAGGAGATAAGGACAAAGACAAGCCTTAAATAAAATATACAAAAGCAAAGTGAAAGGAGATTAAAAAAAAAAAAAAACTATTGTTTTCATGGCTGTAGGAGCAAAGAGGCAAACCCTAGAAGAAAGGAATGCAAAGATAAACCTCTAAGTATCTGATTTTCAGAGTCATTGAGCCTGATCTGAGAATCAAATTGTTTTCTCCAATGATTTTATAATAATAGCCTATGCAAGATAAAATCGCCTATCTCATAGGAAACACACATTTCTTTCTCTTGCATTCTAAATGCTTTCATTGGAAAGCAAACCTCAGAGTCCTTAGGACAATCCTCTCTCATGGGGAAGATAATCATTCTAGATTTTGGTAAGTGTAACACCTTGCATTTCCTACAGGTTGCTTCATTACTATAGGGCTTTATGTTCTCAGGCTCTAAATTGAATAAATTACTTCAGTCATATCCTCATCAAGAATATTGTTATGTGGGAACAAAGAAAGATTGCCACTTCTTACCTCATGCATTTGTGAGAAATATAAAACAATCAGGTCATCATAAATAGGCTCATATTTCCACACAAATGACTTTATTGTTGAATTTATTCCTGACCAAGAATATAGCACTAGATTCATTAAAGAAGTACCCAAGAATAATTTATGAAAAAATTAGATAGTAATAGGCATAATTGTTGAAATTCATTTTTCAAATACCATAAAGTTTTTTAGGTATTGACAGTAAAATAGGAAATAATATTCTGTAAAAAAATAACATTAAATTCAGTACTTTCATTGTATAATTTAATCCTCTACTAGATGTTATCCTCCTATTATAGACAAAAAAAAATCTGAGATTAAATAACCAGTATGGTATAGATCCTACAATTAGAATTAATGAACTTAAGCACCTTATTTTATTCTGTGGCTATAATTTTAGGAAACAAGGATAACAGAATTTATATGTATGACATAATTTCATCATTTTATCAAATGGATGTAAAATAAGAACTGATATTTAACATTGTGCTGTTGCACTAGAATTTGAAAAGCTCGTTTTGTGAGTGATCTATATAACACATATATCAGGTGAATGAAGTCCAATGAATTTCTTCTTTAATTAATAGATTTTCTTTTAATAGAGAATTATATATTCAAAATTATTCATTAATTTATATTCTTCATTATTAAAGCAACTAACATCCAGCTCAAGAACCTAGCTGATGAACACAAAAATAGAAATCCTGTATTAGAGAAGTAGATAATGATGGCTGGGGTAGATAGGAATTTCAATTAAGTGAAGACTTGCAAAAATCTTAGTAATAGAAATTATAAAATTAGGTGAATAAATAGCTAAAGTTTTTATCATAAGATCTAAATATCAAGAAATGTGATAACATGAATTGGATATGGTATGTTGTCTCTATGACAAGAGGTACGTAGAAACTGTCAAACAGGAATTGAGCAGGAGTGGGAACTATATAAATTCCTTTCTCAGCCCAGAAGGAAGATCTTTTGATATAGAGATGGATGGCAAGAAATAGGAGCAAGAATTGAACTGGAGAGCCAGATACAGATGATACTGCCATAGTAAACTGTCATATCCAAATCTGAAAAAAATTCTCTTATTTTAGTAGGTCCATTTTCTTTACCACTCCCCCTCCCCCCCACACACACACATGCATACATTCTAGAGAGCTGATCATCCCTTGGTTTCTTGGATGCTGATAGAATTGAATTACATGCTTGTAACACATTATACAGTTAGTTTTAAATGGAAATAAAACTACCACTGTATGGGAAGAGGGAATTGAAAAAAGAAAGCTGGGAGAAGAACAGGGAGATGAGAAGGAGAAAAGAAATAAGACTGAGCTTTGGATACCCTGCCTCTGAAAGTCAAATGAGAGGACAAGACCCTGAAAGGAGCCCAGATTAGACAGGGAGTAGGAAGGAAAAGAGTGATCATTAATTCACTCAAGCATTCATTTATTTAACAATTTTTAAAATGCTCATTATAATATATGCTGTGCTGGATGTATATACTTTAAAGAGCCTCCTATTGTGGTTGGGAGTTAAATGAGTAAAGCAACAATTATGTGAAAATTGTAAGAACATGACAAAACTGTTCTGGGATGAATATGAGAAG
The DNA here is from genome assembly GCF_001458135.2 of Marmota marmota marmota. NCBI lineage: Eukaryota > Metazoa > Chordata > Mammalia > Rodentia > Sciuridae > Marmota > Marmota marmota. The sequence continues at coordinate 21,845,994 of NW_025999968.1, read as the reverse complement.
AAAGAACACTAGTTCAGGTCTGGTCCTTGGAGAGTGGAGAGGACTCTCCAAGGACCAGCCCTGGATTAAGATTCCCAGTGACTTGGTTATCTCATAAAAACTGAACAGAAACTATACCAGTATATAAGTGGCACATGAAACATCCCATAGTTGTGATATCACTGCCCTTGTTTGGGAGTTAAAATATCATTAATGGCTGTATCAGTCAAGATCTGATAAGGAAACAAAGATTCCTCAGTACATTGCACAGTGAAAAGTTAATATAAAGAATTTTGACTTTAACAGGACGTCATTCAGGTGAGTTTTTCCAAGTATGAAGAGAATCGTAGAGAAAAAAGTATTAGCAGAAAGCATAGCAACCAAGCCTAGGACCAAGACAGAGCTCTTAAGAAGACCCCATCCCCCACTCTAGCAGGGCTGAGATCTAGATCTTGCTGGAGAGGGCTTGGTTATGATCAATGCCTGGCAGAAGTTTCTGAGGTGCTAACACAGTGGAACTGGCTGGAAATTTACCCTCAGGAAATTGCTAGAAATTGGCCCTCCAATTTCATAGAGATAAGTCTAACTACAGAAAGAAGTATGAGGGAGACACTGGGTGCTATTGACGATTGCGTACTATAGGAACCAAGTGTTGAAAAAGCTCTGCATGTTGCAGAACTAGCCACTTGCTCCTCAGGAGTCAAATTCTGGGGACAGAGCAGGAGTGAGCAGGCTGCATACTTTGAAGGAGGAGCCCAGAACACCAATCCAGAAAGAAACCCTTCTCCTCCAGTGTCCTTCCAGCGCCCTCTGCTGACACAATTTAACATTACACAAACTGGCAAGGAAAAAGGAAACCAGCTTTATTTTCACAAAGCAAGTATTGAAGGATGTTTAGAGTTGAGGGCTCATAAATTGATGACTGTCACAATGGATTACAGGGTACTTGGAGGTATTTTAAATGGGGTAGGAGGAAAAAAGGCAGTTAGGTGCTTACAGACATATGGAAGGGGCAAGGACTTCAGAAACAGCGTAGTCCATATTCTCTAATGTGTGAAAGGATATTGGCTCTGTATCTAACACCTATGAAAATGTATATTCAACTGCTATTTTTTTGTGCATATACTCTGGAACTATATAGAGAAGAAAACTTGGGAAGAGTATTTATGGAGTTAACTATGTTTTCCTTTAAATATCAATTCATACAGAATCCTCAGTTCCTTAGAACCATGTGTGGCAATATGAATTTCAGATTTTACTGTGACCTAGGTCATGGTAAGTACTATAAATAAAATGATCAAATGTTAAAGGTGTGGTTCTGTCAAATTTTCAGAGAAGCTAACTCTCATTCAACAATCCTTGAAGGATTTCTGTCTTGCAAAATATTATTTCAAAGCTGTTTCTCCTTCCTATCATTTATCTCATTCTTTAAGTACATATTAATGGGCAGTAGTGTTTGATTGAGTCTGTATTGCCCACTTAGCTGCAAGCTTCCCATGGACAGAACCTGTTTACCCCATGTTATTTTCTGAGTACTTCACCAATTTCTAGCCCAGAGTAGTATGTCAATAATAATATATTAAAGAGAAGTTTCTCAGATGAATAACTGAACATATCATCTCAGGTTTTGCTAAGTTGGTATTGACAGTCCAGGGGAATTTCTGACTGTTCTTCTTGATGCCACTGAGAGGTAATAACGTTTCCATCAACCTCATTTAGGTAAGAAGTGCTTCTGATACCAACAAGTATGTTATCAGTGGATTTCCTATTTACACTTTCATATTACATATGAAGCTCTCCACCCTTTTGCTCAGAATTGCTATAATTTTTCTTTGCTTCTGGAGAAAACTACAGCACTTCCTGGACTCCTTTTCCAGCCACTTTGATTTGAAGCCTGCTACTTCAGATTTCCTACTTCACTGACTCATTCTCTTCTCAGAAATCAAATAAAAGGGAGGGGGGATGAAGCCTTGATTAAATTCTCATTCGAAAAATATTTATATACTTCTCTAACCTATTCAAAATGTACATACTCAAAATTTGGGTGAAGTGTATTTGTGTCTTGACAAACATGCTGCCAAGAGAAATATATATCTAGTATGAAAATTAATACCTTGAGCTATGGCTGTCAAAATTCTTTGAAGTAATGGGCCCTTACAGAGAGTACATTATTCAGAATAGCTTAAAACATGCAAACAATCTACAAGGAGATTCATAGGCTATAAAATTATTCTAAGTCAGAACAAAATTTCCCTGATCCTTAAAGGAATTTAGCTATTAATTTTTAAATGCTGAACATAGTTGACATTTCAAATTGAATTGTTACTGAAGTAATCACATCGAATCTCTTGGTTAAATGTTCAAAGTACAGCCCATGAAATATGCATGTTACCAAATCAAAAGCAAAGTCTTTCTTTAGAATACATGGTTTTTAAAGATAAAATGTTAGATGATTTTCATTTAAAATCATCTCTTAATAGTAAGATGCAATTACTCTTCAAAGAAAATTTGAGTATGTATAACTGAAGGGATCTGTGCATGTATATTCTATAATTCAAGCTATTGATTATCCATTGTTTATTAAGAAGTGAATTTAAAAATTATTAGACATGATTTCTGAAATCAAGATGCTTAGATTCTAACAGTTAATATTGGAAAATTAAACCATTTCAAGGCAGTGCTACATGTCACAGGTGTTTCCCAAAGTGTGGAATCTATACCTTTGTTGTTACCATAAATGAGTTAATGTGCTATGTGGGCCAACATTTTCATTTTAGCTTTGTATGGCTGCTTTCTGTTTTATTCAGAAAATCTGAAATGTTTCATTTTTAGTGACTTTGTAAAGTTTCCTTTTTAACCTTTGTAAAATCATATTGATTGTTTAAAATTCATATGAAAATAACAATACGTAAGGAATACAGATGTTCAGAATGCTCATCTAATTATTGATGATTGAGGAACATGTCTAAAAAGAGCTTTAAATCCAAGTTTGTAACTGCTATTTTTTGTAACTACCTTCATTTGAGGTTCTAGGAACCCAGAGTAGGTGTTCAATAAATATTTGTCTAATAAATGAATGAAGTATCTTTTAGAAATTTATAGTTCTCAAAAATAATATCAAGGGGGGTATAGATATCTAGTACATTTATTTTTCTATTTAATTCTTTGTCAGTTACTTCCAATCCAGAATCTTTTTTCATGTACCATAGGCTTATAGAAGTATTTGACAGTGCTTCTTTTTCTGGGAACTTCTCTTCTCCCAACAGAATCTCCTTTACAGAACTTTCACAGAAGAAAATATAACATTTACAAAGCAATCCCCAAAGTGCCCATATTTTTCATGAAAACTAGGTACAGAGATTACACAACATATGAATTAAAATAACTTTTTTTAATGCAGTTGAGTATCTAAAAGTCATTTACATTATTGAGTTCAGTTATAAAATAGGACATATGTCCTGGAATTTCTAGGTTTTAGGGACCTCAGCAAACAGAAGAGGTTCATAAAATATTTTCAGAACAGTCTTGTAGAAGACATACTAGATCCAGATGGGATGAGTTCTGTTGGTAAGACTCAAAAGAAGCAGAGGTTTATCTTTCGAAACAGATGTCTATGGCTACTAACTTTTCCTGCATTTTATAGCAAGCTGCCTCACAGAGGTTTTCTTTGCACGGTAAATATACAGTGAGTTAATTTAGCAATGATGGAGATTTTAGGATATCCATTACTTACCTACAAGTATAAGTTTTTATTTTTTTGCTTTACTGAAGTTAAAGTGAAAGTCAAGTTTTTCCATGTCTGAGTTCTAAATGTTTTCCCGATTGTACCCAAACCAGAGCAATAGCTGTCAGAACCTATTCAGGGATAATTTCAAAGACAAGAATCTTTGTGATAATTTAGATTGATCTGAAGAAGCAGACAGAATACAGAAGCAGAGACCAGTTTTAATAACTTAATAGATGATTAGGGGAAGTTTGTCTTTACTTTACAGAAATCTGGGTATAAACTGAGGAGTGGGATAGCTAGATCAAATGGCACTGTGGGGATTCATGAATCCTAAATTTTTCTCTCTTATTTACCTTCAGTAAATAATGGTGATTTTCAGTGTTTATTATTTAGTTTATGCTGTCTACCAGTGTCCTTCTGGCTTAAGCAAAAATCTAAATAGCATATTTTACATTTTAAAATTCACAACATATTTATGAGTTGAATATTAAATTTGTTAGAATATTCATTTAATCTTTACTGTGAAGTAGATAATATTGTTTTGTATTAGAAATACAAAGGTCACTAAGACATAGTTTACGGTCTAAGAAGCTTCCGATTTAGGTGAAGATCCTAAAATTTCCCATCATAGGCATTTTCATTAAATATAGATATAAAAATCATAGTTGGTAAATGAAAGATGAACTTTCATATTTGATGCTGAAAAGAAAGTCTAGTCAGAGTATGAAGTTTGAAATCAGAAGGCTCTAGGTGGTGAAGAAAGACTGAAATTATCCAGGAAAACTTAATATATCCAGAAGAGAAGCAATGGGTAAGAGAGGAAAGGGAGCAAAAAGAGAGAAAGTGAGAGAACCCAAGCATAGCACCATAAGCAAACCCAGGGAGGTCAGTGTAAGCAAACAGGACCACAGATTTTAGAGAAGCAATGAGGTAAAACAGACTGAAGACAAAGCATAACACTGAAAACTCATCTAGTTAAAGCCATCTTTGAGACAATCATTTCTATAACAAGGGAAATGGGTTCCATGAGGAAAGAAAGCTTACAGAAATATGTAAATATGCACCAGTTCATTAAAGAGTAAGGGATAAAGAGAAACCATTACTTTTTAATTCTTTTAACAGCATAAGAATTGTATCCAAGTGATTTATGAGCTGATGGGGGGTGGGGGAAACATAAACAAAATAAAAAATGAAAACCTTAAGAAAAAAGGGAAGAAAGGGTTGGTATACAATAGAGAGGATCAACAGAAGTATTAAGTGAGTTAAGAATTTTTTTCAAAATTTATTTATTTATTAGATCTAATTTGTTATACATGATAGCAGAATGCTTTTCTATTCATAGTACACACATAGAGCACAATTTTTCATTTCCCTTGTTGTACACAAAGCAGAGTCACACCATTAGGGTCTTCATATGTGTACCTCAGGTAATGATGTCTGTATCATTGTATCATTCTACCATCTTCCCTGCACCCTTCCTCCCTCCCTTCCCTTCACCTATCCAAAGTTTTTCCATTCCTCCCAAGCTCTTCTCCACTCTCCCCCACTCTTCCCCCCATTATGGATCAGCATCCATTTATCAGAGAAAACATTTGGCCAATGGTTTTTTGAGATTGGCTTACTTCACTTAGCATGATATTCTCCAAATCCATTTATTAATTAACTTGCAAATGCCATGATTTTATTCTCTTTTAATGCTGAGTAATATACCATTGTGTATATATACCCCACTTTCTTCATCATTTATCTATAGAAGGGCATCTAGGTTGGTTCCACAGTTTAGCTATTATGAATTGAGCTGCTATAAACATTGATGTGGCTGTATCAGGATAGTGTACTGTTTTTCAGTCCTTTGGGTATAAACTGAGGAGTGGGATAGCTAGATCAAATGGCATTTCCAATCCAAGTTTTCTAAGGAATCTCCATACTGCTTTCCAGATTGGTTGCACCAATTTGCAGCCACACCAGCAACGTAAGAGTGTGTCTTTCCCCCCACATCCTCCTTAACACTTATTGTTGCTTATATTGTTAATAACTGCCATTCTTATTGGAGTGAAATGAAATCTTACTATACTCTTGATGTTCATTTCATGATTACTAGAGATGTTGAACACTTTTTTTCATATTATTGTTGGTTGAATGAATATCATTCTGAGAAGTGTTGTTCAGTTCCTTAGCCCATTTATTGATTGGTTATTTGTTTTATTGGTGTTAAGTTTTTTGAGTTCTTTATATATCTTGGAGATCAGTGCTTTATCTGATGTGCATGTGGTAAAAATTTGCTCCATTCTATAGGCTCTCTCCACCTCACTGATTGTTTCTTTTACTAAGAAGAAACTTTTCAGTTTGAATCCATTCCATTTATTTATTCTTGATTTAATTTCATGTGCTTTTGGGTGTCTTGTTAAGGAATTGAGGACCTAATCCAACATTATGAAGAATTGAGCCTACTTTTTCTTCTATTGGGTGCAGAATCTCTGGTTTGATTCCTAGGTCCTTAATCCAATTTGAGTTGAGATTTATGCATGGTGAGAGACAAGGGCTTACTTTCATTTTGCTGCACATGAATTTCCAGTTTGCCCAGCACTATTTGGTGAAGAGGCTATCTTTTCTCCAATGTATGTTTTTGGTGCCTTTGTCTAGTATGAGATAACTGTATATATGTGGATTTGTCTCTTGAGTCTTCTATTCTGTACCATTGGTCTACAAGTCTATTTTGGTGCCAATACCATGCTGTTTTTGTTACTATTGCTCTTTAGTATAAAGTCTGGAATAGTAATGCCACCTGCTTCACTCTTCTTGCAGAGGATTGCTGTAGCTATTCTAGGTCTCTTATTTTTCCAAATTAATTTCATTACTGTTTTTTTCTATTGCTGTGAGCAATGTAATTGGGATTTTGTTTGGAATTTCAAAAAATCTGTATATTTTTTTTTGGTACTATGGTCATTTTGACAATATTAATTCTGCCTATCCAAGAACATGGTAGATCTTTCTGTTTTCTAAGTTCCACTTTAATTTCTTTCTTTAGTGTTATGTACTTTTCATTGTAGAAGTTTTTTACTTCTTTCATTGATTCCCAAGTATTTTATTTATTTTTTTGAGGCTATTGTGAATGGGGTAAATTTCCTAATTTCTCTTTCCGAGGATTCGGCACTGATATAAAGAAATGCCTTTGATTTATGGGTGTTGATTTTATATCCTGCTACTTTGCTGAATTCATTTATTAGTTCTAGAAGTTTTCTGTTGAAATATTAAGGATGCTCTAAGTATAGAACTGTGTCATTGGCAAATAGTGATAGTTTATTTTTTTTTCTATTCATATCCCTTTAATTTCTTTCAACTGTCTAATTGCTCTGGCTAGAGTTTCAAAGACTGTTAAATACAATTGGTGAAAGAGGGCATCCCTGTCTTATTCTTGTGTTTAGAGGGAATGCTTTCAATTTTTCTCCATTTAGAAAAATGTTGGCCTTGGGCTTAGCATAGATAGCTTTTACAATGTTGAGATATGTTCCTATTATCCCTAGTTTTTCTAGTGTTTTGAACATGAAGGAGTGATGTATTTTGTTGAATGCTTTTTCTGCATATATTGAGATGATCATGAGATTCTTATCTTGAAGTCTATTCATGTAATAAATTACATTTATGATTCCTGTATGTTGAACCTGACCTTGCATCTCTGGGATAAACCCCACTTGATCATGGTATACTCTATTTTTAATATGTTTTTGTATTCGGTTTGCCAGAATTTTAGTGAGAATTTTTGCTTTTACGTTCTTTAGAGATATTGGTCTGAAGTTTTCTTTCCTTGATGTGTCTTTATCTGGTTTTGGAATCAGGATGATTGAGATGCCACAGCCAAAGGGGCCCCAGCAAACTTCCAGCTGCCAGCAAACTTCCAGCTGCCAGCTGATGATTGGCTCACAGCGGCCCCAGCAACATCTAGCTGATTGGCTCCTCTGCGGTGATGCTCATTGGGCTGTTTCCCTGCCCTTTCAGACCACGGAGCTGCTCATTGGGGGACTTTTTTGGCTCCGCCCACGTGACCCAGCCAATCGGCCTCAAGAGCAGGAGGATGGGGGGAGGTGGTGAGGCTTGTGGTTGAGAGAGAGGCTTGTGGGAAGCCAGTGGTGGCAGTTGGGGCTCTGAGGGTTTTTCCTGAGGAGCTGTTTTGTTTGGCGTGTGTGGTTCTAAAAATAAAGTTAGTTTCTTTTGACAAGTGGCTCCTGATTGTGCCCAGCCAGACTGAAGCATTGCTTGTTCTGTATTCCCAAAAACTCTCGTAGCTGTTTGAATAAGCCTATCTACAAATTCAGCATAAGGTTCATTAGCTCCTTGTATTACCTTAGATAATTGACCTTGTAAACCTCCATGTCCTTGTAAAGTCTTCCATGCCTTAATTGCATCTATAGCAATTTGTGCGTATACACCAGGATCATATGCAATTTGTTGCTGCTGATCCTCATAAGGTCCCTTTCCTAACAACATATCTAGATTTCTCTGAGGATAACCAGCTGTTGCATTTCGCCTAGCCGTCTCCTTGCAAAATTCCTCATTGGCAACCTTCCATAACAGGTATTGTCCTCCATTTAGCACAGCTTTACACATATTAGCCCAATCTGCTGGCGTCATGTTCAAGTTGTTAATGGATTCGACCATGCTTACAGTGAAGGGTGCTTGAGGACCATAGGTTGTTACAGCCTCTTTTAGCTGCTTCACTGTTTTGAAATTTAAAACTTGGTAAAATCGCTGCCCTCCTGCCTCAAATACAGGGCATGTTAATATTTGAGATCTTGTCTCAGGATCCCAACTATCAACTGCGGGGGTTGGGGACCTCCCAGCATATGGAGGTGGCCTTGTTAGTTGGACACTTACGTCCTCTGGTGATAGAAAGGTGTTAGTAGCAGTCTCCTGTTGTAACTTTCCCCCTGATGGCTTTTTCTGTTTTACACTTTCTTTCTCTGTCTGACTAGCTTGAGAGGCCTTCTCTTTTACTTGAATCTTTTCCTCTGTCTGACTAACTTGAGAGACCTTCTCTTTTACTTGAATCTTTTCCTCTGTCTGACTAACTTGACAGATCTTCTCTTTTACTTGAATCAATATGTCTTATCCTTCCTCTACCATTGTCTGAACTGAAGGCTTTGGACTAAGCAAACAAGATACAAATGTCCACAATGGCAATGTGCCAAAGTCTGAAAGGGCGGGGAAACAGCTCAATGAGCATCTCCAATGAGCATCACCGCAGAGGAGCCAATCAGCTAGATGTTGCTGGGGCCGCTGTGAGCCAATCATCAGCCGGCAGCTGGAAGTTTGCTGGCAGCTGGAAGTTTGCTGGGGCCCCTTCGGCTGTGGCTCTCAACAATCTGGTTTTGGAATCAGGATGATTGGCCTCATAGAATGAGTTTGGAAGTGTTCCCTCCTTTTCTGTTTCATTGAATAATTTGAGGAATATTGGTATTCTTCTTCAAAGGTCTTGTAGAACTCAGCTGTGCATCCTTCTGATCCTGGGCTTTTCTTGGTTGGTAGGCTTTTGATGGCATCTTTGATTTCATTCCTTGAAACTGCTATTTAACTTGTATATCTAGTCCTGCTTCAGTTTGGGTGAATCCTATGACTCTAGTAATTTGTCAATGTCTTCAATATTTTCTATTTTACTAGATTACAAATTTTCTAAATAGTTTCTAATTATCTTCTGTATTTCTGTAGTGTCCATAGTGAAATCCGTGGTGGATAAAGAAATTTGAGTGTTTCCTCCTTCAAGACTGGAGGAAGCTGTGAAAGCCTGATGTTATGGGCAACTTTGGAAGTCAAGAGTAGGAAGCTAAGAGAGAGACAAGGCAGGGAGCAAGATACTGATAATAGAGGTTACAGGTTTGAAATAAAGCCACAAGAATGAAAAGCCAGAAAGTTAGACATGAATAAATGCCTTTACCAGATGCACCTAGAATATGGGTATATGCATTCTCACTATTAATTGCTTGCATGTAAAAAGAAATATACCATGCCTGAAAACAAAGGCAGCTGAGTTTTTATGAGTACATGAACCCCCAAATCATACTTACACTTACACACATACACACACACACACAAACCCAGCAATGGACTGAATGTTTGTATCCCCCAAATTTGTATGTTGAAATCATAACCCCAGTGTAATGGTATTAGAAGGTAAGGTGTTGGGAGGTCATGAAAGTGGAGCCCTCATTATAGGATTAGTACCTGTAATAAAAGGATACCTAAGAGCTCTGTCTTTCTGTTTCCACCATATTTGGAGATAGTAGAAATCATCAGCCCCAAAACCATAAAAAAGCCCTACCACAACCTGGAGCCACACTAGCATGCTTGTCTCAGGATTCCTCTTGCCAGAAATGTGAGACATAAATTTCTGTTATTTATAAACCACCCAGTCTATGGTACTTGGTTATAGCAGCTTGTACACACACACACACACACACACACATTTTCTCTCACCAATTATTTATTTCGATGTGTCATTTAAAATCAGAAAAATAAATGAGAACTCCTCTTCTTTTGCAGTGCTGGGAATTGAACCGAGGGCCTCATGCATGCTAGCACTTTAAAATTAGGAATATTTTACTTCTAAGTATTTCGCCACATTAGGAAAGGAGTTCTAATTTTTCATTAGGAAATAATTTTGTTCAAAGTTTTCCCTAAACAGCATCTATTTGGCAGTCTGATGATGTACCATTTAACAGCTGTAAACACAATTAAGTGTTTCTGGCAAAATAAGCATGTATTTTGAATTAAATATGATATTAAAAATATTGCGTTTTTACTTGCTCATTCTTAGAGTTTGAACCTTTATAGCAGTTACTAATGGGCTGTGCTTTGTGGTTATTAAATCTTATAATCCAGCATATAATTAAATAAAAGGAAAAATGAGGGGGAAGTGCCTCTTAAAAATACATTTTCTACTTATAAATGTGATAAGAATCTGGAATACTTTGTTTCGCCACCATCCCTGACTTCCTCATACCACTTGGGCTTGCTGTGGCTGTTTTCTTCTCTTGTTGCTCTGTCACAGATGCAGCATGGCGAACTGTTCTCAGCAATTCCTTCCTTGATTCCATTCTAAAAGAACTTTCCACCTGCTCCACTACTCACTCTTTGTATCTCATTTTCTTTCTTTTTTTTTCCAGAGCTTTTAATACTAATCAAGGTTATCTTTATCATCTATTTGTGTAATTGTCTTCTATTATTATCCCTAACATGTAAATTCTTCAAGGGCAGGTATTAAATATCCAGAACATAGTCATTAATAAATAAATACTCCTTCATTAATGAATGAGCAAAACAAAATAATACACATGCTCTATATTTTCTAATTGGCAGTGTACTTTAATAAATACATTGAAATATGAAGCATAATAGGGGGAGGTAGAGATGAGAGACTGTGAGAGCTATCAATAGTGCTCATACTCTCTAAGCCAGAGAAGCTCATCTGACATCTTTATGTTCCTCTTTGTCTACCTCAGTTGTACTAAAAAAATGTATACTAAATAGAACATTATTAAAGTTTATGAGTAATTTTTTGTAAGATATTGTAAAGTCAACATTATTTCTGTAAAGTTACTCACATATTCTTTTATGGGAGAAGAAGATACATTATACTTAATTGGTTCAGAGATATTGAGGAATGTTAATACAGCAGTGATTTTGAATTATTGAGTGTCTTTACCATAATTTTAAAAAATTTTGTCAACAATTTGTCTTTGTCCATAAGAATATTTTGTGCATGCTACAAGCATCTTGCATATGTGCCCAAGTGGAAAGTAGTTTCAGAGCTATTGATTAAAGTGACCTCTGTTGTTCATGCAAATTAAAGAATACTATTACTACATACATTTTAAACTTAGATCCTTTTCCATATAGAGTATATCTTGTTTTACATCACAAAGGTGACATTTTGTTTTGCCATTCTTCCTCTCTATAGGTGTTCTGGTAAGGCTGTCACCTCAGTTACAGTCTTTTTGAGGAAACAGAAGGTGTTTAACTTGTCTTTGTGCCCTTGTGTCTTATCAGTACCTGATATCCTGGATATGATCTCAAAATCAATTAATGAAATAGATCAATGGTATGATTCAGTCAGCTTAATAAAATGCTAGGAACTTTTTTGCCACCAATTCATAGAATTAACAGTTGTAATTCTCGACTATTACAGGCTAGTTATGGTAATTCTTTTCCTCAAAATACACTATCATTATATATTAGGTATCTCCCATCCGAAAATAGGAATGGGATCCCCTGTTTGTCAGTGATTCAAAAAGGTGAGGGAACTTTTTTAGCCAGTATTGTGGTTCCTTACAACCTAGGTCATTCTTTCCAAACTTCACATATCAGCTACTGTTTCTTTTTCATCTTGGAAAACTTTCCACTCCCTACCATTTTCCACTCCCTCAATAAAAAATAGTTGATGTAAGTGATGCCATTTATAGGAGTGTCTTTTTCCTCCTGAATTTAGGGACTGTTACAGTTTAAAATGTATCCCACATATAGTTATTGAAGTATAAGTTCCCAATACCTATGAACATGACATTATTTGGAAATAGTATCCTTGCAGATGCTCAAATTAAGATCAGATTATTAGGCTTGGCCCTAATCCAGTGTAACAAATATCCTTATGTAAAAAGGAAAGGGGAAACACAGAAACACAGAAAAGACAATGCAAGCAGACAGATAATACTCTCTATAAGCCAAATTAAGAGGGAGGCACAGGCCAGCATGATGGCACACACCTGTAATCCCAGCAGTTTAGGAGGCTAAGACCATAGAATTGCAAGCCCAAAGCCAGCCTCAGCAAAAGCCAGGGTGAGGCACTAAGCAACTCAGTGAGACACTGTCTCTAAATAAAATACAAACTAGGGCTGTGGATGTGGCACAGTGGTCAAGTGCTCCTGAGTTCAATCCCTGGTACCAAAAAAGAGGGAAACATAGAATTTTTGCTTTCAGAATAATGGGACAATACAATCCTGTTTTTAAGGTACCCAAATGAAAAGTTTTTTTGATTTTGTTTTGTTTTCTGTTTGTTTCACAGCAGCCTTAGGAAATTAAAACCAGGACAGAAATCAATTGAGAATCATGTGATAGATGATAATTACTGATTGCAACAATTTAAACACATACCATTGGTTATTAGGGCTTAAAATAGAAAAGGGAATTTTAAAATTATTATTATTATTATTCATTAATAAATAAATATTCCTTCATTAATGAATAAGCAAAACAAAATAATATACATGTTCTATATTTTCTAATTGGCAGTATACTTTAATAAATACATTGAAATATGAAGCATTCTCATAATAGGGGGAAGTAGAGATGAGAGACTGTGAGAGCTACCAATACTGATCATATTCTCTAATTCTAAAGGGAATTTTAAAATAGAAAAGTGTAGGATACTGTTGAGCCACAGACAAGTCAAGATGGCGCCTGGCATTTTGCCAAAGGGAGTGGTTTGTGAAGTAACACCAGGGAGCCATTAAGATGATAGAGATTCCTTAAGCACTGACTGCTGTGTCTAGATTATGTCAATTAAGTTAAGCTGTGTGTAATCATTAAGATGATGAGGATTCCTTATTGGTTGACTACTGTATCTAGTTTATGTTAATTAAGATAAGTTGTGTATAATCAGTTAAGTGTATATATACTCTACTGTCTGATAATAAAGCAGCTCCCGCTCCTGCTGTATCAATCTTCACAAGTTGCTCATCACCACCCGGTTACTTTGCCCAGCCAGACTGCGACAGGCAGGATACTGTATGTTTTCCCATAATCTAAGCAACCTTGAATACTATCAAATATTTTTAGATGATCTATTAATGTTAAAATAGTGACTTAATTAATAATGTTTTAATTTTTAAATATATGAGTAAGCTTGGTCTTGAGATATTTTAGGTTATTTATGGTGTGTGTGTGTGTGTGTGTGTGTGTGTGTGTGTGTGTGTGGGCGCCCGCGAACTCACACTGGTGCTCACCCACATGATAATGATAAAATCTGCAAATCACTCATTATTATATAAACTACAGGCAATGTTGCCCATTGCTTGTGTTGCCCTTTGCCTGAATGTTAAATGTTATCAAACACTTCTTAATCTAACCTTAGATTTTCCTATTAGGCGTGGTACAAATCAGAGCTTAAATTAACCATGCATTTTTTCCTAGGTTCAGGAGCCTACTGAGAGGTGCATTTTGCTCACAGCATGTGGGTCTTCCACTCCAGGCTTCAGATTAACTTCTACATCAAAAGCTCTGTAACTTCCTGTAGCATAGTAGAAAAAGTGCCCTCTTCTATTTATCCTATATTCTGTTATCATTTTTATGAGGAGAGTCTGCTTTCTCTTTTACATATGGCTATTCACATCACATGTGACTTAGATTTACTCTAAAATAAGAATCTATGGATGTGCTGTATGTATAGCTAAGATAAGAGATTGCTTTTACTTTTTCTTTTTTTTCCTCTCTGTCTCTCAGGATAGAGAAACTGTGGCATCCAAATGGTATACTTTGCATGTAATTCATCCCTTAACCCTACTCCATTTTTCTTTCTTATCAATGTCCTATGACATGAAAACATTTCTTTATTGAACAATATTTTAACTAGTTCTTTATTTATTCCAAAATAATGTTCCTTTTGAAAATGGCCTGTTTTTGTATGTGTGCATGTGTATGAATATTTTAAATGACTGTTGAGCAAGCGGGGTTTAAAGAAAATAATTTACAATGATTTCCTTATATCATAAAGCTAACCCAAATACTCCATTGGGATTCCTACTTTTTGAAAGATATTTTCACTTGAAGGTGAGTTCTCCTTGAGGGAGATTCAAGAACCCAGGACAGGAGAAAAATTAGGTTGTTCAATCTTATTATTCCACTTTCTACATTCACAGTATTAAGATCAGTGACCAGAAATAAATAGCCTAAGGCAATGGAGCCAAGAGAGATAGTATCATCTTCCTAACCCTGGAAAGAAATTTCAGAGATTTTATCACACAATGGAAATTTCTTTAACTATGTTCACACAACTAATCTTACTGTGTTAGATGGTACTACTTTATTTAGGCCACACAGGAGAAACTTTGTCTAATAATTTCTGTCAAATCTGTTACACTTTCTAAAGGTAATTTTAAAGAAAATATTAGTAATGCATCCTTTTTATAAAACAAAACTGAAACAATCAAATCAGATATATTGTAAAAATGTGACGCTTCCATCTCATATAATCTTAAATTATATGCAAAAATTAAGGCTTTTAATAGCCTTTGGGAAATAATCTATGTACACATGTTATATATGAAAGATTATTGCTGTTTTTAAATTGTTTATCAATAAATATTTCTCTTTTGTTAGAATTTTAAATTATTAAAACAAAATGTATGCTATTTTCAAAAAGAATTAATTTACATTTATTCAAATCCTATAAAAATTATGTTTTCAACATGTTTATTGGCAACATATTTTTTAAATTTATGAATCATCTCGCTGTACCCTCTATTTGATATTCCTGATTAAAACTTTCTGTTGATACGTGAACAATATATGCTATCTTATGCAAATTGAAGAATACTATAACTACATACATTTTAAACAGATCCTTTTCTGTGTTGTATTTCACAAAGGTGACACTACTTGTTTTGCCATTCTTCCTCTCTGTCCTCTCATGGCATTTAGGTTGTCTTTCTTCTTTTCTGGTCTATTGCAAGCAGAAAGTCAGTGTACCTAACATTGTGTATTTGCGGTACTTACTTGATTTAATATGTAAAATATCAATGAAATTAAAATTGGCATGTTAATGGGAGCTTACACTTCGTATTTTTATACCTATTTCCAACTTGCTTTTAAAAATTTGAGAGCAGTTCACACCCTTCCCTAGCAGGGTAGGATACTGTATGTTTTCCCATAATCTAAGCAACCCTTGAATACTATCAAATATTTTTAGATGATCTGTTAATGTTAAAATAGTGACTTAATTAACAGTGTTTTAATTTTTAAATATATGAGTAAGCTTGGTCTTGAGATATTTTAGGTTATTTATGTTGTGTGTGTGTGTTCACCAACATGCACACTGCCATTTAAAGTGAAATAAAGATTCTTAAATGTTTCCTTTTAATAATGAGTCCTATAGTATCTTTGGATTTATTTTAGATTTACACATAAGTGAAAAAGCAGCTTTGATTTATCTTTACACCGTGAAGAAATAGAAATAAATGTGGTTACTAAATCAACAAATAATGAAAACAAAAAAATGCAGGAACAAACTTAGACTCTCTGCATTTTAAACCTATAGACTTGTTCTCTGAACTCTATGCATCTAGACTACTTGGTTCAAATGAGACATCCACATGCTGTTTAAAGTTGGAAAGCAGAACAGGATTATGTATTTTCATACACGTCTCCATAATGTATTGGAGAGAACAGTTGACAACTTTGGGAAGGTTCTCAACGTGTGATATTACCAGAATGAATTTTATAATGTACAATACTCTCTACTTTCTAAAATTGTAGAGAAAAAAGTGGAACTTCTTTTGTTCATTTTCTGGTATGTCTTTCCTCAGGAATTAGGACAGCCCATAGCTTCAGGCAAAATGCTGGAATTTTGTTAATGGTATATGGGGGAAAGAAACAATTCGGGGAATTTTGAATTATACAGAACTGAAAAGGGAAGGGCAGAGGAGAATTTTAACAGGAGTATGACACATTTACATTTTCATGTTTTTGTTTATTTACTTTTTTACTCATTTAATAATAAAGATTAATATTGATAAGTATGTTAGAAAATCTGGGTATTTAGATGACATATGCTCAATTTTTTTTCTAGTTTTTCATTTGACCCTTGACTTTTGTGAGTTGTTTTTACTACCATGATAATTTGATTTATTAATGGGGCTTGCAGCTGCTGCATCACATTGTGAAAAGCACTGTGATGTTTAGCTTTTAGAATATCTATGACACTATAAATTAAATTTTCCATTCCTGCATAAACATTAACAAATTTTAATTTAATAGTTATCATTATGAAACGTGTGCTTTACATGACACCATGATAGCAATTGAGATTGTTTCCCCTTTACTTTCATTACAATCATTAAATTAATTAATTGACCAGTGCTTATCATGAGCCATGTTTTTAAACATGTTATATCCTTTCAATAAGTGTCTGTTAACTATGCAATTATTGAAATAATGTGACCTTCCCAGATGTGGTTGTACAATGTATGGCAAACTCTGTGGTACTGGAAATTATAACTGTACCTCAGGTGTTAGCTTGGGGTTGTGAAGGAAGTAGTTATTCAAGATATGGCAGCCATTTCACATATTGGTGTTTTCTTCCTTAAGAGACTATTTTCCAAACAAAACTTACTCCAGAAATAAGTAATTTCCCTCCCCTAAAGCCTGACAGCTCTCCAAAACTACTTATATCACATAATTAACATTTTCTGTAACTATTTCTGCAAGAGGAATCTTTAAGAGAATGTTCAAAGAGAGTGCATGATGAACCTAAATTTAGGAATGTATAAAATGTGCAATAGTGATAAGAATAGAAATTACAGGATATGAAGAAACACTGTCAATGACTTCTTGGCACTTCACAAATTGAACTACAGATAACCAGATGAAGCAGAGAGGAAAAAAATATAATTCTAAAACTATATAATTCTAAAGTGTCAATTTAAGAATGTGTAGTATTTATACATAAAGCATACATGTCTATGACACATATGATATTTCACACCTATGTTGGCTTTGCTTATTTGAATTTTTGCTCATGTAAAAGTAAATATAATGTTCATATTGATATGAATATAAGGAAAACTGTATAATTAGAAGTCATATATTCCAATATTGTAATACGTAAGCTTAGTTTGAACACTTAGAATGCATAGACATGTGCTTATATATTTTCATAGTTGTATTTAGACCATAATCTAAGAAAAAGACTTTAAAAAAAAATGACCCACTCTTTTTCAAATTCTGGAAGTGTTTGGATATAGTTATGTGCCTACAGTTTTTATTAAAAGTTTTTCTCTAGCTTTGTTCACATCTCTTTTACTCAGTAAGATGTCTCTATCATATATAGAAATAAAATATGTGGGCTAATTACCACCAAAGTATGTGTATGAAGCAAAATGTCAAATATTTTTGTTAAAATCAGGAGTTTAAATAAACATTAATGCAGAATGATTGAATTATTGAAATTAGGCACAAGTGAATGAAAATTTTAAAATATCTTCCAAACAGTATAAGAAAAATAAAATTAACTTAAAATATTCTATACATTTACATTTTAACATGTAAAGAACTTTTATAAATTATATTTAAAATACTACCCTCCCAATAGAAAACCAAACAAAGGCCAAAAACAGGCAGTTCAAATAAACATTAAAAATAAAAACAGGGACTGTGGATATAGCTCAGTTGGTAGAGTGCTTGCTTTGCTTGCACAAGACCCTGGGTTCAATCCCTAGCACCATACACACAACAAACACAAAACTATATAATAGAAATGTTCAAATCACTGTAATCAAAGATAGGTTACTTTTGGGTATGAAAGCTATTTTTTTTTTCCTATCAAACTAACACATGTTTAACAAATGAGTGTGCACTTTTTTCTGGCCAGGGTGCATTGAAACTGACACACTTTTAGTGTGATACATTAAAATAATCATTTCAGGACAGAATTTGCTAGTATAGCAAGCAATCTTTAAGTCCATGCATATCTACCGTGTGATTCCACTTCTTTTCTAAGACTATACCTACCCATACAGGTTATAATTTTGTCTATTATAATATATAACAAAGGAAAGAAACAATAGCCTCCATGTCCACATATGAGATTGTTTATCAACCTTCTGATATACCATAATGAATCAAATTTTCATGCATCTATTAAAATGATTTAAAAAACATTAGAAAATACTCTTTATATCTTGATAAAATAAATTTTAAGGAACAACTTTTATTTATCAATTTGAATGATTTTTAAAAATTTGCCTTAAAATTATGAACAAAAAATCTATTAAAACATAAAACTTTTGCCAGGCATGGTGAAGCATGCCTGTAATCCCAGGACTCTAGAGGCTGAGACAGGAGGATTTCCAGTTCAAAGCCAGCCTCAGCAATGGTGAGGCACTAAGCAACTCAGCAAGACCCTGTCTCTAATAAAACACAAAATAGGGACTGGGATGCGGCTCAGTGATCAAGTGCTTCTGAATTCAATCCCTGGTACCCCTCGATGCCCCTCCCCAATATATATATATATACATATAAAGCTTTTGTCTTTGCCTAGTGACACATCCTTGTATTTTCATAATTGCTAAGGAAGTATATTTTATATGAATACATTTTATTTTTTATTTTATTACTTTTTATATATATTATTTAATTATAGTTGAACACTATACCTTTATTTTATTTATTTATTTTTATGTGGTGCTTAGGATGGAACTCAGCATGCCGCATGTGCTAGGCAAGTGCTCTACTGTGAAGCCACAACCCCAGCCCTATTTTATTACTTTTATTTTTAATTAACATATAATAACTATGAAAATTGATTGAGTACCAAATAATATTTTGATACATATGTGCACTGTGTTCTGATCAAATTTGACTAACATAATGCATCACCTCATTTAACATTTCTTTGAGGTGAAATTTTGAAAATCCTCTTAGCTATTTTGAAATACAAAATACATTATTGTTAGATATAGTCCCCTGAATGTGCAACAAAACACCAGAAGTTATTCCTTACACCTAACAGTAATTTGAAACTCATTGACCAACCTCTTCTGCCCACCTGCCAATAGTAGTACTCACTGTTGTTCTGTGCTTCTGTGTAGTCAACTTCTGTATTTTTTGCAGATGCGTGGGGTCATGTGGTAGTTTTCTTTCTGTGTCTGCCTTATTTTATTTAATAAGATGGCAGTTTCATCCATGTTGTTGCAAATGACAGAGTTTCATTTTTTGTGGCTCACTTATATTCCTGTGTGTGTGTGTGTGTGTGTGTGTGTGTGAGAGAGAGAGAGAGAGAGAGAGAGAGAGAGAGAGAAAGAGATAACATCACATACATCATATTTCTTTATCCATTTACTTGTTAATAGATACTTAGGAGAATTCTTTATCTTGTTTTTGTAAACAGTGCTGCTATAAACATAAGGTTGCTGATATCTCTTCAACATATTGATTTCATTTTCTTTGGAGATATGCCCAGTGATAGTGCTTGCTGTATCATATGGTAGCTTCATGGTTAATTTTTTGAGGAACATATATATTAGTTTCCATATATGTTATACTTCTTTACATCCCTACCAACATTATGTTAGATTTCACTTTTATCAACATTTATCTTGTTTTTATGTTAATAACCATTGTAACTAGAGGGAGATGATATGTCATTGTGGTTTTTATTTTGTATTTGCCTAATGATTACTGATGTTGAGCATTTTTTTGGTGTTTATATTTTTATCTTCTTGTTACAAATATCATTTTGATCTTTATTTACATTATTCATTATGTTGCTATTGAATAGTTTGTGTTGCTTATATATTCTGGATATTATTAACTCCCTATCAGATTACAATTGGCAGATGTTATCTCCTGTAGGTTGTCTCTTCACTCTGCTGATTATTTCCTTTTCTGTGCAGAAGATTTGTTATAATCCTGTTTGTCTACTTTTTCTTTTGTTGTCTGTGCATTGGGAGCCTTATCAAAAAACTCCTTGCCCAGACCAATGTCATGGAGATTTTCCCTTGTTCTCCTTTACTGATTTTATCGTTTCAGGAATTACATTTAAGTCTTTAATCCATTTTAAGTTGGTGTGTGAATATGGTGAGAGATAAAGGTTTTGTTTCATTCTTTCTTCTGCATGTGGGAGATCAAATTCTCCAAGCAAATTTATTTTTAAAGAGTTCTTTTCCCGTGTGTGTCCTGAGTGTCTTTATTGAAAATCAGTTGGGTGTAGATGTGTGGGTTCATTTCTGAGCTCTTTTGTTCCATTGGTCTGTGTGCCAGTTTTACGTATATGCCAATACAATGCTGAGGATTTTTTACAGTTAAAAAGTATATATATTTATGCACATATGACGTTTTGGAAAGTATACATTATGGAATGAATAAATTAACCTAATTAACAAATGCATCATCTCATATATTTATCATTTTGCAGTGAGAGTACTTAAACCTCTTAATGATTGTGATTTACTTCACATTTTATACCTTCTTGTTTTTTAGTTTTCAAAAATGAGCATGTTATTTTTAATATTTGAGAAATACAACACACTATTACAAAAAATATGAGTAAAAATATGGAAATTTATACACATGGAAAGCAGAAAACTATGACAAATAGCCTCTCATTTATTTTATTTTTCTATCATATACATATTATGTATAATCATATGCTTTTTTATTGATACCTTGTACTAAAGTAAAAATGCTCATTAAATGCAATTGCTTTTTATGGGTTTCAGAATTGTTTTCCAGATCATTTTGTCAGTTGTGCTAATTTTTCCCCTGTTTTTTTTCAGTCATATTATATCTTTCCATGTAGACTGTCCTTTTACAGCTTTTATTTAGAAAATGGGTATGCAATTTTAGGAAAATTAATTTATTGCCTTTCACATTAGTATAACATTCTGTTACTTGTGCTATGATTTTGTTTAGGATCTGCTGGACATCCATAATAGGTGATCATGCATGCAATACCTATAATACTACCTGTGAAATGTACTCTCAAGTCTGGCCTGTGGCACAATCAGTCCAGCAGGCTTGTTTTTTCTTTTATAAGCCAAAACTGTGAGTGTCACCA
Organism: Marmota marmota marmota; assembly: GCF_001458135.2. Taxonomy (NCBI): domain Eukaryota; kingdom Metazoa; phylum Chordata; class Mammalia; order Rodentia; family Sciuridae; genus Marmota; species Marmota marmota. The sequence goes on along the minus strand of NW_025999968.1, from coordinate 21,824,470 downwards.
TTTAATATATTCAATATTGACCAAATTATTTTCCTTATGTTTAAGAATGCATTTCAGTATTAAAGTTCATACACTCCTGTAACTATATTTTGAGAACCGTCTGATAATATTTAACACACTTCAGAATTTCTCATAGATTTTTCTTCTTATGCTACAAATACTTGAATTAGAAAATGCTTGGCTTAATGATAAATAGTAAAATATCTTTCAATTTCTAAGTTTGTTTATTCCAGTTTAATATTCTTTCTTCAACTCAGATGGAAGAGCACAATATTTAACCGCATCTAGTTAGTTGAATAATTGTTAAATAATTAGTTTAACTTATGTTAGTTTAATAATTGTTAAAAAAGCTTTAACAATTATCTTGTGTTCAAGTTATTTCAATAATTTGTTGTTGTTGTTGTTAAGGTAGATGCTGCCTTAAATCCACTCTTCCTATCACTACCATGAATTTTTTTGAAACATAATTCTACTTTTATTTCTCTCTCTGCCTGGATGTCAGGGACATCTTGTTGAGTATTTTACAAAACCATTCTTAAGTGTCACAATATTTCCTTTTTTTCTAAGAATGGAGACTCTTTGCTTTTAGTAATTGAAGATCATTAACTAATTGTAAGTTTTGACCCATTTTGGTATTTGTTTCTCACAGTTCTTCATGTGCTTATAACATTTCTATTTGTTTATACCAATTCTATAAAACTTCTGATATACAGCATACCATGATTTCTACTTCACTGTTTACCTTTCTACTGCTACCTACCATTTTCTGTAGTGTCTTTGTCAGTCTGTATTTGTTCATGATTCCCATGTCTTCTGTCTCTTTCAAATCTTTTTCCTTCTTCGTGAATCTATGCTACAAATGAATGTTTACCATCATTTAAATTCATTCTTTAAATATAAATTTCTAGCTTTCCACTTTTAGAAATTAACACAGCACATATTTACACAAAATTTTAAATATATAAACACAAATATAACCACATATTTATAATTTGTAATAGTTTAATAATAAAAATTCTAAATATCTGTCAATACAAAAGTGGGGTAGATAAGTTGTTCAGTATATACAAATCTTTTCAGCCATTAAAAAGAATAAAATAAATCTGAGGTTGAACCCTGTCCATGATGTTTAAGCAAAACTAAAAACAAAACAAAAATACAAGTAACATAACAAACATTAATAATATTAATGTATATTTGTTTCAAAAAGAAACTGCATGTATATGTGCCATATTAAAAGTAGGTATAAAATCTATAAAAAATGCTTGGCAGAGTCAGGTTAGATTGTTAAAATGCTTCCTCAAAGGTTTGGCTAGGAATGATGCTCTTCATTTCTTAAAGGAGTGTGTGTGTGTGTGTGTGTGTGTGTGTGCACGCGCGCGCGCACGCACACATACACAGAGAGAGAGAGAGAGAGGAAGGAACAGGAAAGACCTTATAATAGTGAAAACAAATTTTTAATTGCCGTGAAGGCAAATTTATCCTCCCTTTCATCTATTGAGAAATTTCACAGAAACAAAATCTCATTTATTTACAAAGTACAAACCACCGGTTGCTAAATTTGTGTCATTCACAACAAAAATATCAAATGAAGCCAAATACCCTTGACTTTGTCCAGGCTACTATATAGTAGTTGTGCAATACAAATGCACACACTTACTAAGCTGTAGTAACACAGATTCTTCTAACAATGCTTCACTATTACACTAGAAATGCTCTTCCATAAAGAATTCTCTGCCTTTTGTACACTCCTCATCCAATCAAAAATCTTTTCCACCTGATTACAGTTAGTTCCAATAATATGATTTATTCTTCTTTATTCTTGTTTTTGCATATTTTGAGGGTGTTATTTTCACACTTAACTGTCTTCCAAGTGCTTTTTATTTTATTTATTTATTTTTTTTGACTAGAGATTGAACTCAGGGATGCTTATCCACTGAGCCATATCCCCAGCCCCTTTTTTTTGTATTTTATTTAGAGAAGAGTCTCACTGAATTGCTTAGGGCCTTGCTAAGTTGCTGAGGCTGGCTTGTAATCCTCCTGCCTCAGCCTTCTGAGCCACTGGGATTATAGGCATGCACTGGCTTGTTGTCTTCTTCTTTTAATTGTAAATTCTTTCAGTTTATCTTAAGATCTGGTTTCTTAATGTGTCTATGAAATTACTCTATTTACATACAATATTATCATTTACTTTTAAATCTTCTTTCAGTAGTTCATAAGTTCTAGGGCATGGGCCTTGTTCAATAGATACTAATAGCTCTGTAGTGTCTGATGCTGTTTTGTGTACTTAATGGTAGCAGCAATATCTATATTTGACAATAATATAATAAATGTGGATTTTTTTTGTACTAGGGATTGAACCCAGGGGCACTTAACTGCTGAGCCACATCCCCAACTCTTTTTAAAAAATATTTTATTTATTCTCACTATATTGCTTCGGGCCTCACTAAGTTGCTGGGAGGCTGGCTTTGAATTCACAATCTTCCTGCCTCATCCTCCAGAGACAATGGAATTAGAGGTGTGTGCTACCATGGCCAGCTAGAAATAATTTTTTTTTATCACACTTCAGTTCTTCAAACCTTTATTTATCTAAACATTACAGAAACTACTTAAGAGTCTTAATATTAACATAAGAAAAGTCTTTGAATCCTTAGCAACATATTTCTTTTATGGTTTTACTAATTATATAGAAATACTTTCAGCACTTTGAAGTTCTGTGATTACTTCCAGCTTACCATGAGAACATTTTAAGATCAGAAGATGCATGGTTGCTTCAAAATATTGTACTTTGAAATAACTTCCAATAACAACTTATAAATTGCTCCTATACTTGACTTACTCTCCATCTAGTAAATCAAAATTTATAAAGAAGTGTTTCTTCCACCAGAAGGTAGTTTACACAGGTTATACGGGCAGCTGTAATATGAAAGCTTAATGCTATCTTTAAACATCATTGGGTTAACTCAGCCTTAGGAAATATATGTCCTTTTTCTTGCCAACTTTACCTTTTATTTTCAGAGAATCATGGTTTGAGTGATGGGGTTGAAGAACTTTGACAAACTGAGTTATAAAATTTGTATCAAACTTGAAGTAATGGTGCTATAAACAAAGTGACAGGGCTCGTGGCCCGTATGCTTATGCACAGTGATTTGCTGATGAAAAGCCTGAGTATGACCTTAAGCAAGTCGCTTGGGATACTGAAGACAATCCAGTGCTCTGTGGCATACGCTGTCTGTGAGTTAGATCTCACATAAGTTTGTTTATAGCCTTGACTCATGTATTTCACAGGCTTTTCCCTTCCTTTCAAGACTTATGAATTTTATCCAATGTATTTATGATAAATACTCAGATAAACTAGATTAATACAATTGATTTTTTTTTTTAATTTCCACTAATTTCTTTTAGGCCTCAGAAACAAAATTTAGCCTTGGTTGTATTTTTTACTTCTTAAAACCCTTTTTGTCTCTTTTCAGGTAGCCAGCCTGAGAATATTTTTCTAATCACAATGCAATAAATTGAGAAGTGTTTTCTTTAAAATTGGTGAGGTAAAATTGAACATCCTCACTTGGGAACTGTTTATATGCCATTATAAATTAATATTAATCTTCTCCGGAAATGATTGGATGAATTGCAAAACCATTATGTGATAGTTTTGGTAAAATCTTGTGCTACAATATTGTCTTCATGCTAAAATTTAAAACTTTTGAGTATAACAAAAGAATCCTCTACTTCAGTATTTACATTCAGTTATAGTTTAGATATGTGCTGAGCCAGCATGTCTCACATTATAGTTTACTTGCGTAGACCTTAATAAAAAATAATTTTGAAACTCATTGATTTTCTAAAATAGAGAATAAAGTAACACATATTAAATACCTTTATGTGGCATATCTAGTTTTTAATGCTGTTTTACAACATTTAATTTATTTTACTACTCTTCGTTGATACACTTAGAAGACATAATATTATATTAGATACAATATAGAAGATAAATATATTCACACATACACATGCATCCATGTTTACAGACATGTTGACAGTTATTTTCTAACTTTCATTTGGTTACATTTTAGTGTTTAACATTTTGAACATCCTAAATGTTTAAATATATTCTTAAATAATAATACTTGAATAAATGTATACTATTGAAAAAAAGCTTATTTTTTTGTCATGAAGAGTATTTTATTAATTTTAGAATAAATTTTAAGGAAGAATATATTTACATATCTAAAGAATTTACTAGTCTATAATTTTAATATTATGATAAGTCTTTAAGAATTCTTCCCCTCACTGAATTGCATATAATTTAAATAACTTTGAGTAATTAAATAGTAGGCAACTATTAGTGGAAGAATAGAATTCATTTCTTTTGGAATACTTGAAAATCATGTTTAATATAGTTAGGTTTGGTTTTCCTATTATAGGTATGCCAAAAAGCAGCCTTGTCTTCTGTCTAGGCACTGCCCCTGCCAGACAGAAGTTAAGCTAGGATGCCAAGACTGTGGGAAGAAAGAAAAACCTGAGTTGACAGAAAAGCAAGGATTATTTTGGACCTGGGAACTAAGGAGCATTGTGTGGCAGGTTCTGTGTGGAGTCTCCTCTGTTCTCTTACACTGCCACAGGTACTAGAAAAGCCTTTGATGGGTGGGAGTGGACTTCTGGAGGGGGTGGATATCTGAAGACTGAACTTCAAGTTTGGTAGCTTAGGAATAACAGCAAAGCTCCGATTGATTAGCACAAGAGAGTTAACATGTTCATCAGAGTTGAATAATGAGAATCTCTATTGGACTGAGAGCTGTTTTTTCCCGCAAGATTTCTGGACTGTAAAAAGCCAGAGCTAATTTTTAACTTTAAGGAGCCAATGAACCAGACAGATGGGTATTCAAAACCATCTTTCATTGATTTATACAACTGAAAATGAAAATGTGTAAGTTGTTTTTCATCTGAGCAATGTAGAACAAATGTTTACAATGTAAGGGTCTGGATATTGAAGTAGAGTGTGCTGCTTCCTCAGTGAGAGCATCTTTGCAAACAATAGCCTTGAGTAACCACTTTCCTCATTCCTCAGACCAGAGGGCTTTAGCTGGCAAGGTATTAGAGATACTCTGCTAATGAGTCTTCCTATGTTCAATGGAATCGTTATCTACATAGCTTTCATTTATTGAGTGCTACATGAATCCAAAGTAATTTTAAAATATCTGTGCTCTCATTTCCCATTAAAATATTTTTCAGTTGGGGAAAAATGTTCAGAGATGTTTCATACTTGCGAAGGTCACAAAATTAGTATGTGGATATCCCAGAATTTAAATTAAAGTTTCATGCGACTCAAATTCATACTGAAATTCAGTCACTATATTTTTATGGGTAATTAATCTTATCAGTTCTTTTCTTTCTTTCTTTTTTTTTTTTTTGACAAAGACTGAACAATGATTATCCATGTACTATTACTATTAGTATTACTATCCCTTCCTGGGACTCATTCCCTGTTTCTAGGTACCTGGAGCTGTTCTGTCCCTCAGTGCTGTCAGGTCTCTGGAGAAGCATGCCTGAATTCCAGCTATATTGTTAGCATGTATGTTCACATTTTATTTCCTCTCTTAGTCTTGTTTATCATGTTTCCTCACCTGAGGACACATATGTCCTACTATATATTCCCTGTTTGGTGTTTCTGTTCCCTCTGCCTATGCTTCACTTCCTTCCTTTTGCTCTTCTGAATTATTCCCCACTTTGATCCTAAAGCCTGCCTGGGAAGGAACTGTCTTTTCCCCATTTCTTTGTGTTTTGATTGACAGTCCCCACCATTTCTTCCCAGTGTCTGTGTGCCAGGATTCTCACAAATGCTATACCAGTGACTCACCTGATTTAATGCCCAACATTTCACATGAAAAAAAAGTCCTAGCTGAAAGCAGCATCTAAGTATCTAGACATTATGGAAACATAATTAAGACATTAAGCAGCATCTAGACATTATGGAAATTTAAAACATGGATTATACTGGTGGTTTAACACATCATCGTCCACAAGATTAGCACAAGAGAGTTAACATTCAGTATGTTTTCTAATCTGTAAGGCACTCTATAGATACTGGCTTTGAAACTGGAGCAAAGCCCTTATCACCTCCTTTTATGGCAGTTTTATTTGCCAGCTCTTGTAAAGTAAAGGGCAAAGAAAACCAGGATGGGGACTAGTGTGGTAAAGTGGTCCCTCAGGAAATTTTGCTATTAGGTGTTTAACAATGAGTAGAGAAGTTTTTGTTCTCTAATGATCTGTAAGTTTATACCAGTAAGAACTGACTCAATGTAAGGCTTAATACTTACATGTCTGAAAAACATACAACTAAGAAATTATTATGAAAAAATAGCCAAGAAACACAAACTTTTTAATAAGATGTTGGATATCCTGTGATCTTGTCACAGTTAAATTTTAGAACTATTGATATTTTTAAATTAAAATGTATTTCAGTTAACAATCTAAGGTTTGGTTTTTCTCTAATCCTTTTGTCCCATGATGGAATGTCAACAATATGAAATTCACACGAAATAGCTTTCCTTTGGTGTTTCCCCCATCCCACTCCACCCTAAAATGTGGAGAATTTCAGAATCTCAAAAGTCTGTCATTTTTCACTTCTGTACAAAGGAGCTATGCAACAAAATTGAAATCAAACCATCTACGTGAGTCTCACTCTGTGTCTGTGTATTAGTAGCTCCAAACTCTGGGATAACATACATTGTAATGAACTCTGAGGTTGCTATTTTCATGGTTCCAGGCAAGGCCAGCTTCCATACTAACTCTAAAAGTGGAAAAGTGACTTCTCCAGAGCATTCGGTGAACCCATCAAACTGTAGACAGAGGGTTGAAGGACTCATAAATTTTATAACCAGTCTAGCTTCAAAAACTGATGGAAAACTGATGTGATACTGGTTTAAGTGAAAACACATGGAGTTTATTTTCACCATTTCCTAAGTAAGGGACAGAGCAAAATAAATTATATTGAATTTAAACTGTTTATTTTATTGATACGTAGTATACTGCAATTGATAGTCTAAATATTATTTATTTTAATGCAATTCTATTTAATTTTATAATTGCTGCTCATACCATATCTTTCATGGAGACGTATCAAGGCCTCCCTCTTTTTTTTTTTTTTATAAAATGATTATATTCCCTTCATTCTAGAAAACAGACTAAGGACCTTACCTTAATTTAGTTGAGACAAGCTATTTGCTACTTCTTTTTTCAGAATCTAATAAGCTTCTTTCTTTTTTATCTTTTTTTTGGTTAGATTATTTTGTAGCTAATGCTTTAAAACCTTTGAAATTAGAAAAAATAGAAATATTGAAGTTTCTTTATGTGTAAATTATGGCTTCATATGTTTCATGCATTTACTTGTAGAACACACTATAAATTCACATCTTTTTTCTCCTGAAGGGCATTACAGTATAAAGAAAAGGGCGGTTAGACATTCTGACTTTTTTTTTACTCTCAATTTATAATGGGTGGCAATATATTCAGCTCAGTAAGTGTGTAAATTACATCACATGTAAGATTCAAAAATTCAAGAAATGGAAAGGAAAGGCAATCTACAGTAACTAAAAAGCAAATTCTAATTTATTGGCTCATATGACCGAAGTTTAATTTGTTTACATTTCACAAGGGAAACACCTATTTACCATGTTTGCCTTGGTATAGTACATATAAAGCTGAATTATTGTATTTCAGCTTGGGTAATGGAGTCATTACCTCAATTTTAAACATTCTGTGCCTGAAATTGGGATTCATAATGGACTCATTGGCTAAACAGAATTACCACAAGTAAAAACACTTTCTAGAACTTAGGGATTCTAGATTTACTTCTTAAATTGCTTTTTTAGATAATGTGGGGAATAAAACTAAGAGAAATTATAAAAATCATACTTTCAAGACCACGAAAAATATAAATATGTATGTTGAATAGAATAAAAGAGATGTTTTAACATCTGGCTGGAACCATTAATAATTACAGTAATTTTTAACACAGTGTATTTAACATGTACTGTCATTTGCCACAAACTTCATATTTGATCTCACAAAAGCCTTGTGATTAAGACATCACTCTTTTTTCCCATTTTACTGGAAAAGCTGGGACAAGCCAATACTGTCCCAAGACTGGGCTGTAGGATTTCCTATCCTGGGCAATTTTCAGACAATAAAGTGATTTGCAGCATAGATTTTTCATTGATGTTCCCTACAATATATTCCATACTCTCAGAAGTCTTTACCATTTTGCACTGTATCCATTAACTCCAATAAAATCCATCAATACTAATTGAAATCAATATTCAGACATATTCTTCTATGGTTCCCAAAATCACTAACCATAAAAGCAAAACCTGTGGAATTATGTATATACTGTATCACTGTTTTTAGGAAGGGTCCTATCAGAACCAATGTTGACCAAAGAATTTGAGATAATCAAACTACACAGAACAACTATTTGTATTTTGTTGTACAGAAAGTTCATAGAATTCAGAGCATAATTTCTGTTCCCAAGAAAAAGAGTTGAATGAAGGGTCATCATTTAACAGCTTGTGACACTGGGAAATATATCCAGTCTGTCTAAGGTTCAGTTTTCCATTTTGTAAAAGTAGGCTAAATCTGGGTTAAAGGATTATTATGGAGATTAGAGGATGCTTAGCAGGTAAAACCACTATATACTTATTGAATGTTACCTGTTTATTATTCTATAGGTTACATATTTTTGTTTTTGTCAAGATGACTCTCAATGTGGTTATGTTTCACTGCACTGCAAAAATTAAAATTTAAAAGTGAACCATAAAAAAAGAGAAATACCTTATCTTCAGGACCATATCTTCTGAGTTAATGGGGTCATATGTGGCCTGAACATCGAAGTCTTGTCTGAGATTGGGAGAAGACCCACTTGATTGTGATGGGTTCAGAATAACTGATCAGAAATTTGGTGCTCTGAAATATTCTAAATTAAAATTGTGGGTTTTTCTTTCTTTCTAATTTTAATATATTTTTGGTTAACAAGTTTTAATTTTTAATTTTACATTGTCACCACCACAAGAACTAAAAATACAATAAATAGAATCTTTTCTCTGGAAAAAAATGGAACTTTGATTTTACAGATCTTTATCATCATTTTCCTTCAGTGAATTTAACAATGTGTGTATAAATCAGATCTTATACTGTGCTGGTCATTGTGCCCAGCAGTAGAGATATCAGAGAGAATACTGGAGTGGGAGTGAGGATATGAGAGTTACAGGCAAAATATTAATAATCAAATGGATGTCACAATTTCACCTCTGTAAAGGTATGGACAGCACTCCTTAATTTCCAAATGCATGGAAGAGCTGTAACTGTACATTTTCAGGACAAAGCTTAAGCCTAAGCAAAAATGAGGTATCTGAATCCTTCCTTAAATAAAGATTTTTAAACTTATTTTCTTTTTTTCACTAAATCTTAGACACAAAAGAATATCTGCAAAGTTGGTGAGTCAATTTACTTAGCATTCTTATTATTATTATTACTATTATTATTTTATTTTGGTTATCATCATCAACTAATTAATTACTAACATGCTCAGGACATATTAAAAGCTGGTTAGTAATGTTGTGAGTACTCTGTACAGTACAGAGTGTTTCTCTTTGATGGAAGAAGTCATTGAAATATTCAGCAGTTCTACTAAGATCCATTTAAATATATCAGGATAACATGTAAGAGCTACCGTTGGTCTTATCGAGTCAAGACACACAGGTCTTTTTTCTGTTTCACAACTTAGTTTTTCTGTTTTAAAACTGCACAATATCCAAACATGAACAAAATTCCAAATATACCCAGGGTTTAACCAACAGAGATGCAAAGCTACTCTCCTGCACAATAGAATTCATAGACCAAGGCCTCTGCCATCTCATAGTCCTAGCCTCCTAGAGGTCTCAGCCTCCCTCCTACAGTGGGGGGATAAAGTAAGGGAACATGGAGAAGGCCCAGTGGAAATGGCATGATCACCTTTATTTATTGGTAAGAACTCACCAATAGACATATCTGGATGATGATAGGAACTGAGAAACAGAATTCTTGCTTACACAGCTGCATCCCAGATATGACTCTACATTTGAAAAATAATACAAACTTTTGGTAAACTATATATCTTTAAGTAAATTATATAATTTTCAATAATGAATTTCCTTAATTCTGGTCTATGAAAAATATATATACCTAAATGATGGAGAGTGAAAATTTACTGAAATAATGTACATAAGGTATTTTAGGTCTCATATAATATGAATTTTTGGGTTATGTTTTGTGATATCTTTATGGTAATCTGTTTTCTCTGACCATATATATAAGATTATCATTTTTAGGGTGATGCAATATTACTATTACATTTATCCCAAATGGTTAAATCTTATAACTTATAAAATTACAGTTGTAGTTTTATGCATTTATTTTGTGAGCATTTTTTCCTACGGGAGTGGAAAAAATACTAAACATTTCCTTTTCATGTCTTGGGGTTGTCAGAGGAAAAACAGCTTCTTTTCTCAGATTGATAAGTGGTTCTTATCAGCCATTAATTGTGCAGCTTTAGATACAGCACAGCAAAGGGGGTCCCTCTGAGCTTGCCTAAGTCATGGCCAAATCACCTTTAATGACACAGACTCTTGCAACATTAGAAAACATATGCTGGTTACAGTATAAGGAATCTGCTCTGAGCATCAAACTGACTTGCCCTCTCAACAGAGTTTCTTTTGTTCTGTGTTCTATAATTTATGCTTACTGTTTATGCAAGTTGATTATTATATTGCATTCAGTTTCATGTTTGTAAATTACATAGCAATTTCTGTTTTCATTTAAAAATTCTGAAATATGAGAGAAAATTATATAGTTTCTGCTATTAGAACCCTGGCAATAAATATTTTCAAAACATTTAAAAATACTGACTTGAATAGAATTAAATATTCTGATCATGATATCAAAAGTAAACAGTAACTTTTAGTTACTTTCCATTCTTATTATAGTTGTTGTCATAACAACTATTTTCTCATTTTTTAAATGGAAGAACAAGCAAGCAACAATTTAATGTCACTTGTCATTGTCTCTTAAAAATTGTGTTGTCACATTAGTTTAACTTCAAATCAAAGTTTAGTAATATTAGTGCTTGGCAGCTATTTATCTTGAGTTATTAACATTTTCTCAGTTATTAAAATCTGGTTATTTCCTCGAGGTTTCGATGATTGAAATATAAACAAGAAATAGAAGAAAATGTCAAGTGTAGCTCATTCTGATTAGTATCATAATTGTGAAGTTCTTATTGTCTTGCTACACAAACTATTATTTTAGCTTTCACATTTTAAAAGACTTTTAACGTTATCATGGGGATACTTTGCAGAAACAGTGTTTGAAGGGGCAGGAGAAGAAAAGAGGAAAGTGCTGAAATTTTAAAAATACATTGTTGCAGTTCAAGGGCTGATCAAAAACCAGATGGCTGGATCCCCACCTGTGGTCTCAGTTCCAGTTGAGCCTGAAGAAGGGCTTGAAAAATTGTATTTATAACAAGTTCCTAAATGAGATCAATGCTGCTGTTCCAGGAACTATACTATTGAATCTCTGTGTTCTTGGCCTTTTCTCCCATTATAATGCTCAGAGCAAGAGTGTAATGGCTCCTGATGATGCATCTTGAGCTATGAACTTGAGAGACCCATCCCAGGGATAGTGGACAAAATATGAAGCTCATTATAAAGCAAATGAAACTTTATGAACTAGAAAGAACAGATTTTAGTAATGCTGTTATTTCTAATTTTGCTCTTAATTTATATGTATCCAAATATTTAAGGAAAATGTATTTGTAAAATGTGTGTGTGAATTTAAACTAAGGATATATATATATATATATACACACACACACATACATATATACACACATATACATACATATATATATATATATATATATATATATATATAAAATTATTCTTTTTTAGATATTTGTTACAGTAATAAAAAGCTGAGTAACACAACTATACAAGTAAAAATCTTTATCATTTGTTAACAATGACATTTAATAAGTAACTCAGATTTAACTGCTGCTATCTCCTAATGTTTTTCTTCATTGTAGTTCCCTTAGAATATATACAATCATAGTCACTTAAATAAACAATAAAATTCCCATAGAAATACACACACACACACACACACACTTATATATCCTACACACCCTATACTTGAACACTAGGTTTTTCATAGCAAGGCTATATTTAGAATAGTTTAGAAGCATATTATTGTGTACATGTATATCCATGAGTACTTCATAGCACTACAAAAATATGTTCAAGTAATGATTAATAATGAGATTTACTTACTTCATAAGTATTGAGAGTGCTTGGCCTTCAACCTCATGCCTGTGATTTTTCTAAAGTACCAAATATAACCTAAAAGGAGAATATAATCTGTCATGAGTTATGTTGACCTGGGCATTTAAATTCTTAGTGAGACATGCAAGAATGAAGTCAGTATATTCAGTTGTTTTTTACTTAAAGCTAAGATAATTGGTAAACATCTTGCATGATGCTTACTTTTTTTTTTAAGGGTTGAATAATCAGACCACTTAGAAGTGGCTTAAAAAATTCAAATGTTAATTTTAATTGAAAACAATTTTGGTAATTAATATCAGGGACATAGGATTTTTTTGAATTTTTGTGTTCAAATTTAGGCTTATTAGGGATATGCCTTTGAAGATGAAAATGGGAATCCAACCCTTCCTCTTCCTCCCTTTTGTACCCTGCCATGGGCAAATGGGGTCCTTCACCTCAAAGTCATGCCCTGTTATACTATGTTGCCACAGTCCCAAATAGGTTATAGTTGGTCATGGACTGAAAGTTCCAAAATTGGCCAAAAAAAACTTCTTCTCTTTTTATCTCAGATATTTGTTACAGTAATGGAAAGCTGAGTAACACAAGCATACATGTCAAAATCTTAATCATTTGTTAACAAATTTTATAAGTAATTCAAATTCTCATAGAAAAACCAGTTTTGGGATGTTTTCTTAACACTTCTCAATAAAGCAGTAATATTTTTATGTTATGAAAAGAAAGAAAATAAAGTTTAGGAAACTAGAACAATGTTTAAAATAAAAGTATCAGGAGCTTAAAATTATATATGTATTACATTAAAGAGAATTAAATAGTTTTAAAAATAACATACAATATATCATTAATAAAAGACAAAGATACATAAAAGAAAACAAGGTAATGAGTAATTTAAATGACCATCAACATTGAAATCCTTGCTGTATTTTGCTTTTTGATAGTCAAAGCAAGAAGACATAGCCAGTTACATAATTTATGTTACTTTTTTGGGTGAAAAATAAACGCTAATTTAAAAAAAATGGTTTTAAATTAAAAGCATTGAACTTAAAAAGTTGAAAAAAGTATCATAGATGCTCAATTGTTAGTTGTAACTCAAATACTATCTCAATGAAAGTAAAATAATATTGCTTCCTTTTTAATACTAAAAACTTCATATGACACTTTTAATATATAGTTATTTGATGATAATTTACAACTTCACTGCAAGATTGGATGATCACAAGCACAAAAATATAGTGACTATTTTGTGTCATATGTCATATCAAGTCTGTCCATGATAGGTAAAATAAATGTTTTTTAGTAATAATTTAACAAAATTTAATGCAAAGAATTTTTTTCTGGTATTTTAATCAGCAGATAAATCAGAATATATGCAGTTAATATATAAAAAAAATTTAAAGCAGTGAGTGTTTATTAAATCAACATCTGTGCATGTGAATAATGATGTGGGTATGAGTTATACCATTACCAGTGTCACCTCTCTGTTACTTTTAAATTAAAATTTTGCAAAAACAATATAAAATGAATAAAAAATGTAGGAATTTGAGTCTAGAAACCTAATTCCACGAGATGAAGAGACAGTAATGACAGTTACTGAGTTTTTACAGTATACTAAGAATTCTTCTGAGTGCCTTAACTGGAATCACAGTTCTCAAAACAGCTTTTTGAAGTGGCATCATTAATGCTCTCATTGTCAGTATAAGGACACTGCAGCACAGGAAACCAAGGTCATAGGACTGGCAAGTGCTGGACCCAGGAGGTGAACCAAATCTGATTCCTTGGAAACATGCTGTCATCAAGTGTTTATTACAGACCTCTAAAACTGTTAAACCATTCACTTTACTTTTTTGGATCTGATTATTTCAAATTATTCAAATATCATTGTACTTTTGGTATTGGAAGTAATAACCTTAATTGCTAATTTAAGTTTTAATTTTTAGGATTTCTTCTATCTCCCTGCTTTTTTACATAATCTTTTTATGTATTTGATCTGGATGGGAAACACAATTTATGGGAGAAACAAAACGATTCCAAGCAAGACATAAAAGGTAAATTAAAACAGGGAGGTCTAGGTAGATTTAGAGTGTGAATTAGTTGCTGTCATGTGGCCAAGATTTATAACATCTTAAGATATATTCTATGAAATAATCTTTGCCTAAGTTAGGATGAAAAAGTAGTTAGGACTCTAAGATTGATTTGTAGGAACCTTGTGACAACAAGGTTGTCCTAGATGGGAAAAGATAATACATTTTTTTATATAAATCTACAAAAGAAGAGGGGCTATTTGGAGCATAATCTAATTCTTATTATAACTTACAACAGTACAATTCTCTAAATCTATCAGGAAAAAAAAATATAATTGCCATGCTGTTCTGTCCTCCATTGATGAATGTGCTTGCTAGTGTTTGATGATTGCTAACAAATTGGTGGCTTCTGCTGTCAGTATTACTATTGGAGTGCAGTTTCTATTATATTCTCATTAACATAATGATAAAATTAACATTAAGAAAACACTTTCAGAAAGAATTTATGAGATTCTGTGCAATTAAGCATGTAAAAATATGGACAGAAATTTTGCAGAAGGCTGTGTAATAATAAAAAATTCTTAAAATATATTTGTAGAAGTACTCAGTGACCTGAGACTTTAGACTGTTGATTAGTGGCTTGTTGATATGTTAATGTGAGTTAATTATTCCAATGAATTGAAGCTGAAAGTCAACATGTTTATTCATTAACTTAGTTTAAGCTTCCTCATTGTTAATCACAGTTGGGGTATCTATTTTCAGCAGACCTATCCACAGCTTTCCCATCATGCTTTGCTGACCATAAAATTTAAACATATTTTTTCCTGTCAACTTTCTAATTTTTAATTAGGAAGTATTTTTTGATCATTTAGAATCCTAAGCATGTCTTTTTCTTTGAAATTAAGAACTAACTTTTGTTGGAAATCTGTTTAATATTGCATATAATTTGTTTTTGTGTTCCACGTTTTTATGAACATGTTCACTTACGAAAGGATTATATATTTCTTAATTAGTATTTCTTACTGATAGTGTGTTGTGTCAGAAACAATACTCTGTATCTTTTTGTCACCCATCTGGATGCAGTTTTCCTGAATATCTTGTGGTTGAGTAAATCATATGACTAATACAGGCCCTGGAATAATAATAAAACAATATAAGCCTCTTCTAGGCTTGGATCATTAAAACCCTACTATATAATTTGTAAAGCTCTCTGCCATCTTTTTCCTCATACCCTAAGAAATATCCAGTGGAGGACTCTAAGCCCCTGTGCTGTGGGGAAAAGTAAGATGGAAGTAGCCTGTATAACTGAATGATCATAGGAACAGAAGCCCACTGCCAACTATGATGAATTATTGAGTAATTAAGAAATAAACATGCAGCATAGTAAACCAATGAGATTTTGGAGTTCTTTGTTATCGCTATTTGATGTACCTTAACTTATATATCTTAGATTGGCTAAAGATTGGTTATTCAGAGAATATTAAGAACAAAGTCTCCCCAGTGTATATGCATATTTTCATTAAATAATGAGTTAAAAGTCACTGTATAATGCCATAGATAATAGACACTATTGTCTTGGCCATACAAACTGTGCTCTGAATATAATAAGTGGCAAATTAAGATAATAAGTAAAATCTGCTTCACTTTATATTTTAATTTCTTGTCTCCAAACATAATTGAATAAAAGTTGTAAATATTCACCTAGCAATCAAATTAACATTCTCTAAACAATTCCAGTAAACACCAATAATAGTGAATAGATCAATTTTTATAATACATATTTTTATTATACCCATAAAAATTAGAGGAGTGATAATGACAGAGCCATTCTTTCAGTGCTTCCAGGTACCAAGGTGCTATGGGATCCTGTTATTTAAGTTATCTTATTTAATGCTTACCCACTGATTTTAGATCACTTAGTTAACCAGATCAATTAGCTCTTGAGTTATCAAGCTGAGATTCATACTCAGGTGCAACCTATTCCAGAGACAGTGCACTGTGTCTTGTTGCTGTGGCTGCAAAGGGGGTTAGTAAGTAGGAGATAAGAAATAACCCAGGGCATATGCTGCAACTTTGCCTTTATTTAAAAACATTGTGAATTGTTACTAAGAACATGCTCAGAGTAGTATGACAAGAATTACTTATTCTTTTCTATTTGTAACTATTTGAACCAAAATATCTCTGTATGGTTTACATTATTCCTTGTAATTTTTTCTCCCTATTCTGTCCCAATACTAACCCCTCCCTAAACATTATTTTGGGGAAAGCATTGAGATTTTTAAATAGCCAGACATTTTAAAAAGATAAATGAGTAAAACATCCTTACTATTACCAAATAGCATATCAATATGGAATATAATATTTGGTAATAAAGTTTAATATTAATTGGCTAATGCAAAGCCATTTTATAATGTGCTTTAATTTATATTTTTAATGTATTTGAGGCATATTTTCTCTGATTTGTAATTCTTTACTGCATGGGTTAATTATCATAGCTATATTTTCTGCCAATTCAAGCTGTAATATTAAATTTTGAACAAAATATCTTTATTCATAAATGCAGGAACAGGGAAAATATATATAATAGATATATAGAAATAGAAAATAGATATGATACCCAGAAATAAAAATGAATTAATTAGAACATATTAGAGTTAGGAGTGAACTTGGTAGCTATCTTGTCTAATCACATTATTTTACAAAGGAATATTCAGACATATTGAATGGCATTTCTAAAATGTCACTGTTAGCATAGAGTCAATTATAAAAATTATCTCCACATAATTCTTTGTGGGTTTGAATGTCTAGTATACGCTTTTTCAGTGATTATTAATTTTTGACTTCCAAATAAGCTATAATAGATATTTGACTAGGTATCATCATTATTTTGTTGGTGGTATGCAGGTAATTCAAAAGACCCCCTTATGTGTCTCTTCTAACTGCTCCTTTGAAGTTCTTATTTATTTCTAATTCATTTAAGCAGATATTCCCATGTGTTTCAGACTCTAGCCTCCCTCCTGGAGGTCAATGTCAAAGTCACACCAAGGGCTTGCGGTGTAGGTTGGTGTTAGAATGCTTGCCTAGCATGTGTAGGGCCCTGGGTTCCACCCCCAGCACCATAAATGAATAAATAAATGCAAAATGAAATAACCTTTGTGAGCACAAGAATGAGCCCACGTTCCCTGTCTTTTGATTTGACAACTAGTTGAAGTTACCAAACCCTTGAACAATTCTATAGAAGCACAAGGCATGAAAAATTATGGGGTTTAACAGAGCAAGAAAACTAAAGGTCTTGGTGGTGCAGAGTTATATGTCCTTTAAAATAACAAGCTTGTTTTCAATAATGAAAATTTTAAGCAACAGAGTTAACCAAGGACAAGAGAAGCTTCCAAGGATGAGAGTCTCATTTAGACCTTAAGTTCCATTTGGACAGCTGTATTCTCAGAGAATTAGTTGAGATGTTTGACTTTTCCACCCACTGCTCTGTCTGATGCTGTTGTTAGGAACTTTCACAATCACATGTTGTTTAATGACAAGGATGTTTCTGAGAAGTGTATCATTAGACAATTTCATGGGTGTGGGAAGATGATAAAGTATACTCGAAGAAATTAAGACAGCATTATGTTACTGGGCAGTATAATCTTAGGACCACTGTCTTTTATATACAGCCAACCAATGGCCAGAACATCATTACATAGAGCATTACTGTATATGAAATGTATACAATGGTAAACTTATAGGGATAGAAATTAGATTTAAAGGTGGTTTAGAGCCAGAGGGAGAGGGGAATGAAGAGTGATTATAATAGATTCAAATTTTCTTTGGGGATGATGGTAAGGTTCTAAAATTAAGCTTTTGGGCGTGGTTATACAACTTTATAAATATACTAATAGCTATCAAATATTTAATTGAACAATTAGTTGATTAAACTTTCTAGTATGTAAATCATATTTCAATAAAGCTACTAAATATAAATAAATTTAATACTTTTATGTGACAGGATAAATTCATTTGCTTATTTAAGAAATATTTTCAAATTTCTGTGCCAAGACATGACCTATCTACTGGATGGATAACTGCCAAAATAGAGAAATAGGTACACATATAATATAAAGCTACCCCCAAAGTTTTATAATAAAAGAACATACATAATACTTGGAAACACGGGGTCTGTGAACTTTCATAGGAAATCTGGGGAAGGGTTCATAAGAAAAGTAACATTCAAATTTTCCTTAAAGTATTAGAAGAATTGCCCTGAGTATTAAACAATGGTCAGAAAATTCAAGGTAAGATCATGAGGACATGAAATCTGAAAAACATAAAAGGTTTGTGAGACAAAACAGTGGGATCAGGGACCAGTAAGGCCTTAGTGGTAGGTGGGGCCTTATGTACTTGCTGAGGAGTTTTATATGGAACAGGAGATCATAGGTGGTTATTAAGTGTTTTAGAGTAGATGTATACACTTATCATAATTTGAACATTATGCAATGAATGCACATATTGAAGCATCACATGGTACCCTATGAATTTGTATAATCTTATGTGTGAATTAAAAACTAATGTTTTAAAAGAAGGAAAAAATAAAATGTAATCTGTTTGTTTTTCTCTGAAAATCTCTTCATGGCAGTGTGAAGAACAGATTGAAAAGATGTGAGACTAAAGATATGGGGACCAGAGAAAAAAGCTATTATATGATGCCTTAGGGAGAAATTATGAGGATTTGATCAGTCACGCAACAGGAACATAGTAGTTAGATTTGGATAACATTTCAACAGTAGAAAAACTTGGTAACTCACCAAAGGTATGTCTAGGGAAAAGGATGGCAACAATTTTAGGAGTCTGGCATCCAAGTGTTCCAGGTGACTAGGTAATAGGATAGGATTACTTAAAAAAAAAAAGAAAGAAAGAAAATTTACCATTTTTATATCTTTAAACCAAACCTACCATGTTTTAACCATGCTACATACACAAAAGTTCAATATATGGATGAATTACTTAGGGCATGAGTCTGACACTGAACTTGGCAGCCATGTATATATTAATATTATTATTTTATGCAAATAAAATAAATATTGACAATGCTTTAATTAAGAGTAATAAGATATTTCAGTTTTATCAAGGCTTTTCAAACTAGTTTTCTACCTGAAGTCCTGCTGCTGGAATCAAGTCATCCTGGGTAACAGTGCCTGTTTATATGTTTGTTCTATACCACATTCTTTATTTCATCATAGTTCAACACTGTGATGTTCTTCTGTTGCCTAAATCAAGTCTATATGCCTCTACTTTTATTAAAACTTTATTATCAAGCTTAGCCCATGTTCTCCTTCTAGCAACCCAAAGGTAGTTTTTTTGTTTGTTTGTTTGTTTTGCAATTAACTGAATTCAGGTGTATTCCATATAGATGATTCTGATCAGTGTTTGCATGCATCCTTTAGTTTCTGTTCTGGAATGCATATTTCAAACCTTATTTAGTCAATTTCATGTCTGTCTTTCATGAGGATTTTACTTATCAATCAGAATTAATTGATAAGTAAAACAATCTCTAGAGAGCATATACAGTGTATGCCACATTATCATTTAGTGAAGGTTATGTTTGGTTGTTCTTCATTGGTTTTCTCCATGTAATTTGCTCAAATAGGTTGCAAGTTCTTTCAGCCCAAGGATATTATTCTTTTTGTGAGTGGCCTTTTTTATACAGAAAAATTATGTGTTGTATATTTTAAACATTTATTTTATAACTTATATTCTTGGGTTTCCAAATAAAACTACATGATACTTCTCTAAGTGCCAGAATTATTATTGTACATAAGAGACCTAAGTTTCCTTCACTAAATTTGGCCTCATTCAAAACATAGCAGGATACCTTTTCTTGTCTCTGAAACCTTTATAATTCTTGCTGGTACTTCCCATATCATGCAGTGCAAGCCTAGGTAAATTGCATGCTAGGTAAAAGCTGCCATGGTATTACCCACCACAGGAAGTGGTAGGAAAGGAGTGTTAGTGGAAAGTCAGTGGAGAGCTCAGTAGGAAAAGAACACATGAAAACAATATGCTGGTTATTATCAATAGTTAAAACCAAATGCAGAGCAGGCATTCCCATTTAAAAATCAATCAGTGGATGCCAAAATATCTTAGTCAGCATGAATCATTGATATTTGCAGATTTTACTCATTCCAACTCTGGTATGGGATTAGACAAGAGTTGGCTCTGAAAAGGGTCCAGGAAATGGCACAAACTTTATTGCATTTATAGACACAAATCCTTTCCATTTCCTTAAAATTCATCACATTGCCAAGAAAGAAAGTCTGTAAGAAAAGAGAACAATGCTGGTTTAAAATGTGTGTGCAGCCAGGCGCAGTGGCGCACACCTGTAATCCCAGCGGCTCTGGAGGCTGAGACAGGAAGATCACAGGTTCAAAGCCAGCCTCAGCAAAAGTGGGTGTTGTCTCTAAATAAAATACAAAATAGGGCTGGGGATGTGGCTCAGTGATCAAGTGCCCCAGAGTTCAATCCCTGATCCCCCCGCAAAAAATATATATATATGCAGTGTTTTATTGTAGGCCATTATAGACTCATGAGATCTGAGATGAAGAGGTTATTTTTTCAATAATTGCCTACTCCATATACTTCTGGCAGAAACTACTGCTTGAAAAAATATAGGCAGAGAATTTACCATCTTATAAATAAGGTAACCTCTTTCATATTTGATTTTTTTTTCAGGTGTACTAGCTAAACAATAGCACTTTAGTGAATGTCTGACACTGCTCTCACCCTCTTTGGAACTTTGATCTCACCTCTAAATATTTTATTATTATTTTAGAAATTCCCATGTGTTAACATGAAGGTGTTCTGAGGATTCTCTTCACAGCTACAATGTTTCAGTCAACATTGTCCCGTCTTGCTCTTGCTTTTCATGGTGATGTCCAAGACTATGGTGGATATCCAATGTTGGAGACAAGCTAGGCATGGTGGCTCATGCCTGTAATCCCAGCAGCTCTGGAGGCTGAGGCAGGAGGATTGTGAATTCAAAGCCAGCCTCAGGAGCTTAGCAAGGCCCTAAGCAACATAGTGAGACACTGTATGTAAATATAAAAAAAAAAAAAAATGGGGATGTCGGTTAGTGGTTATACACTCTTGGGTTCAATCCCTGGTACAAAAAAAAAAAAAAGTTGGTGACATTCCAGTGACACTTGTCAAACTTCAAGGACTGAGCAGAGAACAACCTGAGTGACAGATGACAGGCCATACTCATAGCCACCATTGTTCTATGACACTCGGTGCACTATTTTATAATTATTGACTTGTTGCCAAGCTTTCCCTATTGTAAGATGCTTGAAAGCAAGAACCATGATTTATTTGATTTGGACTGCAATTATTTGTTGAATGAATGAGCAACTCTAAGCATGTGTCCTCAGACAAAATTATGCAGTGTTCACTTTTCTTTTAGTAAGTTCTTTTCCCAGAGAAGGCTGCCTGATGAAACATGTAAATGGACCTCTTGCAGTTCAGTTCCTTATACTCATGGATGGCTCAAATTTGGGTGAAAAAAATTTAAGCTTAAATTAGAATACATGCTAGATTAGTGAATTAATTTCATTATAAAATGAGACTGTCTTCTGTGGACCTACTTTAGCACAGTGGAACTACATAAAATAATACTCCCTGTAGGGCATGGCTGCCTGCTTCCTGGTCTTGAGGCTGCACATGTGGCTGGGACAGCTCCTGGGGATCAGCCAGAAGGTGGTGCTGTGAGCAGTGACGGAAGAGGCGGACCACCTCAGGACAGGTCCAGGACTCTTCCGCCTTTGTGGACAGCTTGTGCCTTCCCTTTCAGACTATGGGATGGGTGTACATGTGAACTTGCTCCACGCCTCTGACCTTTATTCTGATTGGCTCCTATATAAGCTGTGTGTACTTCCTTATTAAATGAGATCCTTCTTTGACTTGTTCTCCCTGGCAGGTCTGATTGTCCTTTACCTTTCTTGGCTCCT
Source organism: Marmota marmota marmota (assembly GCF_001458135.2). Taxonomy (NCBI): domain Eukaryota; kingdom Metazoa; phylum Chordata; class Mammalia; order Rodentia; family Sciuridae; genus Marmota; species Marmota marmota. The sequence continues at coordinate 21,802,090 of NW_025999968.1, read as the reverse complement.
CTTGGTCGGGGCGTGCTTTTCCCATTTCTCCCACTGGTCAGGAGGAGATGGGGGCTAAAAACCCTGACAACTCCCCTTTCAGGTAAAGGATGGTTCTATTAGGGTCTCAAATATATAGCTTCAAATTACACTTTCGAGATAAATTTTAAAAGAGACATGGAAAAAACAACTGTCAATAACTCCATTACTTGGAGAAAAAATTTAAAATAATAAAAGCTGCTAAGTTTTCAACTTTTATAAGAGTCCTTTGTTTGTGTTTTCTTGCGTGCTAGAAAAGAAGATAGGAAAAAAAAGTCATGAGAATTGGAGACCTTCGAAATGGAGATGTCAGGATGTGCAGGATTTATTTATTCATTAACTGCAGAATATTTATTGACTAAGGGCATACTGCTGTGACAGATGCTGACAGCAGTGAACTGGGTGGACAAATTCTCTTGACCTCAATGAAGCTTATGGCCTAGTAGAGGATAGACAACAAGTGCAGTTACTCAAATTATTAGTGATAATTGTAAGTGCAGAAGTGGTCATATGCCAACCTAACAACTTCATCCAAAATAATCACTTGGACTAGAACAGTGAGGGCATCATGCCAAGAAATCTTTTGGGTAAATAGAAATCAAATTCCAGGAGATATTAAGAAACTCTGAAATGTTCTTTCTTTATTTATTTTTTTTACCTATTGGGATATGAACACATTAAAAACAAAACTTTTTAAAACATTTTCCAATTATTCTGTCTAGATAATTTGTATATTCATTGCATTTTAATCTCTCTGGTGGAAAGATTATTCTCATTCATAGGGATAAAGTGACTAAAAGATTTATAAATGGAGACGAGTGATTACATGTCAAAAATTACTTAGACATGGTAGTTTGTCTAATGAAATCACCTTCCTGATGGTGTTTTACCTTTGAACACACTCTTTTAGACAAAATTTTAGGTACCAGTCTCTAGTCACAGGTTTAAGTAGAAATCAGAAATCAAACTCAACTCTGTTTAATTGTGTCTGATTCATCTCTTTTTAAAAATATTTATCTTGATAAATCATATTATTCTGTATTTCACTTTTAGTTATTGTTTTAACTTAGAACCCCAGAAATACTAGATAACCAGTGTAAATCCTTCAATTTTAAATAGGAGAAAATTGGAATACAGATAGACAATGTGACTTGCTCATAATGTCACTAAAATTAGGCCTTCATTATCATAATCTGCAGAAAGTACTACAAAATATATAATTATTATATGTACTTATTTAAGCATATATGATAGTATATATGGCATCATTTTCCTGGAAATTTTATTACTAGAAGTCTTTAGGAAAAAGTTTTGAATAGAACTTTAGATAGGAAGATGATACCAACCAGTGAGCATCTGCAATTCTCTCTCTCTCCCCTCCACCTATTGACATGGATACAATGTTACAGCAGATAGGAAAATAAATTTTGGTGTTGTGTCTAATTTCAAGTCTTAGTGAAAATTATGCCAAACTCAGGGAGGAATTAAGGCTCTAATTTATACACCTAGAGGTTTTTGTCATGTGCAGACTTAGAGGTTATTTTCAGCAGCTACAATTATTCATTTGTAAATGTGGAATTTTGGTGTGAGAATAAAATTGGTCTTTATTCATGAATTTCTCTTTCCATCATATAAAATATATCTTGTAAATTGAGTTTTCAAGATCTATTATTGTGGTGTTCATTTGTTGTGAGTGAATTTTTTAAAAATTGTATTTGACATGTACCTAGTTAAGAACTTGTTTTCAGCTTTTAGTATAATAAGCAATATGTGCTATAATAGCTTCAATTTTCCTGCCAAGTAGAGAGTGACAGCTGTGTGGCAATATGTAATGCATATTTTCATCTACAGATAAATTGGAAGGAAGGAAAAACAGCTTCTGGGTGGGCAGGTCACCATCATTTAAATGAATCGTTAAAATTATATTTTTCTCTAGAAACAAAAATGTAATTGCTTTTCTGGTTAGATGCACACTGAAAGGCCTTATTTATATTATTGTAACATATTTTCTCTCAATTTACAACTTTCCCAAGATCCTTCAGATTTTTTCATTTCTGTTACTCTTTTCCATTCAAGAAATGTGCACTTATTTCTTTGTAAAATTCCATCATATTTGCAGAAATTTACCCCTGAAGGACAGACTTACTCAGTATGTAGCATTATGATACAGAGCAGGCTCTCCACATTCATCTGATTGGCGAGGTAGGGATTGAAGCTAAGTAGACTTAAGGAAAGTTCTCACGTTCACCTTGATTGAAAAAAGGTTACAGCCCTGGGCTCAGACTTTTAAATGTACCATATTTTAACTCAATTTCAAAGAAAAATGTGAAATATCATTTATTTATTACTTTGTTCTGTTTTGTATTTGTCCATGAATACATTTGCCCATAATATATTTGCCCATATCCAGGATGGCTTTACAAGTGCTTCATTTCCAAATTGTGTATTGAAACTTAAAATTCAGTTAACAATCTGTGACTGTGGTATTCATTTCATGATTGGCATGAATAGCAAGCAGAGGCAATCTTTCCTCCTCTCAGATGGCTTATATGTAAACGATATTTTGGTATTTGCATGTTTCTAATTTGAAAATACAACAGAACAACTATTCATGAATTATTTGATATTCTGAAGACATTTAATTACACTTTGGACTGGGATGATATCATTTACACTTAAAAGAGTATTAGAGAAATAAATGTTATCCCTGATGATCATTAGTACAATATTTAGGCCTATCAGATGAATCACACATTTGGAGACATTACAGAGGGAAAGAAAAAAGCTAAGCGCTATTTCTTAAGAGTTTATTTAGTATTTGAGAATTTTATTGATTCAAAGCCAATAATAGTTTGTTTTCTCCCAAGTACATGAAGAAGTTAACTTTGTATGTAAAATTTAATCAGTGTAGTCATACTATGTGGAAGCTGGGAGGGAACTTCTAGCATAGTATAATGACTTAATAAATTTTTTGAATCTTTTTTTTTTGCATAGAAAATGTTTTATAAATCTTTGTTCAACATTTAAAGCAAGGACCTGTCTCATAGGTCTTAATGTATGTCCCTTTCAGTTCGTTTTTTTTCCTTCTCTTAAAGTCTGCATTATGCTGATAAACCAGTCTGCCACACCAATGCCATCACAATAACTGATAGGATGTCTCCAAATGCTCTTAATATGTTAACTTGAGAATCATTGATTGTTTCTGTCAAGTCAGACCTGCAGTCTAAGAATTCAACACCCAGATGTCTTTTCTAGCTTACTCTCTCTATACTTGCAGCATACCTGACTGAATTCTAGTTATTCATTTCATAAACAGCTATCAGTTGGAGCTGTGTCGGGCCTTATGAGGAACTACTATTGCTCCTTTCAAACTTAACCACGTCCTGGAGATGGTTATATTTCTACATTATTATATCTGAAAAAATTACCTGCACGTTGTTTTATTGCTTTGCTTCCATTTTATCCTATCTTAGGCTAGATCCCATAGAAAATAGGCCCTAAACCAGGATTTGCATTCAGGATACTTATGGGTGGCGGGGGGGGGGGGGTCCTCCTGAGACAGAGTAAAGAATACATAGCTGGGGAGAGTGAATTGAGATGCAGTTGCAGAAAGGGCTTCGCCTAACCCCACAGATTGTGCTGAAATTCAAATGTATGTTCAGAAACGAGGCTGAGTGATCCTTTGAATCCCCTCATTGACAACTTATGGGTGTGATCTTTTGGTCAAGAGCAAGATCCAAGCAAATAGTCAGCTGTGTTCTCGCAGCAGCCAACACTGCAGCTGAGGGTAGTGAAGGCCTCAGTCCAAAGGGAATGAGGTTGATCTATAAAACACACACAAGCACCTTCCCTGCTTTTTTTCCTTTTCCACCTGGAAAATAATCTAATTCTCCATGGCTTGCTCTCTCTCCCCTCTTCTCTCTCATGACACTTAATTTGTATTTCTTTTCTTTCTCTCTCTCTCTCGCCATTTTTTCTTTCAATACTTTTCCTAGTGGGTATGAGTTAGTTTCATAGCTAGAAGGGTTGGGAAGTTAAACATAGAGGCTCTATGCTGACTGTATTTCTTAACTACCTTGGACACAATGAGTTAACTCTTTTTAAGAAATCTCTAGCAGGAATAATGGCCCATAAACTTACTCTTCATTATTCAGTTATAAAGAAAATAAAGATACAATAGTATTTATGCATATGTAGAGTTATGAGAGATATAATGAGGAATTTAATAACTTTATTTTACTTATAGATTAATTGTAGACAGTGTCTGACTGCAGATATTGCATCTTTCACTTGGGATATCTTGGGACAGATGGCCAGCTCCTGATCAACAGGAGGAGGCAATTACTACCTATAACACAACATCTGCAGCTATTATGCTACTCACTCAGAATATATAAGTAAAACTTCAATGTAGCAAAAGTAGTATTATCATATCTCCATATCTCTAATCAGACACTGTTTATACCTTACATTCAGGAAAGCTTCTAATGATGATCAAACTTAATTTACATACAGAGAAATCTTAAGTTGTTGATACTAATCTTCTAAGAACAACAAATAACCACTTTGCAAAGAGGTATGGACAGTTTCTTACAGGAAAAGATTTTTAATTCCACTAGTAAATGTGACTGCATGTACTACTCTACTGGATTTACCTGATTAATGCATCTTACCACTGTAACACTATAATAAAATCTTATCACATATAAGCATCCACTATCTCAGCAGTTCTGTTTTACTGTTTCATAATTTCAGAGTTTTATTTTGATTATTCTTGGCTAGATATCATCTTATTTTCAAATTGTTTCTTCCTGTGTATTATGTAAACATGAATAAGTGATAAACATTAGGCTCTTATAACTTCCTATTTGAGACATATGTAACATTCTTAGAATTCTGTAGTTTTCAAAATTTCCTTCCTTGATTAAGTTCCAGTGAAAAGGAAAGATTCTCTTTCATTTCTGCTGAGAGCCACGGCCGAGTCTGTATGGCCCCTGGCATTTTGCCAACAGTATTGATTGACAGGCGAGGCATTACTATCCGCCTCTGCCGCAACTTTTGAGTTCTCGCACTATTTTGGAGTTCTCGTGGGGATTTCCGGGGATTCCCCGAGAGTTCCCATTGGTTGGGGAAGTGCAGGAGGAGGGATTTCCGAGAGAGATATTTCCGGCTGGGGGTTTCTGGAGAAGCCTCGTGGCGTTCGGGAGGATTCCCCGGGAGCTGTGTGAAGTGTTTTCCTGCAGTTTAAAAATAAAGTTTGTTCCTGCTTCAGTGGCTCGTGATTTGTGCCCAGCCAGACTGCGGCATTTGGTGGCCCTTGCGGGGAACGTCTGAAGCTTCGGGGTAAGTGAAATTGCTTGCCCCTAAGGGAAGGCGAGAGAATGGGTGACCATTTTAAAAAACAATGTGTTCTTGTTTTGATTTGTTTTGTGTTTGTTTCAAGCTGCCTATCCCTAGAATTTTCTCAGGCAGATTGGGAAAAATGGTTGGCTCAAGGTTTGAAGTTGTTCACCCCTGAGGAAGAGATAGAAATAGACCACAAATGCACATGTCAAGAAAATAGGAAAATTGATACAACGATTTTTTGTTCCGTTTTTGTTTCATTCTGTTTCGGTTTTGTTTTGTGTTATCTTATTGGGTTGCGTTATCTTTATAACAGATTAGAAATTAGTAAAAAACAAACTGAAAGAGTGTTAAGTAAATTGTTAGAGGTTCAGACCATGGAGAAAGACATTTTAGATCAAGCAAAAGAGAAGGTCTCTCAAGCTAGTCAGACAGAGGAAGAAAATTTAAAGGAAGAAAGCTTAGAGGAGAAACAGCTATTAGGGAAAAAGCTACAACAGGAGGCTGCTACTAACACCGTTCTATCACCAGAGGGCGTAATTCAACCAACAGCTCCCCCTATGGAGATAGCTGAGTGGCCCTCAAACCCCGTAGTTGATAGATGGGATCCTGAGACAGGACCTCAAAGATTAGCATGCCCTGTACTTGAGCAGGCAGGAGGGCAGCGAATTCACCGTGCTTTAGATTTCAAAACAGTGAAGCAGTTAAAGGAGGCTGTAACAACCTATGGTCCTCAAGCACCGTTCACTGTAAGCATGGTCGAATCCATTACCAACTTGGACATGACGCCAGCAGATTGGGCTAGTATGTGTAAATCTGTGCTAAATGGAGGACAATATTTGTTATGGAAGGTTGCCAATGAGGAATTTTGCAGGGAGACAGCTAGACGAAATGCAGCAGCCGGTTACCCTCAAAGAAATCTAGATATGTTGTTAGGAAAAGGACCTTATGAGGGTCAACGGCAACAAATTGAATATGATCCTGGCGTATACGCACAAATTGCTGTAGATGCGGTTAGGGCATGGAAAACTTTACAGGGGCATGGAGGTTTACAAGGTCAATTATCTAAGGTAATACAAGGAACTAATGAACCTTACGCTGAATTTGTAGATAGGCTTATTCAAGCAGCTTCCAGAATTTTGGGGGATACAGAACAGGCAATGCCATTTATAAAACAACTGGCTTATGACCAAGCAAATCGTTGTTGCAGAGAGGTCATTAGACCATGGAGACATGAAGATTTAAACACATATATTAAATTATGTAGAGACATTAATGAACAAGGACAAGTCTTAGCAGCAGTACAACAGGCTTTAGATGCCAGGCCAAAAACATGCTATAATTGTGATCAAACAGGACATTTTAAAAGGAGTTGCCCCATAGGAGGAGGGTTTAACAAAGCTAGATATCAAACGAATAGAATACCGGGTATTTGCCCACGATGCCGTAGAGGGAAACATTGGGCTAATGAATGCCGCAGTCTGGCTGGGCACAAATCACGAGCCACTGAAGCAGGAACAAACTTTATTTTTAAACTGCAGGAAAACACTTCACACAGCTCCCGGGGAATCCTCCCGAACGCCACGAGGCTTCTCCAGAAACCCCCAGCCGGAAATATCTCTCTCGGAAATCCCTCCTCCTGCACTTCCCCAACCAATGGGAACTCTCGGGGAATCCCCGGAAATCCCCACGAGAACTCCAAAATAGTGCGAGAACTCAAAAGTTGCGGCAGAGGCGGATAGTAATGCCTCGCCTGTCAATCAATACTGTTGGCAAAATGCCAGGGGCCATACAGACTCGGCCGTGGCTCTCAGCACATTTCTGTGAACCAGCTCATTCATTCAAAAACTATATTGGCACTCCAGTTGTATACATAGAGGATATGAAGATGAATAAGTTGCTTTTGTTTCCCCTCTCAAAATTCACATTATTATGTGGAAGACATTTACATGTAAGCTGAAGTAATAAAATTGGACAAGGGATCTTTGGTATTGTGAAGAGTACTATTGCAAGCCCTGGAAACACAACTAATTTCTGACAACAGATTTACTGGAAAATAAAGTTAATGAAGGAGTAATATTTGAACTAATTTTTGATGGTTGAGCCTGATTTCTGATGGGTGTCATGAATGTACATGAAAAACACTTTAAGTATTGCTAAAATGGGCAGGGGGTGGTGGTAGCAGAATGTAATAAATACAAAACTTAAAGTCAGGTATCAAAGGGCGTTAAAATAATTCTACCCTATATTCAATGGATGGCTATTTAAGGATTTGTTTTTCTTTTATTTTGTGAAAGGGAATAGATTAATCATATTATTTCAGAAAGGAAGTTTTGGTTACATAATACAGGATGGATTATGAGCAGAAGCCTAAATGGGAGCCTAAAAAATCTAGCCATGAAAGTGTTAAAGAATGAAGCAAGGACAACTACAAGAGGTAATTATTATTAGGGAGATGGAAAAACTTACTAGAGGAGAGTTGGTGAATTGCTGTAGTGGAAGGTGATAGAGTAGGATATGTAGAAGAATCAGAGCATGACAGGAAATACTAATTCACTGCAAAAATGTTGTCACCTTCTCTGTGACTTTGGCACAACCCTTTCTGTTTGTTCTATGTGTAACTCAGCCTCATAATGCATAGGCTTCATTACTATAAAATATACATTATTATTGAAGTTATTACAATTATTGAAATGAATGAGATGGGAAGAGAGAATGAGAATAGAGAAAATGAAAAAAAAAATGAGATTGAAGAGAAAAAAAAATGAGATATCATTATATCCTGTTTCTGGTTAAATGTTCCCTAGTGTACTTACAATCATTGCATACACTACTTAAAGTTATGCTCCAAGGACTTTCTCCATATCCTTGTGGGATGAAAAGTGTTTAGGATGTTGGAGTTAAGCATATTTTGAGGACACAAATAACATATGTGATATAATAATGAAACATTTCAATGTCATGGGAAAGATACTATGAAACGGCATCACCTTTATATTACCTAACTGCCTGGAAAAGAATCCTAGTATTTATGGTCTAGTTTTCGTAGGTGATAATTATTTAAACAGAATTTAGGCCCAAAGCTAAACGGAAGATGAGTTAGCAAAGGGAATTTTCTTCTTAGTGTCCTGCATTGCCTAAGGAGGTTTTCTTTTAGAGCGAAAGCATATATGAGAAAGGGAAAAACAAAAAATGAAACAAAACCCCAAATTATCCACTTTTAAAATACTGGCTTATTTAAAATATTTTGGTTTAAACTAGAGGTTCATGTTCTCTTTACTTCTCCCAACATTATTAAGGTGTAATCCACATGGAAAAAATGTATGCTTTTACAGTGTATAGAGTGATGTTTGGATGTAGGTATACATTATGAAATGACTACTACAGTCAAGCCAATTAACACATCCTCAACTTCATATAATTATCTTTTTGGTATGTTTATGGTAAGAACACTTAAGATCTATCTTTTAGTAATTTCAAATATTTAATACAGAATTATTAACTTTACTCACCATGCTATTCAATAAATATCAAAAATATATTTATCCTAACTGAAACTAGATACCCTTAGTCTAACATCTCCCCATTTCACGTCTTCCCCCACCCCTAGTGACAACTGTTCTACTGGTTCTGTGAATTTGACTTTTTAATATCCCATGTACAAGTGAAATCATACAGTTTTTGTCTTTTTGTGTCTGTTGTAGTCAGCATAATTTCTCCAGGTTCATCCATGTTGTTGCAAATGCCAAGATTTCTCCTTTATTTAGACTGAGTGATATTCCGTTTTATATATCTATAAACACACACACACACATATCTCCATGCAAACAAACATTGATACACACTTATGTTGTTTCCACATCATGCGTATTATGAAAAGTGCTACAATAAACATGGGATTATAGATATCTTTTTGACATTAATTTCATTTCCTTTGGATACATACTCAGAAATAGGCCTGTTGGTGATATGGTAGTTTTTTAATTTTTTGAGGAATATTCATAATATTTTTCTTAATGGTTATATTAGTTTGAGTTCCACTGGTGTATAAGAGTTCCCTTATCTTAAAATCTGTTATGATTTGGATGTGAGATATCCCTCAAAATCTCCTATGTTTAGACAGGAATGTTCACAACTAAAGTGATTAGATTATGAGACCTGTAACCAGATTAGTCCATCCTAGTTTGAATGAACAAGCTGGATGGTAACTGTAGGAGGGTGGGTAGAACTAGAGGAGGTGATCACGGGGAAGGTGGGGAGGTTGCCCTGGAAGGGGTAATCTTCCCTGCAGCCCCTCCCTTCCCTGCTTCCTTCCTGTCATGAGGGAAGCAGCTTCCTGCCACCACATTCTTTTTCCATGATGTTCTCCCTCACTTTGGGCCAAAGGGATGGAATTAACTGGCTATGGACTGAGACCTCTGATATTATGAGCAAAAATGAACTTTCCCTCCTCTTAAGTTGTTTTGATTGGGTATTTTGGTCACAGAAGCACAAAATCTGACCAAAACAACAATCTTACCAACTCTTATCTTTTCTCCTTTTGATAATAACCATTCCAACAATTGTTGAAGTGATGTCTTACTATGGTTTTAATTGTATTTCCCTAATGACTAGTGATTTTGAGCACCTTTTAATATACCTATTGGCCACTGATAAGTCTTTTGTAGAAAATTATATTTTCAGGTCCTTTTTCCACTTTTTATTTGGATTTTTTCTTTTTTGGCTATTAGTCAGCTTTTCATTACTGTAACAAAATACCTGAGACAGTAAACTTATAAGGAGGAAAGAATAATTTTGGCTCATAGTTTCAGAGGTTTCAGTTCATGATTAGTTGGCTATCTTGTTTTTGAATCTGTGACGAGGCAGTGCATTATGTCAGGGAGTTGGGGGTGGGGGGAGAGAGAGAGAGAGAGGGAGGGAGGGAGGGAGGAAGGGATGGACAGGATCCTAATATCACCTTCAAAGGGCATCTCTTCAGTGACCTAACTTTTGTTAGTTTCTGAAGGTTCTCTGACTTCCCAATAGTGCCACAGGTTTGAGGCCAAGTTTTTAATATATGGCCTTTGAGACACTTATCAAAACCATATGCTTACTATTGAGTTGTTTGTGTTGCCTATATATTTTGGATATTGGCCTTTTATCAAATGTATGGTTTTTCAAATTCTGTAGGTTGTCTCTTCACTGTTTTCTTGTTTCCTTTTCTGTGTAGAAGCTGATTAGTTTGACGCAATTCCACTTATCCATTTTGCTTTTATTGCTGTGGTTTTTTGGAGTTCTATAAAATAATTATTGCTCACACCTATGCCAGGAAACTTTTCTTACATGTCTTCTTCCAGTTGTTTTACAGAATCGGGTCCTACATTTAAGTAATCGATCCACTTTGAGTTGATATTTGTATATGAGGTAATAAGAGTCTAGTTGCAATCTTATGCATATAAATATCCAGTTTTCCCAGCACTACTTATCAGATAGTATTTTCCCCATTCTGTATTCTTGGCACCCTTGTTAGAGATCACTTGACATTGAATGTATGAATTTATTTCTTATTTCTACGTCCCATTTCAATGATCTGTATGTCTGTATTCATGCCAATATCATGTTGCTTTCATTCCTCTAGTTTTGAATCAAGATTCTGAGCTTCACTATGTTCATTTGATACAGACTATACATCTGAAAATCACAAGATTTCTTACACTAGAAATTTATTAGGTTATAAGTAGAAACCAGTATAATAACTGTTTCAGCAAAATTATTTTATTTTGAAAAATAAACTAGATTCTGGAAACTGTGTTGCACACCTGTTATCACAGCAGATCAGGAAGCTGAGACAGGAGAAACACAAATTGAAGACCAGCCTAAGCAACTCAGTGATACCCTGTCTCAAAAAAACAACAAAAAGGGGACTGGGGATGTGGCTCAATGGTAAAGCACCTCTAGGTTAAAAAAAAAAAAGAAAGAAAGAAAAGAAAGAGCATGAATTCCTTATAAGTAGTCTGTAGTTACTTCACATAGGAAGACGTATGTATTTTATATTTTTACATTCAACTCCTTTAATGTTTAGCAGAGTATAAAAATACAATGAATATCTGTTTTAGAATTTCCAATTAAAGGATAAGAAATTACAATTTTAAAACTTCCTCATGATATCTTAATACTGTATACAATAATAAGACTGCTGTGTGTTCAAATTCAGCAATTTGAATAAAATCATTAAACAATTATACTGGATTAAGATGTACTTGCAAGTTACTAGGGCCAGAGAAATATTATAAGAAAAGGATTATTTCAAAGTCTTCTGGTTCTTTGAAACTTATTTTAGAGTATTTGTCAACTTCCAATTCAGAGTGTTTAGTAGATTCTGTCTGGAAAATTGCTTATTTCTTTTCTCAAATTATGCTTTCTGGTTCAGTTCTGGAACCAGTTCAATCATAAATATTCTAAAATCAAAGATTTTCTTTTAAATTTAAAAATACCTTAGAAGCTGCCTACTCAAATTAACTGACTCATGTGTAAAGTACATTTGACAAATGTTGGTTCAGCCTATTCTTAAACCTGCAGAGACTGGTAATTCCTTATCTTTTAACACATCCTATTATAAAGATATTATCTAACATAAATCTTTTAAAGCTTAGTCTTAACACATTAGTTTCTTGTCGCAAGTTATTTCTTCCTCATGTTCATTTCAGTTTGAGTACCTGGTAAGATCCATTTGTATAGGCTGAACTTGTCCATTTAAAAACACATAAGGACATGAAAATGTTATAAGTCCAGGCTTTAGAACCTATAGTCTTGCTTAACTTCTATAACTTTAACTGTAAACTGGTTCTAGCAACAAATTTTTTTATAGAGGTTGCTACAAAAAAATAAGTAAAAAGGCACCTGAAAAAATACAATAGTTTAATACATTATTATTCTTTTCTCTGACTTTGGTGTGGTCAAAGTCAGACAACTGGCAGACTGACATGGTATCATCAAGTATTCTGCATGTCACTAAGTAATACAAAGATTTCATTCACTTTTTGGAAATCTTTTTGTGTTATTTACTTACAAGAAGCATTCAAGGAAAGTTGAAATCATTTTTATACAAGAAATGCTAACCTTCATATCACTACCTTACATACACATTTTAAAATATTCTCTTTATATATATTTAATGATTCATGTCAGAATCTGTCTGTGGTTACCAGCTTGTTAAGCCATCTTTTGGAACTTTACCCAACTATCCATGTGTGCCAGGTTCCCAAATTTGTCTTCTGCCTATTTAATAATCACCCCGCCTAGAATCAGTGCTAAAGACCAAAACAAAGTAGCTGGGCATTGTAGTTTAAATGTAAGGTAAACCCCAAAAGCTTACGTTTAAAGCAATGGAAGAAAGTTTAGAGGTGAAATGATTAGGTTCTGAGGGTTTAATCTAATCAGTGTATTAATTCACTCATAGAGATTAACTGCGTGGTTAACCATAGGCAGGTAGGATGTGGCTTGAGGAAATGGGTTACTGGGGGCATGCCTTTGGAGTTTATGATTTCTTCCTGGTGGGCAGAGCTCTCTCTGCTTCCTTTCTGCCATATCCTGAGCTGCTTTTATCCTCCACACCTTTCTGCTATGATATTCTGCCTCACCTGGGTCCCATAGCAATGAAGTCAGCCATCTGTGGACCAAGACTTCTGAAACTGTGAGCACCAAACAAACTTTTCCTCCTCTACGTGGAAGTGAATGTGTTGAGCGTATAACTCAGTAGTAGGGTACTTTCCTAGCATGCACCAGGCCTGGGTTCAGTCCCTAACAACACACACACACACACACACACACACACACACACACACACACAGTAGGAGAGGGCAGACTTAAGCCAGCTTCCTAGGAAAGTATACACCGACCTGGAGCCAGTACTCAATACTCTACACCCTTCATTCATATACCCACTTTTAATCCATTTTGCCCTCTCAGGATCTAACAGACATTTCTCTAGCTGAATACTACCTACAAAGTTACCTGAAGTAAAACTATCAAATGCAATCCTGAGATGCAGGGAACAATTGTGTTTGTTGATGAATCCAGGCATAGGTCAGTCAGGGCCATCAACTAGTGTGCTACTGACAGGTTGCAGGTTCTCATGGAGACCTGGAGTTATTAAAAAGCTGAACCCAGAACAAAGTCCTAATGAAGTGGCAGAAGTCAAAGCCACAGAAACTTAAGATATTAACTTTAAGAGCAGGTCTAAAATCTGAGGAGAAATCCAGCAGCTGCAAGAAAATGAAATGGAATTGGAGAGAAAAACAGAAGGATTCTGAGTGTCCATTATGAATGGAAAAGGGGGAGTATTTTTGCATTGCCTATGTAAATGGAGTTATTCAAACTCATGGAAAGGGCCAAACAGAATGAACATATACAGTTGCCCACATTTTTGTATTATTTCCCTTTTGTACTTTCATGTTGTGTTGAGGAAAGGAATTGTTTAATGTCATGCAATTTATGCCAAACCCATTGGGTGATTTTTTGTCTTCCCCTTTCCTTTAGAGAATCTCTGAAAATTAACTTATAGAATATAGTTTCGTTTAGATCAACATAAAAAGCAGTTTGTTTTTTAAAGGACCTCTCTGTCTATGTCTCTGTCTCAGTCTCCCTGTGTGTCTGTCTGTCTCTCTCTCTGTTTTGAATGCTGAGATTCCTTCTCTAAATTCCAGGGTTGCAGCCTCATTTCCTGTCTCATTATTTCCTAAAAGTTCAGTGATAAAATCATTGACTCACATGCAATTCTCCTTGTAGCACTGGAATGTAATTAGTCTTTTTTTTTAAAAAAAAAAAAAAAAAAAAAACTTGAACTAAATTACAAGATGTCTCCTTATCATCTCTTTCCCAACTAGAGCTCAAATTCATTTCTGTCAATGTCTTTGATCTGTCTCTTTGGTTCAACAATTATTCTTCCTATTGACAAACAACTTAACTTTTTTCATTACATAATTATTAGTCCTTTGTTGAAATGTTTTAATTTTAGTTTACAATTTGTATTTTTTTCTTTCTTTTTTTTTGTTTGTTTTAATTAGTTACACATGACAGTACAATGACCTTGACATATCATACATTTGAATCACATGGGATACAATATCTCATTTTTCTAAGTATACAGGTTGCAGAATCACATTAGTCATGTATTCACATATATACACACAGTAATAATAATGTTTGTTTCAGGGGAGATAGGAAGGATAATTTGTATATATATATTTTTAAATCATCATAAATCTTGTTTTCCTAGAAATAGTATTTCATTTTAGAAACTGAATACAAATGAGTCTTATAAAATTTGGTGTGGAAATTTCATATGTTTTTATAAAAAATATATAAAATTGTGTATATGTTGCTACTATAGTTGTCCACATGTACCATTAGGAAAATGAAGAAACTTGAAAGTTAATTTCTGGCATTTTAGAAATACAAAATGATAATGAACAAACTCAAATATGCTACATAGTTGTAAATATAAGGAAAAGGTTTTAAAAACTGAAATGTCTGGATTAAAATTCAAGGTTAATTACATAAAAGTATTATTTATTTCCATGTATAGTTTAAAAAAAGTCGTTAGATTTTAATTTTTTTCATAATTCATCCTTAGCTGACCTCAAAAATTTTAAGGTGTTTAAGAAAATGCTATTTTATATATTAAACAACCTGACTCTGTGGCCTGGTAGGATATGTGAATATTATTATTATCACATACACATTATGATTTTCTTTCATGAACCACACAAATAGGGCTTTCAACATTCATGGCATGTTAAAAAGTGTAAACATATTTTATTTTGTTACCTGTCAAAAGTATTATAGAATTAACAAAAATATATTATGTGAAAGAATTAATCTAATATTAAGATGAGAAATACCTCATCTTAAGTGTTTATTATTTGGGGATTTTATAAGTGACTAAACAGATTCAGAAATATTACTTACTGCAACATTACACATCTGTTGGGAGAAAAGTGATTTAAACCAAAGTCCAAATTCTTTTCAATATAATATATATGAAGATATATCCCTTTCCATCTTACTCCTGCCCCCAAAGTGTGAATGTCATACCCTAAGGGAGAAGTTTACAATTACTAAGATTTTAACCCTTCAGAGAATTTGATAACCAGCATGTACTTTTCTCTAGAAAAACTCACAAATGCACATTCAGGAGCCAGACTCAAGTAGTGGCAGTTGTCTGAAAGTTGAGAGAGAGAAAATTTAATTACAAGAATTCTTAGGGATAATTTCCTATGTAGTTTTATTTTCATCAAGCTCTTGGAGAGAGAGAAGTCAACTCAGTGATTAACCATTTTGTAACTCACTTAGCACTTTGGTATACGTTTCTGCTTTTATGTGGATCCAGTTGGATAACATGATGGACAGCTTCCAAATCCAAGTGCAAACTATTTTTTACATTCCTGTGTGTTCCCTTGGTTGGGTGCCATTGTTTCCATATCATAGAAACTTTGCTCAAAGACAGATGCTAAAGAAGCAACAAAGGCTATATAACCACTATCTCAAGAGGTTTTAGATCCAGTTTAATAGTGAAGTTCAATTTTTTGTCTGAAAGGATTATGCTATTTAGGACTGCAATTCAGGACAGAAGATAAAAAATAACTATTGCTGCCAGTACTCCATTTCTTTACTTTGCCTAAAGCAAAAATGATCTGATCTAGCTCAAAATAGTGCTGGGTAGAGATTCTAAGATGGTACTGAGGAGCTGGGGTTGTGGCTCAGTAGTAGAGCACTTGCCTAGCATGTGTAAGGCACTGGGTTCAATCCCCAGCACCACATTAAAATAAATAAACAAAATAAAGTTATTATATCCATCTACAACTTAAAAAATATTTTTAAAAGACTATATTGAAGGACATCAAATCTTCATGTGTTCTGCTTACAAACTGGGATGCTTAGGTGTTTTACATTAGCTATTTTTAGGGAATTTATAACCACTAATATTTATAAATATTACTATATATGTCTTTTTTATCTATTTATTCAATGAAACCATACCATGCCAGAAAATAAACCTGTTTACAGATATGTCTTCAGTAGCAAGTAGAATAATTATCATATTTGATAATATTTATCTAGGTTATAATCTAGAAATTATTTTAAAATTCACACAAAATTGTGTTTAGGGAGGAAAAAGGAAAATTCACTTTGGTTCTCTCTCTCTGAACTATTCTCAGTTTCTTCTCTGATGTCACCAGGCTTTGTGCTTGATAGAGAAATCATCTTAAATTTTTTATCTGTGTACTTAACAATATCTCCCTTACACAGTCATAAAGCAAAATGCCTATAGACTTCAATTGAATTTACACATATATTTTAGAAACCAGATTGTTTTAATGGATTTCAGAATCACCTGCTGTTATACATCATGTTGATTTGGTAAGCATGGAAATATATTGATTTTATATGTTCCAATTTTCTACTGAGTGGTTAATCCTTTTATGAAACAAATGTATTTTAGTGGGAAGAAAGAAAATACTACAAATATATTTAGCTGGATAAAACTATCCTGGCATCAGAGAAATTGAGTGATTCATTATGAGCTTGCATACATTGCATTGATACCTAGCAATGACAAAAAGCTGAAAAATTGTATCATCCACACAAAATGTGTGTTTTTGTCACTAAGAGCCTTAAAACCCACATATGAAGGCTGTTAATTGTATGAAAATCTTTACATATCAGCCTGTGAAAGTGGAAAACCCATAATATGATTATATGATTAAAGTATAAGGTGCTGGTACATGGTATTTTTATAGGAAATCCTGCTATTTTATTCAATATACATGGGTAGCTAATATTATTTCAAGTTGAAGTGGCTTGAAAGTACATTTATCATAACATTTATATCTTGTTTACAAGTACCATTATCCTTATGTGTATGTATATCTTCCCCTGAACAATCTTACTTTTTCTGCTGTATAAATAATTGTAACCTATGCTGCTTCTAAGTTTATTATCCAAAATAAAATTAATGTATATTGTTTATTTTGTCTTTTACCCGAACGTAAATAAAAATCACAAATTAGATACAAATGCAAAATATTTTTACTTAAAACATGAAATAGTAACACATGGAATTGACACCTTTAGTTGTTTTATACTTGGATTGAATTGAAGTACTGTTGTCCTTTAAAATTCAGTGATATATTTAAATATGCACATGTGCAATCCTAATGTGTCGCTATGTTGAATTATTTACATATATGACAGCCTACCTCCCCTTTTTTCCTGCTCACTTGTACTTAGGTAGGAGTTTGCTTTGCTTCAGCAATATTCTGGTTTAGGCAGCACAATGGGCATTTTTGTTTTCATCAATACCTGTCCCTCCTTAAATCTAGAAACACATGCAAAAAAAAAAAAAAAAAAGAAAAAAAAATTCAGACACCAATTTGAACAAGGAGAAACAAATAATACTCATTTATTCATTTATTAAGTGTAATGCTTGTAAAAAGTCTAAATTTTATAAGACTGACCCCTAAATTTAAAATATGGCAATATTTGAAGAAAAAAATCTGNGGTGGGGAGGTACCAGGCATTGAACTCAGGGGTACTCAACTGGTGAGCCACATCCCCAGCCCTATTTTGTATTTTATTTAGTGACAGGGTCTTACTGCATTGCTTAGGGCCTCACTAAATTGCTGAGACTGGGTTTGAAATTGTCATCCTCCTCTCTCAGTCTCCTGAGCCACTGGGGTTATAGTTGTGTGCCCTGGCACCCAACTCATAACCTTATAATAATGTAAACATTTACATTAGTACCATAAAAAATGGACCAATTACCCCAATTCTAATCAACATAATTGGAAGATAAGGAAACTGAGGTTGGTAACAGCAGATTCACATGAACTGTTTTATAGTCACCTGTCAAAATCTCCACACTTCATTATTTAACTCATATAATTTAGATGCAGTCCCAAATAACAGTGAATGCCAAATACTTACCCATGGTAAGACATTTTTTTCTACCAGTGTTTTGTTTTCATCACCAAAGGAAATTTAGGGAGGGAAGATAAAGGACATAAATGTAGCAACTTCAAAGATATGTGAGTAGTTTATTAAGAATTTGGTGTTTTTAAATACAGAACTGTGGCCAGTAGTTGCCATTATAGGCATAAGGAGAAGTTGCCTTTGATTGTTTAAAGCATCAACCTGTTGAAAGAGAGAGAAGTTAAAGAATGAGGCTAACCTGGATTCTTTTCTGAGTCTCTTCTAGTTTTGCTTCCACACTATTTCCTCTAATATCTTTTAAAGAAAAGCTAACATGTATCTTGTCACAAATTACCTTAAACAGACTCTAATTGTTGCAGTTTATTTTGAGAGTAGGCAACCACCCTCTACCTGATCCATTCTACCTGTTCCATCTCTGCCCCAGCTGAACTTTTGGATAAAGGTAAAATATAAAATCCTGTGGTCCTGAGATAGTCCACTGATCTTAGTAAGACTTGTGCAGAAATAAGTGCCTAACCTTGGCAATTAGTACAGCTTAAAACCATGCAGGTCCTACATTTACCTCTCCTTTTTGACATCAGAAATTTTTAAGATTAAGTATCAAATGTCAGGAAGAGGCATCTTCAGTTCCAGAACTATCTTCTGCCTTGCTGAAAGCATCATCACTAAAATACAAAACTGACCCACTTTTTGAAGGTTTTTACTAATCTTAATTGGAGCATCTTGACCCCCCAAGTGCCAAAGGAAACATTTTAGCTCATTAGGAGAAGACTAACAATATTACTTAGAGAAGTGCAGGATGTCATGAAGGATTCTTGCAAAATGTCATGTCTTTGAGCTTTCAGCTTCAGAGACAAAAGAAACCAATGCCCTGGATGTTTTGTTTTTACTTATAAAGTGCCACCAGAAAAGACCATTATTTTCCTCATTGAATTGAAACTCTGGTGATGTTTTAGGACAAGTGTTAACCTTTAGCAGAGAGAGCATTTATTTTGGATATAGACTGAATCATGCTCCTGTTGATTGCTTCTGGCATGTTGCATAACAAACAGAACAAACATAACAAAAGGTGGGGTGGCACACACCTGTAAGCCCAGGGACTCAAGAGGCTGAGGCAAGAGGATCACAAGTTTGAGGCCAAGCTCAGCAACTTGGTGAGCCATTAAGTAACTTAATGAGATCCTGTCTCTACATAAAAAATAAAAGGACTGGGGATGTGGCTCAGTGGTTAAGCATCCCTGGGTACAATCCCAATATGAAAAGAAAGAAACAAACAAAAACCAGAACATAGACTTATATAATTCAACAAGACTGAGTTCTTTTAAATTATAAGTGATACAAAAGTGAAATGCTATACTACAGTATAAATAAGTTAAGATAATCCTAAAATGTAAGATCACACTTGTTATCACTGTTTATACATATATATATATATATATGTGTGTGTGTGTGTATTTATTTACCATTGATTTAAAAATTGGTTTAAAAATGGACAGACAATCATCAGGAAGAATTTTGGGAGCTAAATATAATTTGTCTTCTATAAGAATATAAAATACATTAATTTTTGTCTTAATTTTTCTGAATTTAGAATAGGTAATGGATTATTCTTTCCTCCTAAAAGAAATATAAAACTGAATATAAAATCCTTATGATTATGTGGATAGATATGTAAATGATTAAAATTAAATATTTTCAGTCAGTAGTACTCAAACATATCAGTGGTCATGTTTGAATTAATGAATCAAAAACTTCTGACCAAATAGCCCAGAAGATCATCTCAGATACATATACCTTTCAGTGAGTTCATGCCCTGCATTAGATGCTTTCAGATTGTTTTATGGTACTCACTTCAGTTATAATGAGATTATAAGTAAATGCCATCAATGTAGTTCATTTTTTCAGAAGACTGAAATGTCTTCAATCAGAGGTGCAGATCTCACTGTGCTCCAGTTGAGTGAATGGATGACAAAATGAGACTTATTCAAGACCAAATGGCAAGCAGGTTTGCATCCCAAGACTGTGATTACCTGACAAAAGCCTATTTGATGCACGTGTAGGATTTCCTACTACTTTAAATGACAAATTTTAGCCTTTACAGTATTGCTGGGCTCTCAAACTTTTGAAAAGGCACTGTGGTTTCTTTCCTTATCCGCAGCTTGGGACTTATTGATTTAGAGCCCGTGGCCACATTAACAAATTATTACTCCCGCCTGATTCTGATCACCAGGGGATTGCAGTTTTCTTGTCCCCAAATCCTCAGCACAGCACTGGCATTTTGGAGCTCAGCCCAGGAAAGCCAACTCCAGGTGTAAGGCTTCAGCCAGCATTCCCCCAGTGCAGAAGAAAACAGTAATTTCCTCACATTTCTAAACATCTGTTTCAGTCCCAAAATGAGCAAAATAAAAATATAAAATTCATTCAAGATTGCTTTAATTTTGGTGTTCTAGCACAATGCAACTGCAAAATTACCTCCAAATAATTACATAAAGCGGTAAGTAAGAAATAATTTATTGACACATCACTACTGAGCAGCTTTCTCCCAGCAATTTAAATATGCCACACCAAAAGATGGCAAATATGTCTGCAGTATACTGTGTACTCTTCCTGCATTTCTTTTAATATCTCAGGGCTCCACTGCCTCTTTCTTCAGTTGTTCCCTAGTTACCGTCTGTCAAACTGGAATTTCACAATTTTTCTACATATGGATAGTTAAATCCAGGTTGCTTTTATTGTAAAGTGGTTTGGCCTTCAGAGATAATCCAGTCTGTGTAGAATCATGCTAACTTTTTTGTTTTGTTAGTATCTAAGTTCTATTTGATTTTTCAGGTATTTCTTCATATTGACTCATATTTTCTGACTCTGTCTTGAATGCTACTTTTGTCATCTTTCTAAATCAGTTAAAATATACCCATTATCTTAAGTAGACTTGATGAATTATAAAATTCTCACTGGTGCATTTCCTGTTTTCTAGACAATTGATGTATCATTCCAGTATGACAAATACTTTAGTCATTCTCACTTTATTGTGCACATTAATTCATCTCGAATTAGAAGAACATTAAGTATTATGGACATGAATCATGCTATGACTGCATAAAACTTGTGTTAAGAAAACAACAATACCTATATCTATGTGGCCTACATATACTTTTCTAGATCTAATTCTTAAAAGTTAAGAATATTTACTCTATTCTTCCACAGTTTACTCTTGATATAGCCATACTATGTGTTGTTTTCTTCACAAGAAAGCCTAAATTTGATTCTGAAAGGATATGTTGCTGCAAAAGTTTTTTAGTTATAATTATTGCAGCTATTCATATGATACTTAATTTACACAAAGTAATCTTTAATCACTCAAAAGTTAATTGTATATGGGCAATCAATAATGAAGTTGATTTATACCTGTAAAAACCCTAACACTACAAAGGCAGATTAAAATGATCATAACAGAGAATGAAAACAACTAGTATTTTAAAAAGGAGTACTATGTTAATTAATTCCCCAATGTGTACTTTGCTTGATTTTCGGATATGTACAAATACACACACACACATATATATACACTGTGTACTCATATAATATATATATATATATATATATATATATATATATATATATATATATAAAATATGAATGTATGCAATGTTATGTATTGAAATTTCAGAAATATAAGTAAATAGAATTTGTTATATACAATGACTTATATAGAAATGAATGGATAAATGATAGAAAATAATATGCGAGTGTATATATTATCTTTCTAGTCCCCAAAGTACTATCTGAAAAAAAAAGAAATAGATAAGTGGATACTTAGAATATTTCTTCATTATAAAATAATTAAACTGAACTATAGCAGTAATAAATGTAAAATAATTGTAATGCTGTTTTGGTACCAGATTCCTTAGTAAAATGATAATCAAATGAAGAAAATACTGGAAGAATATGTAGAGAAATTTAGTCCCTTCATTCCTCTAAAAAAGGATAGTTATATACACATGACCTTATTTGCAAATGGAAGGCTAAAAATGATCCAACAAGATGCCTGGGGTATTCTCTAGGGAACTAGCCAAGATATTGGCAGCAAAAAGGGAGGATCAGAAAAGTTCCTCAGTCAGGGCATGTAGAATAATGAATATTCTTCTCTTGCTGTTCTGTTATTGCTAAAAATAATAAGAGAACAAGCTCTCTTCATGAAAGAGTGTACCTGTCTGCTTATACATTAGTATATAGCCTATGTGGTAACAAGTCAGTCAGAGCAGGTAAATAGTCTCTGGTGGTTGGAAACATAATCTATATGACCTTCCAGGTGAAAACAAAACTGGCAATTTTCCACCAAATATTTAAAATAGATAATAATAAATAAAAGATTATAGAACTTTAAAGTGAATAAAATCTGTAAATTACATGGCACTGAATAATGTAATATTACACATGTGTGAAAAAAATCTATGAATATCATTGTGCTATTAAAAGAAACTGGTCCTCAAATAATATTGATAATAATGAATGGAAATGTAAAAATAATGTGTGTGTACATACACACACATATATATGTATTTATAAACACATACGCGTGAACACATATACATACATTGTGGTGTTTAGAGGTTTTTCTTTGCAGAGCATTCATTATCCATTTTGAAATCAATGTATGTGTTAAGTATAACATATGAAAGGCTGAATGCAAATTTCTTTTTGTACTCTGATTACTTAATTTGGGGAAACCCAAATTATGAGCAATGGAAAATTGTTAAGTCATTCATTCAATCAATGGTTTCTTAATATTATACTCTCTACCTCTTTATTAAGAAATTCTGCATTATTCAGGTAGATGGTTCCTTGCATGATGATTTATGGAGTTACTGACATGTTTTCTTGTTCAAAACTATACCTTCTAATTTTCCTCCCCGGCATGGCATTCTTTAAAATAACAGCTCACCTTACAGGGCTTAGCACAGTAAAGTATTATCAATTTATTCTACAGCCCCTAAAATGACAGTTTATGAGATAACTCTACTCTTAGCCAATTGAGAATACAAAGCTTAGCAAAGAGACAATTATTGGATTCAGAATATCATCTGGAGAGTATGAATCTGAGTGCAATGTTACCATTTCAGAAGGAAGCAGGTAGATACTCAACATAAATTTACCAATAGTAATAAATGTGCACAATCTTCTAGGGCTAAGATTGCTGCTAAATTGAATAAACTAATAAAATAGAAAAAATATTATTTTTCCTTCAGTATATTATTCTCTAGCCACTCAGTACAACTTTTTTTTTAAGCAAAACAACATGATAAAATGTCATGTTGTGTGTGCGCCCGCACGTGTGTATGTGTTTGTACAAAATTTAAAAATAGAATATTAGAAGAGTCCATAAACAAGAAGATAACTGCTATGTGTAACACTTTCATTGATTGGTAAGGGTTGAGTTATCTCTTAATATACAGCAGGCATAGGTTTTAGACCCCTGATATCTGGTGGGAATAGTATGATTACTATGACTAACAGAGAAGTGGATAAAATAGGAAAGGTGTTTATGTCGGTCCTGTAATACTGAATCAAGCCATGTGTATTTCATGGCATCAGTGTTTAATTAAAAAAAAAAAAAGTTGGTCAACACTAAGCAACAAGTTTCTTTCATATATTTAAAACTTTTAAAAGCACAGAAAGTAAATTGGTTTAAGATTGTTATGACTAGATTTTTTAAATGTAATTTGTTCATATCTATGTTGTCTTATGTCTTCCCAGAAAAAAATATATCACGATCTTAATTAAACATTTATTGGATAAATAATACAAATAACAAAAGCATTTAAAATAACTCTGCAGGATATAAATGCTTACATGTAAGTTTTCAGAGACAGTTATAATTATTAACTTCTCTGCAACTGAGGCTAATATACAAATATGTAATCATAATGTGGCTAGTAAAATATGAATATACAGAGTAGGAAATTGGAAATTTCATTCTTGATGATATCTATTCTTAGAATAGCATAATGGTATTTTTTTGAAATTAGTATTAAAATTTTAATGTTAATAATTGATATTTTAATAGTATAAGAAATGATAAGAATACCATATAATGGTGACCAAAGTAGTCAAAAGAGTCTTCCCAGGCTTGGGATATAGCTTAGTGGGTAGAGTGCTTGCCTCTCCATGCCCAAGGCCTTGGGTTCAAATCCAGCACCACAAAAGAAAAAAAAAAAAGACTTCCCAACTAATCAATTTAATTTGTTCAAGAGTAAATTCTAAATTTTATTCTTTTGAATACATCAACATAATTCAAGCTGTTGATTTCATATTAGATTCATGATACTGAGTATGGTATGTAAAATTCTGTTAGTAGGTAAGGGTGATTTCATAAAACTAATATATGAACTAGGGAAAATTGATTTTGCCTTTATTTGTTTTGATGAAATTAAAAAAATACATAAATCTAATACTTCAGATAATTAATATGGAGTTATCACTTAAAAATGAATTAAGAATGATTTAAAGTTAGGTTTGTATTTCATATACATTATGTTCAGCATTCAGTAACTGGATGAGGTGTTTTAAGCAACATAAAAACAGATACTCTTGCCAATTCACTGTTTCTGAAACCAAATATTTAGACTGCTTCTTTGCTATTGTTTTGAATAGAATTGTTTTGAAACTTTAGTAAGATAGGTCTGTGGTTCCTTCTCCATATAAATGTTAGAATGATTGAAGAAGCGTTTTAAAAAGTACTGATATCTATGTCCTACACTCAAGAAATTCTGAGGTAATTGGTTTTGAGAATATTTGGGCACTAATATTTTTACTTTTGTACACAGTTTGTTCCTAAGTTTAGACACAGTTGAAGACAATTGAGAAACATCAAGTATCATCATTCGGAAATATGAGAAAATAAATCCAAGATATTAATTTGGGATTTGGTTTTAAAACAATTAACGGAGTAAAATAATCTTAAAAGATTATTCCTTTCAATGATACTATTTTGCTTATTTTTATGATTAAAAATACAAATCAGTAAATATATTCCAAATTAAGAAAAAAAACATTTCATTGTAAGTAAAATGAATTCATATTTTGAAAATTTAAAACAATAATATCACATTTGTTGATTTTTTTCACGTTTAAAGAAGTAAAATGTAATTATAATAGACAAAAATAAAAATGTTAAGTAATAGCACTGAATAAATGCTTTTGTAGTCCAATCATTTGAATTTGGAGTTTTCAACAAAACTGAGCATATATCAAAAATTTAAAATATTCAGATTTGTAATTTTATAAAATGCCAATTAAACATGCTTACCCAGACATTTAAGAGAAAAATAACATTTGAATGGCATTATGTTTACGGACTTTTCCAATTGCTTAGCATTATAGCATTGTGTTTGAGATAATATATTCATCCTTATGGCTTTTAATTATGTTACAAAATACAAGTAACAAATGTATTTTAATGCCAAATGCACTATATTTAGTTTATCAAAAAATGCATTTTGGGGGCTGGGGATGTGGCTCAAGCGGTACCGTGCTCGCCTGGCATGTGTGCAGCCTGGGCTCTATCCTCAGCACCACATACAAACAAAGATGTTGTGTCTGCTGAAAACTAAAAAATAAATACAAAAAACTCACACTCTCTCTCTCTCTCTCTCTCAAAAAAAAATGCATTTTTGAACTGCGTACAACGAATTAAAAAGCATGGGGAAAATAACTGTTGACTTTAAGGGAAAAGCAGACCATGTTGGAGAAAGTAAATTATTAAAAAAAAAAATGATGAATGGGCTCTTAGAAGAATGGATGGGAGAAGTGACAGTTTGTGACAAAGTTTGGTCATAATATTAATTCCTGATGTCCTCTACTGTGATAAGCAATAATCTTTCCTGGTTGATGAAACTCCCAGGGAAGGGATTTATGACATTTGTGTTCATTCTGGAGGGTCTATCTTTAGGCAGATAAGGGGTGTGCAGATGTGCCTCACTCTGCTGATTTCAAATGCCTTCAGTTCAAAATAACCAGTGTACCAAAGTGGTATATTTGGGGTGCCATATATTGGTTTCCTTCCAAGGTGATGCCCAGATATTTAATAAAAACTTGAAAATATATGTATTTGCTTTATTCAGATATTGTTCTGAAGAGATGACATGATGGCACAAAACTTGACTTTTCCAGTAAATCTCATATGAACATGAGAAAGTCATGAATCTGAGGAAGCCTGTACGTTTCAGATCCAGTTGGACATTTCTGATCCTAGAGCCTCAAACCTTACTGACTCTGAGTGCTCAACTCCTGCCATTTCACTTTGGTACACTTCCCCCTGGAAAATCAAAACAACATTTCTGCTTCAAAGTATTCTGCTAAAAAAAAAATACTATATTGAAAGAAGATACTAATTTCTAAAAATATGTTAGAGAATGTCCATCCAAATGTCAAGTTTTATTCATTCATTCTTAAAACATTCAATAAGCACGTTAAGAGACCATTAGAGCCCTGTCTCTCAAACTTCAAACTATATTGAAGTCACCCATGAATCTTGTTAAAAAATGTTGTTAAAAAACACATTTTGATTCAGAGTATCTCAACTGTGACTTGAGATTTTACATTGTTAACAAGCTCCCAGGCGATGCCAATGTGCTGATTCTTGTACCTTATCTGGAGTGACAAGAAGTAAAAGGACTCACACTTTTAGTATAGGTATGTAGACACTCTAATGAGACTTCTAGATAAAATTCAGCTAGATCCTAATTAAATACAATAAGTGTCAGTGTGTTGCTGGGTTTGCTAGAAAGTAAAAGAAACCTGGAAAAGCTGTGCACATATACACCAGCAAAGTGAAACTACAACAGGAAGTTGTAAGCAGAAAAATAAAATGAGGTTGTCCTGAGGCCAAAGCTGGTTTCAGTGCTGTATCACGTAAACAAAAAATTCAACCCCTAGCAAAGTAGTGCATCTGGACCTGACATTTGTACTTTAAAACAGGAACCCTCAAAGTGATCTCAGATTGATAGTTTTCAGAGGCCCCCTTGAAGAATCATTTGTACATTCTCTTTCTAGGTAAGCATCCCCAATTATGCCTTTAAGATGCCCATAGTTAATATTCAATAAAAAGTGAGCTTTGGACATAAAAGTGTTCAGCATTCATGGAACCAAGCTGTCATGAGTCAGCAAGAACAAAAATCAACAAATCTATATGTACAAATAGCCTCAATATGATATAAAATTTCTAAAGAACTAAGAGATGGATTTTTAAAAGCCAGAGGAAAAGACTATTAAAATGAAACAGTATAAAAAGTTTTCAAAATAAACATGCAGCAGAAAGGCTAAGTAGCATGTAGCAAAAAGCTGAAAACAGAAGTGAAAGAGAGGATAAATCTGAATAAATTTCTCAATTGAAACACAGACAAGGAAGAAAATATAAAGCCAAATAGAGCATAATAAGGAGTTCTAAAATCTAAATATGCAGTGCCTCAGAAGTACAGAATAGAGAAATTGGAGAAGTGGGGATATTTTAAAGCATAATGACTAAATTTCTTTTATAAATTGATAAAGGCAACAAATTAATGCATTCAGGAAGTTCAATATGAAATAAGCAAAATATATATATACATTCAGAATAAATCCATAAAAAAGAGAAGAGTTTAAGAAGAATCCAGAGAGAAAGGGATATATCACCTACAAAAGAATGACTATCAACAGACAGGAAACTGCTGAAATTTTAATGCAAGTCAGAAATGCATAGAAAAATACCTTCAAAATGCAAAGAAAAAAATAACTGTTAATCAGAATTAATTAGTAAGTGAAACTATCTTTAAATGATGATAGTTAAATAAAGATATTTTCATGTGAAAAAAAAGATAAATTTAACAACAGTATTTCTTCACAAGTAGAAATTGTGGAAGTGTTCTTTAAGAAGATGACCAATCATATCAGAAAGGATACCTTGAAAGAGTGTGGCATAGAAATACCCAAATTTCAATCTCACACATGATGAGTGGCAAAATAACATCAGAGGAATTCCTGTATCACATGAAGAGAATCACCTCCAGAGTGTAAAATGCTTTAGTATTTTCAAAAACAAAATCTAAGAACATAAAATTATCAATACAGAAGAGTAATTAAATTTCATATATATTGTATGAATTCCATCTAGAAATTCACTGTGGGGCTTGGTGGCAGAAATATGCCATTTCTCAAATGATCTGTAGAGCTACCATTTAAAATTAGTTCCTTTTATATGTTTTCACACCATTTTTGCATCTTGTTCTCCTCTTTGGTCCTTGGATTCTGCCATTTAGCAACCGTCTCACCCCCAGGTTGCTTACTTTAATTCTACTTGCCAGGACATAGGCAAGAGTCAGAATGCTTGGATTCAAATCAGAATATAAGCTGTGAACTTGGACAATTTTTTCCCTTTATCTCAGTTTACACATCTGTAAAAAATATAGTAATCGGGTATACAAAAATAAAGTTCTTTTTTGAAGATTGAGGTATTATAGTATTACTTAGAACAGTACTGGAATATGGTAAATGATAGTATTTTCATTAAGACATCATAATTTAGGAAAATCTTTATATAATTTTATTGGTATTTATTGCTACAAAGGAGTTAAAACCTTTGCCAGGTTCCCACAGTAGAATAGGTCTAGAGACTGATTTTAATATTTATCTTTCTTCATCTATACCTTTATAAGTAATAAAAGAAAACTCCTTGCATTTTTATGTTTTAACAATATTAATCAAGTAATAGCTTACTTAAAGACATGAAAACTTTACCAAGTCAATTTTAAAATACTATGTTTCAGATTGCAACACAACTATACTATCTTATGGTGATAACCAGAGGTTATCATTTTTTCAATATTTTTTGGCAGAATTTATCTTTTGGAGTGAATAGTGGAATAAATATTCCTCTCTCAAAACCTTGCTAAACATTAGATAGCAACATTATTCTTTGAACAACATGAGCTCACCAAAAAAGTATCAATATCAAGGACTATTAAATTGTAAATGTAATATTATTGTTATTTAGCATGGCTAAGTCAATGGTTTTCATTATTTCAGTTTCTTTTTCTTGTATTTCTATCAGCAGTGACTATTATATAACTTTCCATTTTTACCACCAATGTATAAGTGATCTTTTGTTTTAACAGAAATTTCTCTACCTAAAATCATTTATTTTCTCCTTCTTGTAATTATTTTTCTCTATTATTTTCTACTAGTATGCTTTATATATTTATAATTCTGTATACACACATTTTTTAAAACATGATTCTATAAAACTTATACCAAACAACCAATTCCTCCTTACCCCACTTCATTCTTTTCCCTGTTCCTTAGAGGCAGTTTTCTCTTTTTGTAACTTTTTGTTTGTTTGTTTAATAGCCAGCATATATACCTCAACAATGTGCACACATTACAATCTTAGTACACATTATGTATTATGATTAGCAACTTTGGCTAACCTCCTTTCCACTGCTCTAGTGTTGCTAATTACTTATTGAATATTTCTGTTAGTACAATGTTATAAATATGTCCACTGTTACCCATATAATACACAAGAAAATTTGAAAAAAAAATTGTTCTATGACTAACTTAACCTGGAATTAATAATGCTTCTGATGCCTTTTTTAGTATTCTTAATTTTTAAAAAACATGCTTTCCCATGGATTTTGTGATTTATATTTTAATAAAAATGTTCTTAATGCTAAATATTTCATCTGTTTTCTTCCTTTTTTTAAAAAAATCTCTTTTAGATATGTCTCCTGTGTCTCCCATCTTTGGTTTGTTTTTGTTTTAATGTCTTCTGTACATTTCCTGAGGTTTGAAGACAGTTTCCCTCAAAGGCCTTTGTGCTAAAGGCTTGGTCCTCAGCTTGGTGCTTTGGGGATAGGGTGGAACCCTTAGGAGGTAGAGCCTAATAAAAAAGAAGTTAGGTCATTTGGGATATGCTCTTGTAGGGATTATTGCAACCCTTACTCTTTTCTGTCTCTGCCATCATGTGGTGAGCAACTTCTGCTGCTGCAAAACTCCACTATGGTGTTCTGTCTTGACCACCAGACTGAAGACAACTGGGACAAGCAATCTTCGGCTGAAACCATGAGCCCCAATAAACCATTCCTCCTTATTAGCTGATCATAGCAGGCATTTTGTCACAGTGACAGAAAGCTGACTAACCCAATTTTTATTGTCTTGAGACTTTCCTTTGCTCCTTAGAATTCCACTGTCTTGGTCTTCTGCTGGTTCCTATTTCTAGTACTCAAGTGTTCATTTCCCAGTGTTAACACTCTTTTATGCACTGAATTTTCTCGATATTTCTTGAGCTCCTGTGGAACAAAAATGTTCAGTCTTTGCCTATCTCTAAGTCTCTATTTATATAGAATTTGGAACTGAATAGGACAAAAAATGTATCCTCAACTCCATACGCATTTTATTATTTTACTTATTTTTAAAATTTATTTTACCCCGAAAGTGCATTAATCACACTTAGTAAATAAAATCAAACAATTGAGACAGATATATCCTGAAACATAGCTCTAACACTCCAAATTTTTAACACATGGGGATCTTTTCTAATTACCGTCTAGATCTTTATCAGTATACAAGATACAGCTTACATTTTACTATATCTTTTTACTCTTCAATTGTCCAATAGTTTTAATAAAGTTGTCATGGTCAATTAACTCTTCCTATTCAAGAGCATGGGAGATCTTTCCATCTTCTAAGGTCTTCTTCAATTTCCTTCTTTAGTTTCTATAGTTTTTATTGTAGAGGTCTTTCTTGTTAGATTGATTCCCAATATTTTATATTTTTGATGCTATTTTGAATGGGGTAGCTTTTCTAATTTCTCTGTCAGTAGATTCATCACCTATGGATAGAAATGCATTTGATTTATGGGTAAATGGGTGGAGTTGGAGAATATTATGCTAAGCAAAGTAAGCCAATCCCAAAAAACTAAAGGCTGAATGTTTTCTCTGATTAGTGGATGCTGATCTATGATGGGGGCAAGGAGCGGCACGCAAATAATGGAGGAACTTTGGATTGGGCAAAACCGTGGGTTGGGAGGGGTTATGGAGGTAGGAAAGATGGTGGAATGAAATGGATATCATTAACCTAGGTACCCATATGATTGCACAAATGGTGCTTCTCTACACCGTGTACAACCAGAGAATTGAAATGTTGCACTCCATTTGTGTGTGATTAATTGAAGTGCATTCTGTCATATCCAACGAAGTAGAACGAATAAAAATAATAGAAAAACTGTAAAAACATGTCATGGTCAATTAAAACTTTCTGGATATTCTTTACTTTTATATTCAATTTTCTTCTTGATCCAGATGAGTATTTTCCTGCTTTTTAAAAATGTTTTTAATATCCAAAATGTTTTTAAAAACTTTTTCTTGGTTACTTCCTTTTGCATGGCTTTTTCTTATCTTTCAAGTCTTTTTGATTTTTCTGGTACTAATTTTAAGATAGCTTATTTAGCTTTAGGAAACATTTCATTGAACTGTGCTAATTTCCAGCTTCCTGAATGTATTACCACTTGTTCTTATTTTTACAAAAAGAAAACAATTTTAATCACTCTTCATTCAAAGAATTTGGCAATTCCCAATCAGACTTAGAACTCTACAACATATGTCTTTCATTTTTTGTCAAACCATGTTTATTGAAGAATTCATTTTTAAATGGAAAGATTGCTTTTTGTTATCTGAAATATGTCAAACAAAGTGAGTTTTTATTTTTACAAAGCAATATTTTGGGTGGAAACTATAGTTTAAGAGTCAATAGCAAAATTTATTATATAAAGCCTTGAACACTTTCCAACAATCCTAGCAATGTTTTGGTTATAAAGTTCTTATCTAAAAAATGATGTAATATTTTTCCCATGAATTTATGCTTCTTAAATACTTTCAAGTTGTTTCATTCTGATCTATTAGCAAATTTGTACCAAACTGATAGTGACATACACACTGAAATATTTACATATGAAACAAACCATATTTTCAAATTGCTCCCTTCATATTAACCAACATAGACATCCTGTGGAAATTATTTTAGAGCTATGTACTTCTTTTAACTGATCTTTCCAGCTTTGGCACTGTTGACCTTGCTCTCCTTTTTTAATTTCTGCTTTGGAATACAGTAACCTCCATCTTGGTTTCTCTGATAAAAATGTTCTTGTTTTACTCTACTTTTATTTGGCTGTCATTCATTGTGAGTATGCTTTGCTCTGTAGGCTACCTCTACCCATCAATGAAATGTGGATGTTTCCCAATCATTTCCATAACAGCCTTCTTTTCTCATTCTCTATGCTGCTAGAATATATCATCTAGTTTTATTATTTCCAATACCATCTATATGATAATGTCTCCAAAACCATATTTCTAACCATCTCTCTTTTCAGCTCCATTTCCAATAATCACCAACTTAGTATTCATCTCTACATTATATCTTCAAACTCAGGCATCTCCAACCCAAACTGTTCAAAACTGAAATATTTTCACATCTAACAACCCACTCGTTCCTTTCCTCTTGTATTGCTTGTCTTAGGCAAGTCACAGAGATGTAGTCACCTTATTAACTATGCAGAAATTCAGAAGTGATACATCCTCTGCCTTCCCTTTACTCAACTATGCACATGTCCTGTAGATTCCACCTCTCCTTAGAAACTCTGCCCCCACTTCTTAGTCTTAACTTCATTATTTTGTCTTGATTTTACTAACATTTTTCTAATTATTTCCTCCTCCTAATTTCTTCTACCTTCAGTTCATTCTCCTACTACTAAGGAATATTCCTTCTGAGTTGCAAAGACATTTTAAAATGAGATGAAAAGAGAAAACACTTGCAATATGTGGAATGATGTCAGTTTCTCTTTTAATTGAAAAATTCAATAAACTTAAAAATGTAAATCTTATTTGTCATGCTCTTACTTAAAATCAATAGAGAAAAGATAATTTCCCCTTAACTTCCCCTTCGCATTTCAATAAAATCCAAAGACATTGGCAAAGCCTTCTGGCATCCTATATTTACTTCAGCCACACTTAAACATTTGCTTCCTTTGATTAAATCTCCTTTCTGACAACTCCTGATGAAACATAGCTCATTCTACAAAATTTGTCTTAGATGTTAGGTCTTCTGCCTAAGCAGATGTCTCTTCCTTGCTTTTTGACAGAGTGAAGTGCAGGAAACATGTATAAAGGTAATGAGATAAATTATTTTACAGTCATAGTTTTCTGCCGCTGGGAACCTTGTGGTCTAGGTATATCTCTAACACTAAACCCACCCCATCATCTGCTCTAGATAATTGTATGTTTCCTTGACTTTTCTTTTGTCTCAATTATGCCCTTTTGAGAAAAGAAACTTTATTTTGTATTTCTCTGTTTCCTCTATAAAGCACAATGCCAGGATCAAAGCTAGAATTCAATTAGTGCTTATTGATTTAATAAAGGAATCTCATCCCAATTACCTTTATTTGGATATAAAGCTGTTTAGTAGTGAATCTACTAGCAAGCACTTCCAGAAGTACAGCTTCTTCCTTTTCATAACAAATATTTTTTAATTGAATGATGTGTTATACAATAATTCTACATAGGCAAAACTAGAGAATTATGCTGAAAATTGATAGATTAAAAGCAATCTGGAAGGCTCAAATTGGAAGACTTTGTCTAAGATATCTGGTGAGTTCCCTTCCGTACTGTCAAGGTCATAAAAATATGGGGAAAAATGAGAAACTGTCACAGGCAAGGGTTGGCATTGCATATAATTAAATGCAATGTGGTACCTTAGTTTTATCCTTGAAAGGAACTGGAAAACTGATAAAATCTAAACACAAACTAGAATTTAGTTACTAATAGTGTAGTAATGTCAGTTTCTTAGTTTTGGCAGATGTACTATGGTAATATAAAATGGTAAGATTGTTGGAAACCAGATGAATGATATAAAAGAACTCTGTGCCATCTTTGCAATTGTTCTATAATTCTAAAATTGCCCCAAAATAGAAAGCTTATTTGCAGAAAGGCAATTAGGACTTAACAAATTTTTTCATTATTGATATAGTACAATGTAACAATTTTTAGAATAGCATAGGCAGTTCAGAGAAAATTTAAGTGCTTTTCAAATTTTAAAAATTCATCTTTTTAATAAATTTGATGAAGTTAGAATAACTACTGAATTCAAATGTTCTTCTAGTTTATGCTACTTGTTATAAGTTTATTTTAAATTGAGAGCTGAATGCTTTCATGATCACATGCTACTGTGTTAATGGTTTATTTTTATATCAAATTTGAAGAAACTACTAGTAACACAATTTTGTCAAAATTTTTATGTAAAACTCTGACTTTGAAGAGAACAGAAATTTACACTGATTTTTTTCTACCTGAATATTATGGACCATTTTCAATTTTTATACTTCAGAATCCCTCATAGCAAAATGTTTTAGCAATTGATTTTTTTCGAGTGTAACAAGAATGGAACATTCTATTTCCTGATGTCAGGGGACATATTTGAGGGGTGGGCAAGCATACATTTGTTTTTCCCTTTTATTAATGTTTTGCTGGAGGGCAAATGTCAATGTAGCCACTTTCATTTTTTTACCCCTCTTGCTGAAAGCTCCTGTAGGGAAATTCTGCACATGGGTTTCTTTGATGGTTCTTTTCATTTTTATCTCCTGCTGCGACTTTGACAGACTGGCAGTAGGAGACAGAAATAAAAGAAGAAGGCTTAAAGAAATGTTATAGCTTCATGCTGTGAATTTAGAAGATGACAGGGGTTTTTGGCTTGCTTCCTCTGGCCCATGACTAAAAGAAGAACTGTCACCAGGTTACAGTGCTAAGGGGGAGTAATGAGAACATATTTTCTCATGCAGGCTACCTAGAGGACTTTGATGCATGTGGCCCGCCCAAGTCAATCTGAAACTCTGAGGCTAAAAATTGCTATGGCTAAATCCAAAACCTCATGGTTGGGAATGAGCCTTGGCAATACCCTGTGTAGAGTTTTCACACAGTAGCCATATAATAAGTGTTTAATACTGATAATTTCATGTAAATTGCCTTTCACACCATTGTAACAAGAGACTATAAGTCCATCATTTGGTCTGTCTTAATTGTACCTAATATTATCCCTAAAAAGAAATGATAAAATCACTTTGGTGAATTTGACCTCATTTTTCCTTAGAAAGAGATCTCCAGCTCTTTGTTAGGAAACAGTGGACTGCATTTTCTTTAATGTGGATCCTTGAGGTTGTACAATAGATAATATTTCTTTTTTTAATTTGTTTTTTTTAGATATGCATGACAGTAGAGTGTATTTTGACATACATACATTGGAGTGTGACTTATTGTAATTAGGATCCCAATCTTGTGCATGTACATGATGGTAAGATTCACTATGGTCTATTCATATATGAATATAGGAAAGTTATATCAAATTAATTCTAATATCATTCCTATTCCTATCCCCAGTCCTTTCCTTCATTCCCCTTTGTCTAATCCACTGAACTACTATTTGGTAAACTCAAGAATCACTTCTGAAAAGACTTCATAATGTGTTCCTGAAGTTTACAACAATATTGAGAAACATGTAAGAATAAAAGTCACTTACAGTAGAAATGAGGACAAATTAGCTATTAGTGATTTTAAAAGCCCAATTAGATATTTAAATATATACTTATTTTTGGTAAGGTATACTTAATTGTTAAAACATTTAAAAATGTATTTGAGAAAATATTGTAGAATTTCATGAAATTATATTCACACATTCATATCTATTTAAATGTATATTATAAAAATCAAAATGGCAAATGTATGATATATGATATGTCAAGATCAATGTAATGTTTTGAGCAACTAATAAATTTCTGATGTTTTTTAAAAAAATCAAAATGGAATGCTGTTCATTATGTATTATCATATACAAATAAAAAAAATTGAAATTCTTAAAGTATAAAATATGATCTACAAAAATCAGGAAATATTACCTGAATATGCTTTTTTTGATATTAGTAAATTGGGCAATATTAGAGGGACCTCCATGCACACAAAATCACCCTTGCTTATGGTATCAGTTGCAAGTTAGAAATTCCCCAAAGGACACTTGTTTTACAAATTCACTACAGATCAAGTATCCTGAGTGTGAAAATCTAAAATCATCTCCAAAATCTGAAGATCCTACATTTAAACTTATCCAATGGTTTCTGGTCAATACACAATTTTAAAAAATGCCTTAGATGATGTGTGTATAAAACATGAATAAATTCATTTTAAGACTTTTGTCCCATCCCTGAGATATCTCATTTTATAAATACAAATATTCCAAAAACCCCACCACGAATAAATATATAAAATCTGAAACATTTATGCATTTCAGATAAGGAATATTCAAACTATAGTAATATTGACAGAATTTGTTGAAAGCTATTATACTCAAGACCCAGTTTATACAGTCAAAGGATACAGATTCAAATCAGACAAAAAAGAAGAGAGGCAGTATTATGAATATTTGTGTTCCCCAAAATTGTGTATTGAAGTCCTATCCCTGAATAATGGCAAATCCCACAAATTCACATACTGAAGGCCTATCCCTAATATTTGCATGATATTAGGGCATGTGGCCCTTATAAAGTAATTAGTTCATGTGGTTAGACCCCTTATAAGTGGGATCAGAGAGACTGATTAAAGAGATTCCAGAGAGCTCTCTCACTCTTTCTGCCATGTGAAGATATGGTGACCAGATATCCATCTGAAAGCCAAATAGAATGTCCTCACCAGCCACTGAATCTGTCAGCATCTTGGTTCTTGGGGTCTTGGACTTGCCAGCCTCAAGAAATATGAGAAGTGTTTATTGCTTTAGCCACCCAATTTTTACCCAGGTTATTACTTTAACTACTATGGGATATCCTCTCAAAGCAGTCTGAACAAATGCAGACAAATCCAGGAGGATTCCAAATGAACAGCTTCCACTTAACCTCTTCACAGGGAGTCAGGACAGAACTTCCAATCAACATGTCAAAATAGAGAATATTGCCAATCAGAAAAGCATACCCAAGTTTCAGCTTGGGTGGGATTCCATTCAAGAGAGTTTGTATTATGGCTGTATCACAAAGGCATGGATTATGTGATAGTTTGTATTCCTTTCAAAATTCATGTTGAAACTCCATTCATGTTATTAAAGGGAGGGCAGGGCTTCTGGTAATTATTAAGTCTGTATTTATAAAGAATATATAAAGCATAAATGAATTTCATTTTAAGACTGGTTCTACCCCCAAGACATCTCATTATGCATATGCAAAACCCTCATCAATAGGTTAATGCCCTTATGTTATAGGCTTCAGAGAGCAGTTGTTTTTCTTATCCTTCCACCTTCCACCATGTTAGGATACAGCAACATGGCATTTCCTGGAAAGCACAGAAACTGATTCTCATCAGACACTGGACCTACCAGTGCCTTGATCTTGGATTTCCAAGCACCCAGAACTGTGAGAAATAAATTTCTATAGTTTATGATTTATTTAGTCTGTGATGTTTTGTGAAGCACACTAAGACCACTGATTTTCCATAGAGCTTATCTCATTCTCAAGTACCTCCATATTGATGACCCAAAGCCCACCCTAAATCACATTGTTGTTGTGGCTCAGAGCTCTCCTAATCCTAAATTACATTGTTAACTATTTAGCAGACCAAAGGCTTCCAAGCAAAGCTAGTCCAGTCAGTCATGGCTTTTGAAGGGCTCAGAGATTATGTTGCAGTAAACTAGGAGTAAAGGCCAGTCTTATTTTGGTTAAGGTTAAACTCTTTGCTACATGGAATCTAAAAAGCGTGTAGTGAGATTTATTCTGATTTACTTTTTTTTTTTCCTTTAACAAAGGTAATTGTATCTCTAATATCTATAACATAAACATAAAGAGAAATTCTACCACCTGATCAAACCATGTATAAGGACTTCACTATCATAAGCTAATAAGAAAAACAACAAAACACCATATTTCTGGTATTTTAATTTAACTGTAGAATCGATTAATCATTTTATTACTATATAAGTGTTTTAAATTATAGCTCATAGAATGAGAATTTTTGAAGTATTCTGACTATATTAGCTAGAATTAAAAATCACTTATAAAGGTGATTTTGTCTAGATGACAGAACTGCTTAGAAAGATATTGAGTTCTATGAATTTAACATACTGAGTTTTGTGAACTTAACTCCCATTTTGAGAAAAGTCCAGAAATGTTAAATTATGACTTGTAATTTATTCTTGTAAGAATTTAACATTATCCTCCTAGCATAAGATGAACTTTGGTATAGAGTCAATAAAGTAACTATTCTTTCTACTAGTGTTGATAAAATGTAATATGACAAGAAATAGCCTCCTGATGAAGTTAAATATTTGATATGCAGACTAAATAAAAGCAAGCAAACCTGCCTTGTCTCCCAATAGTGAAGTCCTGAATTAGAAAATGGTAATGAAAATTCGATTCAAAGAATCACTCTATTCATGGCAGATTTCTGTGTTTTTATTTAGTGTTTCCCTATGGAGCAAAGGTAGGTTTGTGAACTGCATAGTAAAAAGAAATTAAGTTTTCCCCCAGGGGCAGATTCTAGGCAACCTTACTACCTGTTTTAAACTATCCAGGTTCCTCTACCTAATTATGCAAACAACACTTATCTATGCAGGGTTTGGGACTTGAGGAACCAACACAGATGCTGATAATCTGGATACCTCTATAGCTGTGAGTAATGAAATCTTTTGTCTCTAATCCAGGAGTCTTTTATCTTCTGACAGCATCCAGGAAATTATAACAGGCTATTTGAAAGTGGGATAATTTTCTGCTCTTTGACAGACCTTTATGTTCACTTCTTTATCCTTCAATCATATAAAACATTTAAATTTAGTCTCTCTTTTAATTTCCAAGTCATTTGATTCATTATCATGTGCCATTGTCTTGGGTATATTTTGTGGGGTTTTAATTCATCAACTTATTAATTTATTAAATTTTTTTTGAGAGAGAGAGAGAGAGACAGAGTTTTTTTTAATATTTTTTAGTTTTCGGCAGACAAAACATCTTTATTTGTATGTGGTGCTGAGGATCGAACCCAGCACCACGTGCATGCCAGGAGAGTGCACTACCTCTTGAGCCACATCCCCAGCCCTCATTTATTAAATTTTGAAGCATATACTAACTGTGTTTTTAGGCACTTGATAAATGGCATACAAATTAAATAATAAAACAGTCCCCATTAACTTAAGATCAAATGCAACACTTAAGCTGGAATGTTCCAGTACTAGCTTAACTTACTTTTCTTGTCTTAATTTGCACTAGTCCCTTCAAAAAAAAAAAAAAAGTGTTCCAGCAACCTGGATTCAGTCATTACATAGATGTAGATCCTATTACTTTCCAACTCTATGTTTTTGTTCATTCTTTTCCCTAAAATACTGTGTTTCTGGATCTCTTTCTACAAAAAAAAAAAAAAAAGTCCATCCTATAGAACCCCTATTTAAATAATAATTTCTCTACAAATTTCCCCTGAGAAGGTGCTTGATAAAATTGGAATAAATAAAAGATTAAATACAAGAAGTATATCAAGCCTCATAAAGCAAGCAAAAAATGTTTCCTTAACTGTCTTCATCTGTCAGCCAGATGCAATTAATAGGTCTTTCTTCTCTTAGAACTGGCCATTTGAGCATCAGCACACACAATCAACATAGTCTAAATTTAGCACTGGCTGAACCTTAGTAGCCTCATTTTCTAAAAACTAGAGAAATATTATACTTAGATTTCTGTCCCTCATTGAGAAGCTTCAGCGCTCCTAACAAGTAATAAAGAACTTGAAATTCAAATCTAGATAAATTATTTTTGCATGAAAAATTTTATTCTAAAAAAGAAATAATTATTTTATTACTTTTTAATCCACATAATAAATGAAACTACATGGTATCATTACAATTATGGTGGTTTATGTAAAAATCTATTTAAAATCTAGTTTTAATATTGTTTGCATAATATAAGTATGTAGCACTTTTACATTATATAATATTTAGTATTTTTATTGTTAATAAATAAAATGTATTAAATGCTAGTGTCAGACATTATGCTTTAGAACAATAACTCCAAGAGGTAGATGTTATTATTTCATGTATAATTTGGAAAGATAAATTAAAGTCCAGAGATTCTAAATAGCTTACCTGGGGAAATAAATTACCTTAGAGTTTAATTACCATAATGTTTGAGAAGCATAATATGAAGAACCAGATTTTATTTGGGATTGTATTCCTTTATAATGATTGTTTCACTAAATGTAAACCCAAAAAGAGAAACATAGAAGAATTGTATTAACATATTGCAGTTGATTTTCCAAGTTTATGAAATCAGTAAAGTAAAATAAAAATTGAGTTTATATTAGAAGACATAGTAAAAGTCAGTACTTCAATGGCTCTGTCCTTTTTGTTTTTTTTATAATAAACAATTTATGTGAAAAGTTGATTACAATAAAACCATCTCTGAATCACATACTAATGTTAGTTATCCTATTCTCAAAGAATAGTATATGTACAATACTGTATATGAGTAATTTTGAATACTTAAACAGAAAATGAGAAATATTGCAGAACTAACATTTAAATGTGTAGAAGAGTAAAATTGAAATCTTGTCATCTCTAGTTTTGACTAAGGAAAGACTATGTGTAATGGATAATAAGTAAGGCTATTCTTTCTACTGCCTTTCGACCATTTATAGAGTAAATGCATTCAACATTTACTCTATAATCGTTTTCCTCTCTTTCAGTTTGACTGTGCAACTGATAGATTCTCAAAGCCTACATAGAGAATGGTTTTAATGATTGCTTCTTTTCTAAGTGTATAATTAATTACTTCATTGTCCATTTCTATCCCTCTACAATAAGAGGAAAAAAAAAAAAGAAAGCCCAATGCCATTCTCTCTTCAGGTTAGAAGTTAGAGCATGCTAAAATTGAGAGCCAAAGTATAGCTTGGGTAGCATTTTGTTCCCTATGCCTTATGAATATCTTCTGTTATTAGTTCATCTGTTTTTTATTTCATGATTCTATCAAGATATTTTGCTAGTGGCTTTGGAGATTGTACTAATAAAAAAATCTTTATCACATTCTGTTCATTTTAAGAGTCTAAACAGGCACAGGTACTGAAGAGAAGCCGAATGCCCCTGGTACATACCTAGTAAAATTTTCAACTAATGAATGCTTTGATATAAAAATAAAGATGTCCAATTAACACAATGTGTACATTATAGCCTTGCCAGTTTGACAGCAGTCAATACATGTAATTTCTGCAATTTTCATATATCAGTTTTTCCTCAAAGTATTTGATGGGCATTAAATAACTGTTGGGAAATATAATTCTGGACAATCAAATTATGAGTAGTTTAACCAAAACTGATAAGAGCAATCAATCAAATAAAAATAACCATTCCTTCCATTTGACTCAAAGTAACTAAATTACTCTTTGTCTTCATTTAACCTCATATCTTACTGGTGATTATTAATATGAAACAAAGTGGTGTCTTTCAATAGTATTTTTCAGCACAACAGGAATTACTTTTTAAAAAATTGTAAAATGCCCTTTTCAATAAGTAACCTAGATAGGACTAGACTTTAAAACATAACTAGTATTTGATGAATGTTTGCTGAATACAGTTCTCAGTAACAGCATTCAAAAGGGTAAAAATACATACTTACTTAAAGCCATTTCTTAAAACGTAAAACCCCTTGGAAGAATTGACGTCTAATACAATACTAATGGTATTTATTTATAGGTAATATTCCATTAATTATGCTATATAGGATTTCTCAAATTTCATGGACTCTTCCAACTTTGAGAGCAGCTCTAAACCTGGGTACTGTGCTACACATTGTCAAAATTAAATATCTACCTCTGATCACATCAGAAAGTCAAATAAGGTCAATTATGTGGATGCTGATGACCCCTAAAAATGATTGTGAACATAAAAATGGTATCTCTGGGAGTTATATTATTGCTTTTCTTTCTGATAGCAATAATATAGATAGAAATTACAAATGAATTTCAACATTAATGAGAAATGATATAAAGCCATGATTTAAAC
Source organism: Marmota marmota marmota (assembly GCF_001458135.2). Lineage (NCBI taxonomy): Eukaryota > Metazoa > Chordata > Mammalia > Rodentia > Sciuridae > Marmota > Marmota marmota. Next base: position 21,759,676 of record NW_025999968.1, on the reverse strand, counting down.
TTAATATCATACATACAAAAATTGTAATTGTAGTATTTATTGTGAAAACGTTTAAAGCATAACTCTGTTGTCTTATAAAAATCTTTTATTTTTAGAACAATACACATTTAAAACAGGATATAGCTTTGGATTTTGATATTAATCATCAAGCTGTAGTTACAATGTATTAAACCAAGATATAAAAATTATTCAAACTCCTGGGCTGAAGCGATCCTCTTACCTTAGACTCCTCAGTATCTGGGACTGTTGACATACATAACTGTACCAAGGCTTATGTGTATTTATGTACCTTTTAAAATTTCTCATACTTGGAAGAGTCAACACAATCTGAGAAATTCTTATAGCACAATTAATTGAACATTAATTCTATAAATAAAAACCATTCAGTATAAATATTAGCTATAAATAAGCAAATACCACTAGGAAGAATATCAATTTAAAACATTACTTATATAACTATATTTTTAATCCTTTGAACTCTGTTATAATTTTTTTTGTTGGCAAATAATTTTGTATTGATGAGTACATTGTGATATTTTGATAAATACATTATGAAATTATTTAACCAAGCTAATTAACAGCCATCATTTCTTATATTTTTCTTTGTATGAACATTTAAAATCTACTGACTTAACAAATTTGAAGTACAGTTTACATTATTACATTATTATTGGAGCTACCATGATGTACAAGAGACCTCACAAACTTATTTCTCCTAATTTTAACTTGAATTAAACACCAACCTTGAATTTTTTTTACTGCATGTGTAATAAACTAATAACATTTATGACATTTTTACTATTATGCATCTTTTAATAAAATTTTAAGAAAATTTGATCTGTTCTTATTTTTTTTAAAAGACTGTATCTTTTTGAAAAGACTGAAGAAGTCCCATTGAAAACCCTTCTAGACTGTCAGTTCAAGATACCTAGTCATGAGATCACATTATATGAAAAATGAAATAGCCCTCTAAATCAGTTGAGGCAATTGAAGTAAAATATGCTTACATTATTCACATTTTTAGACCATATCTGAATATGTAATTTAGATGGTAATATAAAGAAACCAACTGAGCTCTATAAATATGCTCTTGTCTTACAGTGGGTTTATATCTTGATAATTTCATGCTAAGTTGAAAATATGGTAAGTTAAAAATGCCTTTAATACTCCAAACCTACCAAACATCATGGCTTAGCAGCACAGTGCACTGAAGACTATCACTTGTTCATTGATCAGAGGCTGACTGGGAACTGAGGTTACCTTCCACTGCCCAGTGTTGCCAGTGAGTATCCACACACCAGTAGCCTGGGGAAAGATAAAAATTCAGACTGTCAAGTAAGGTTTCTGCTGAAGGTGTGTCCCTTTTGCACCATCATGAAATTAAATATCAATTGTAGGTTGAACCATCATAATCTGGGAAACTTCTGTGTATGATGTAGATGAAATAGATTATATATTACACAGTTCTGTATGTTCTCTAGGGAATTTCAACACTTCAAGCTTTCTGTGTTACTATTAGGTTTCTACAATACCTAAAGAAAAGTTAGAAGGCTAAAGTGTTTTTTTTCCTAATCTGAGAATAAGTAAACGTTAAGATTCTTTTAAATGTCAAGAAAAGCAGTATTAAGGAAAGAAAATTCCAATTTTTAATATTTTTCTGCACTTATAATACTAAATCAGTTCTCTTTATGTTATAATGGAAGAATCTTAACCAAAAACTTAAACACTTGGGTTCTAATCTTCTGCAGTATGCTGTACATAATCTTCTTGAAATTATTCAGTGTTTCTGAGACCCATCTTATTGAAAAAGGATGTAATACAGCCCTTCCCATGTACGTGAATGATTATAAATAAACCTCAAAACAAACATAAGAACTGCTGAAATTTAAAAAAAAAGTTGTAATACTATATATTAGTTTTTAATTGCTACTTTAACAAATCAAAGCAATTTAGCTGCTTAAAACAATACACATTTATTATTCCATAGTCTTTTGACCTTAGAAGTCCAGGTTGGCAAAACTGATTTCTCTGCTATTTATTTCATCAGGCTGAAACCAAAGTGTTAAATGATTTAAGTCTTACTGGTGAGTTCTGGAGAAAATCTGCTTTCAAGCACTTTCAGGTTGTTGACAGAATCCAGTTTCTTGTGGGTGTAGTACTGAGGTCCTCTTAATATACTGGCTGTCACCTGGAATCCACATTTAGCTCCTGGAAGACTCTCAGGTCCATGCATCTCCCAACCAGCAGGAGCATGTCACTTCTTTCTCACACTAAGAATCTGCCACTTCTGTCTCTCTCTCCCTCTCCCACCCCCACCTCTTTTGTCTCTTTCACACTTTCTTTATCTTTTCTTCAAATTATTTTTTAGTTGCTAATGGACCTTTATTTCGTATATTTTTATGCGGTGGGAGAATCAAACCCAGTGCCTCACACATGCTACGCAAGTGCTCTACCACAGAGCCACAACCCCAGCCCCTTTCTTCGTCTTTTAGCTAGAGAAAGTTTTGTACTTTTAAGGCCTTATGTGAGTAGGTTCGAGGCACTTGCCCAGACGATTTGGGAAAATGTCCTCAAGTTCCAAAATGTCCTCCAAGTCCCTCTTGCAATGTAAGGTAACATTTCCACAGGTTCCCAGGTTAGATCAGTGACATCTTAGGATGCCATTATTGTGCCAATCTCATACTATAATACAAAGATGAAGTTATTTTATTAGGTCTGTAAAATTTAAAGAGAAGACAATCGTGGAAAATTCAAATAATACTGGTCAAAGTCAGGTTTTTTCTTTTTTTTAAATTTTAAGACTGGAGTGATTAAGCTGTCTTTAATTAGACATGGGTTTGCTCTAAAACCTGATCAGAATGCTGGAAAGAAAGGGGACTTGTGATGTAGATGGCCATGGCTGAGACAGATGCTCTGATAGATATTAAATCCTGAAACTTTAGGTATTTCTTTTTTTTTTTTTTCCAAAATAAAAAAGAATTTAGGAGCTATGTAGACTTTACAAAAAAGAGTTGCATAACCTTAGCAAGTACATTACCTCCCTCTGAAGTTCTCCATTGCAAATTCTTCTTTTTTTTTTTTTAATTTTTTATTGTGGGTTGTTCAAAACATTACAAATTTCTTGACATATCATATTCCACACTTTGATTCAAGTGGGTTATGAACTCCCACCTTCACCCCATACACAGATTGCAGAATCACATCAGTTACACATCCATTGATTTACAAATTGCCATCCTAGTGTCTGTTGTGCTCCGCTGCCTTTCCCATCCTCCACCCTCC
>NW_025999968.1:21670684-21753131 GCF_001458135.2 Marmota marmota marmota | reverse complement strand
TGGGGGAGGGGGCGGCTCTGCCTCTCAGCAGGCCGCTGCTCCTCTTCTGCTGGTGGGTCGCAGGCCCGCCTACCTTACAGGAGTGATTGGAAGCTCTGTTCAGCTGTGGGCCACTGGGCCTTTCTGGTATTTCTGAATATACTTAATAAAATGTCCCCTAAAATGTAATTTAATGAAACTAATGTTAATTAGGTAGATTACTATGAACATGTCATATATTGTCTATTATAGTTTACATAGACCCAATTTAAAATAACCTGAAGGAAAAGGTATTACAACTAAATATCAGAGATACAATGAAATAAAAATGTTAATAAATTTTTGTTAGTACAATGTGCCATGCTGAAAGTGCATTTATGCACTTATGATATGGGAAAATTTGATTCCACATAGTTTTTAGCTACTCTGGCATTAGCATTGTCACTTGATAACTTTAAGTTACATGATAGAGAAAAGGTTATCTGTACTTCTTACCATTTAAGAATATTTTTGGTTTTATATTTACATGCTTCTAGCTCCAGTTTAATATTGTTGTGTTTGGAGAAGGGCTTAAGTGGGACCATTTGAAGTACACATTTTTTTAAAAAAAAGTGAATAGTTATATTAAGTGAAAAAATGCATAATGCAATTAAAGAAGGAAACTGAATACTGAATATGTGCTTAATATTTAGCCTACAAACTTTTAGAGCTACCACATTTCTTGTTTTATAACTACAGTGTCATATTGAGGAAGAGTAGAGATTATTTTTAGAAATGTGAAAAGTCTTAGCTCTGCTTCAGTGGACATTAATGTTTCAGTATCTATGATGATGTCATCTTACAATTAATAGAGAAAGGATTAAGTTTAGGGTGTTCATAAAGTTCTGTAATCTTAGTCTATCAGAATAAATTGATATAACTTTGTCAGCAGTTTTTTTAAATTTTTCACCAGCTAGTTGAATATCCCAAACCTGTAGTTCAGCATGTAAAATCCTCCACTCTAGGACCTCGCCCCACTGTTACAACATGGTTGTCACTGCTTTCCCACAAATACAGAGGAAGAGCAAGGCTGACCACCTTATCATTAATGGTATGATGTTTTATTTTTTCCATTTGCATCTTGCTTGTGCTGTAATCCTGGAATGTAATCTCTTCCTTGGAAATGCCAACTATACACAATGATTTCCTCAAATGTCTCCTGACTCCCCAACAAAGTATGTCTTTCCTAGTCTCAGAAAAGTTTGTCTAAATTGCACTTCAGAGATTTATAGGATGTAACAGTGTTTCCAACATCAGAATGAATATGTTATTACCAAGAGTGTATATTCTGCAGGATATACATATTGCCTTACATTTACAAGGTATAAATTAAGCATTTCTGAAGTTTAATTAATTGATGTAAGTATTTGGTAAATTTCAGGTTACCTACGATCATGTGGCGAGGGAAATCAGAGCAAGTATATCTACAATGTCTTGCTCTAAAGAGAAATGAAACATGTATGAGCCTATATAATGAGCAGAGAAGAGTCAGGGTGTAGGGACTGAAGTCAGAGGACTAGAAGTGATTGTCACTGCTTGGAATCAGGATGACTCTGCCAACTAAGTTTTTTATAGAAGGTAATGAAGCTTCCATTAACATCAATGAGCCCCATTGTGTGAGACAAATTATGGAGAAAGCAGTAGTTGAAAGAGCTTCATATTGGAAGTTGAAATGTGATTATCTTTGGGTGATTAATGGTTTCTTTGAAAATATATTTTCAAGTATTCACTACAAAATGCATGTGTCTTGTCTATACAGCACAATTTTAAATGCTGTCTGACAATACAGATACTGTTAGTTTCAATTTAAAAGACAAGTACATGACTAGATTTTTGCACACCTGTAAAATATGAGAAATTTTCTCTTCCATTTAAAATAGGTTTGCCTTTTAAGGGACCTCTGTGTTTCTTTAATATTGGATTTGGGCAATTGTTTTATTGTAGAAAGCAATTACGCTCCCAAAGGAAGTTTTAAATTTAATGGAACAAGCATTTGGTAATACCATCTGTTGTTATTATGTGCAAATATATAAGTGTTGCTGTGAAGGGCAAGAAACATGGTTCTTACTTCTGAATATTTACATATTCTAAACAGTCAGTTTTACTTAAAAGCACCTTTATAGATTAAAAATTATAATAATTAGTAGGATATCTATGACTTCACTCTTTGTAGGTAGAATGGAAAATTTGGAAGCATGTCCTTTTTTTCCTTTAGCAAGGTGAAAACCATATGGGTATTGGTTTCTATGGTCGGGACTGGAAGTAATTCTGCCTGTAATCATATGTATCCTGAGTATATAGTTTATGAAATTTAGGTTGGAAGATCAAATTACATTATAAGTTAAAAAAAAAGTTCTTCTATGATTAACAAAATATATACTTACGCAGATTCAGAAATTATTTTCAGGACCTTGTTTTCAAAGCATTTTTAGAAGAATGCTGAAATAGAATGTAGTGGCAGGGCTGCTGTGCATAGTTGTTCAGGCTGCAGACTGCATAATTTGAAGGGCTCTTGTTCCTCATGAGGGAAAAAGTGAGTCTGCAGTAACAAATAGCTTTCAAATGAGAGTGAATTATCATAATAACATGTTTCTCATGCTATATGACTACCACTGATCATCTGTTTCTCTACTTAATGTCACCTTCATGCCAGGTCTGAGGCTAAAGTAATGGTTTCTATTATGAATTTCTAGTAATGATAAAGGAGAGCATGAAGCACAGTGAAACTCACTGAGACTCCTAAAGCTCACATCCAGAAATCATGCTGGAACTTCTGCTTATATATTTTTGGACAAAGATAATTCAGATGCTCACAATTCACCCAGGTGGGGGTAGGTATACAATTCTCCCACAAGATAGGCCAGGGAATTTTGGAAAACAATAACGTAATCTACTAGAGGCACCATTCCTACAAAGTAAATTATAAATAGCTGCCTCACCAAATACCTTAGTTTGGGTACTTTATTTTTTTAAACAAGTGTATTTAGCTCATGGTTGTACAGCTTGAGGAGCATGGCACTGATATCTGCCCAGCCTTGGTGAGGGACTCTGGCTGTGTCGCATGGCACTTGGTATAATGGAGGAAGCTAGTGTAAGAGGGAGGTATCCTATTGTGAACCAGGAAATCAGAAAGTAGACAGGGATCAGTCTTGCTTTTTTATGACAACATTCTCTTGAGACCTAACCAGAGTGCCTCAAGAACTACCTAAATACCTTCCAAAGGTGATGTCCCCAAAGACCTATTCATCTCTCACTTGGTTCCACTAAAGGTTCTACCACCTCAGTATTGCCACACAGAAAACCAAGCCTCCAACACATGACTGTTTGAGAGGCAAATCGCAGCATCCTTCAGTTGTATAATGTGGTTGTCCCGGGTTATGGTAATACACGTTATTTATTTGTGTTAAAGCAGTGCACTGTAGTCTAGTTGTGTTAAAAGAAAATCCAGGTGGTGAAAAAAAAGATTAAAGCATGGATCCTTTCCTTTATGCCACTGAGGATCCTTGATCTTTTTACATGCCACCATCTTAAAGTAAAATCCACGGGGGAAACTAACACAGATTGTGTCCATCCATTCTAATTCTTCCTCAGAAATCTACTACTTTGGGCTCAGCATCTTCACAATGAAACCCCCATGTTTTCCATTTCATTTAGACTCTGAGAAGTTATGATTGGGTCTCCATATATATTTATTTTTGTTGTAGTTTCTTTTAACATCACTGTATGTTGAAATATATATATATATATATATATATATATATATATATATATATATGTATGTTCAGATTTTTAATCTTTTGTTTAAAAATAATTCCTATTTATTAACTAGACTTTGGCTTAGGCATGCCATTTATGTTCAAGTTAAAACTTTGGGTATTAAAAATCTAGCCAGCTGATAACTCTGTGATTTAAGATATATGTTGTCAAAAGTGATTAGTTTGTATCAGACTTTAAAGAATAAATGGTGTTCATTGAGATGCTTTGCATGAAGACGCCTAATTATTCAAGTCCTACTAGTGTGAAATCTATTTAAAATCAACAGTACAATTTCTTAATAATTTATTCTAACAGATAATAGGTTTTGAAAACTATCATATTTTGAGGTCATAAGCTTCTTAAAAGAGATAACTCACCACTTTCATTATTAGTTTCATAGCATTAATTTTAATGCTATGAAGTTTAATTACTTATTTAAAGATTACACAAATTAAGATTTTAGGCTTATCTTTCTCTTTGACTTCATAATTAGCAATATTTAAAAAATAATTTAGAGGCTTTAATATAATTCCATTTTGAATGGATTTAGTTTTTTTGTTTTTTTGTTTTTTTTGTCCCCCCCCCCTTTTTTTTTTTTTTGACCATAACATTGTTTTCAAAAACTAGGCATTTGTGGACACAAGTACAATTTTTCAGCAACTCTTCTTTATTTTGGTCAAGGATCAAAGAAGTAGAACACTTAGCCTCTGAAAAATAAGGACTACGTATTTACTAGGAACTCTAAGTTAAAAAGCGGGTAGAGTCTAACCAATCAGCAGCTTTCTGTGGACTTTTCCCAGTGCCTGATACAGACACAGTGTAATACATTTTCAGCAAGGTTGAGTAAATTTTCTTTAGCAAGCTGGTTACAACCACAGTTTGTTGTTATAGATAGAAGTTATGAGAGCAAAGTGTTTGGGAGATGGGATCAATTGATGCTACTATCATTCCATGTCCTGAAAAGATACTAGAGTAGGTATCACATAATCATTCAGTGCTGGACACTTCTGCCTTAGAGGAAAGAGTAACTTTGGCAATACCTATACCTGCTGCCTGCTAAAAGACAAAATAATTAAACTCTTAAAAGCTCTACTCTCTGCACCACATCCTCCTCCTCAGAAAACTTGAGGAAAAAAAAATAAAGAACAAGGAAATCCTAGACTGAGAACCATAGACCATTCAGTATATAAACCCAAACTTCTCATTTTCCATATCTTACTTAGTTGCAGTATTTTGATTATGTTGNCTCATTTCCATTTCAGAAGTTTTGTTACTGATATACAGGAATGCCTTTGATTTATGCGTGTTGATTTTATATCCTGCCACTTTGCTGAATTCATTTATCAGTTCTAGTAGTTTCTTTGTAGACCCTTTTGGGTCTTCTAAGTATAGGATCATATCGTCCGCAAATAGTGATATTTTAAGTTCTTCTTTTCCTATTTTTATGCCTTTAATTTCTTTTGTCTGTCTAATTGCTCTGGCTAGTATTTCAAGGACTAAATTAAATAGAAGTGGTGAGAGAGGGCATCCCTGTCTTGTTCCAGATTGTAGCGGGAATGCCTTCAGTTTTTCTCCATTTAGAATGATGCTAGCCTGAGGCTTAGCATATATAGCTTTTACAATGTTGAGGTAAGTTTCGTTCCATACTTTTTATAAGATGACATATACATTCCTAAAATGATTATAGTTTCACTGACAATTGGAAATATCCGTTGGTATAAAGCTATTACAAATAATTATATTCTTTTCATTATGATTCAAAATATCATTTGTAAATTCTGGTACCCACTTTTTATTGTCACCAAAAATTCTAATTCCGTGGTTCTTTATTCTAAAAACACTTACTTCTAGTATTGTGGAGTGGGCTTTTACATTGGCGTAGGTTCATTATGCATAGAAACATTCACGTACCATATTGGAAACTGTTTTCTCTCTGAAAAGTGTCCAATACAGTTTTCCTTCAGTATTGAAAAAAATGGTTTCTTAATTTGCATTGCAGGTAAAGTTGCTTGATGTGTTGGATGGCTGCTCCACTAGTTCAGTGTTCAGTTGGGTGAAATGTACATTTTTAAGCATTTATGTTATTCAGTGCAAAATCACCTGTGCCATTGCAGAAGCTGGGTATGTGAGAGGCAAGCAGTAGCTTGGCTAAGACACATGGAGCAAGAGCCAGCTCTTTTCTTCTATTTCATTTTACATCTAGGATACTCCTCGTTCTATTCAGTGGCCAACACAAGTACCTTCAGTGTTGAAAATAACTTATCACTTCTCTTTCCTGTCTTCTACTTCCTCCCTCCCTCCCTTTTATGCTTCCTTCCAACATCTAATTGGAATATCACTGGTGATAGTGTACATAATGTGGTTACTCTGTATACTTCTTTAGATGCTTATTAGCCTTTCTTTACAGGCTCATTCTCTGATATCTCTGACCATGACCATATGATCATGGTCAAACTAATACAAATTTATAATTTTTATTCATACACTATTGCTTCATAGAAAAGCATCATTTATATAGTTAAGCTGTTCTTCACTCTTTTCCTCAATTTATCTCACCTCAATCCTTTACTTTGAGTAAGTGAAATGACTTTTACTGAAGAACAGTATAATTTGTAGAGAGTTTAAACCTGTATGTATTTGCCAACAGTAAATTTCATGTTACATAAATGAATATACCACTGGTGTGAAAATCCTTTTAATACTTCAGATATAATCTGCATAATGATATTTTATAAAGGTATAATCATGGGCAAGTTTGGTAACTTTAAGGTTTATCTGAAAAGAGAGTAGGAGAAAAGAAATAAGGTCTGAGAGAAGGTATGAGAAATAAATTTCAATGTGTTACACACAGGCACCCTGTATATTATTGGTTGGAAAGACCGACTTTTTTTTTCTTGAGAATAATGGAAAGAGGAATAACAAACTCACAAATAAGTGTAGGAACTAATAAGGAAAATAATTGTCTTAGAGAAAAAGACATTAACTAAAACAAGAAGGTTAGTATCAGCTAGTCTTATGAGAGATGAAAGATATTGATTTCACATGATGTGCAGACAGAATATGTTAAATGGGTTTTTATTGAATAAATCAATGAATTAATTCATTAATGAAAAAGTAAGTACAGGAACACAGTTATTCTGAAGGCATAAAGGAGATTCTATCTACCATTTAATGAATAAAACAAAAGAGAAGATAAAGCTTGATTTTTTTCTTCAGTCACAGAAGATAAGTATAAAGATTAATCTATTGAAGTTTAAAATTGGTGAGGAAAATTGGAAAGAAAGAAAGATGACTAGGAATCCAGCCAGCTATATTTATACGAAGCAGGAAATAATGAATGTGAAATTAGAAGAAGATAAACATGCAAGCAATATTACAAAGACAGAACTACCAGATTTTGAAACCACTTAAATATGGTACCTGGATGACTTTGGAGTCAGAGCTGGCTGCCAGATCCAACTGTGAGCTCTCAAGAGAATAATAGTGCCATTATCAGAATGACAGCAAACTAGAGGAGGAGCAGATTTAGGGCAGTAGTGAGGAAAGGGAAATGCTTAGTTCAGTTCAAGACATAATGATTTACTTGTTTGGTTTAAATACTCCTGGGGAAAGACATCAGAAGGCAATTTACAACAGTTACTAATATGACATTATGTAAAAATGTGGATGTGTAACCGATGTGATTCTGCAATCTGTATATGGGGTAAAAATGGGAGTTCATAACCCACCTGAATCTAAAGTATGAAATATGATATGTCAAGAGCTTTGTAATGTTTTGAACAACCAATAAAAAAAAAAGAATAATATGTAATTTGTGAGAGACTGAGACCATGGAAATCACTGAGAAAAACAGGAATAGAAAGAGTATAGTAGCAAAAAACTTTGGGAAACTGTATATTAAATTTTAAAAAAAGAAGAAGAAGCCTGTACCATCAGACGAGTCAAAACAGAAATATCAATAAGGAAGCACATTCAACACATTGCCCAATGTAACACTGAGGTAGAGAACTAAGAAAGGCATTTGGTTTGTTCATCCCTCCGTGACTACAGGGGATGGTTCCAGCAACCTCACACATATAAGGAGATGCTCAAGTCCTTATATACAATGGTGTAACATTTGCATATTACCTATGCAGATATTCCTGAATACCTTAAATCATATCAAGGGTATTTATAATACTTTATGCAATCTAAATTCTATGTAAATAATTCTCATACTGTTATTTTTAGGGAATTATGATGAGAAAAAGATTGTGTTTGGTACCAACATAGTTTTTTCTTTGTTTTTGCTGGAACACAGGACCTGGTGCATGCTAGACAAACTTATACCTCTGAGCTACATTCCCAGCAGCCCCAGGCACAATTTTGTTGTTGCTGTTGACTATTTTTATACAGTGAATGACTGACTCCATAATTGTAGAACCTGCAGAAAAGGGGACCAAGTATATTTTCTTTACCAGTAACCTTTTAGAATGTAGTTTTCATGAAAAGTAAGCATGACAGAAAGGTTGTCATAGGCTAAGGAAATGGTTGGTGCTAGCATGAACACAGTACATATAAACTGTACTTTTGAAAGTTCAAAGTAAAACAGGTTTGATAGAGTGTGTCCTGAGCTAAATGGAATGAGGGTCAAGACCTGTGATGTATGTGAGTACTAACTATATCATCTATTTCCTACTTCCTGTGGAGTTTTGCATAGTTCCTGGTTCACATAGTCTCTTAAGAAATATGTATTGAATTAATGTATAAATGAGGTAGAAGACCAGCTGGGAAAATATGTACTTTTGTATCCAGAATCCTAAAATACTCTTCTGTGTAACTGTTTCAGAAATAGATGTATTATGATAGATTATGCAGAACCAACACATTGCACTATGTTTCTTCCACATTTTAAAACCCCTGACTGGTACTTTACATAGAGGAAACTAGAAATGCTGAGACACAATTTTAAGCAAATGTAAATCAATGATGCAATTAGAAGCAATGCTAAATAATGGATCTTTGGGATGAGGTAGTGAATTAGACTCATTTTTAAGTGATGCTTAAACCCATGTATATTTTTCTATAGGTTTGTGTACATATGCTTTTACCATAATATTTCCAAAGTGTGTATTCTAAAATAAAAGAAGGTGCTCTAAAGCTTAGAGATGTACTTACTATTGTATTATTTATCAATATCTCAACTGGATTGTTTTGAATAATGGCATCATCAATCTGCTTTCAAATGACCAGTTACATTGTACAACAAACTATTGTAGTTTTAGGGAATCAAAAGTATTTACATTTTTATTGAGGAAACAGAATGCTTCATGGCTGTGACCTGGGGTCACTGATGATCTGAAATGTGATTCATAGCCAGCCACAACAAAATCATTTCATGAGTTTCTAGATCTCACAGGATATAATTTTATACTTTAATCTAACTTGCTATATTTTGTCCTTTTTGGTTATTTCTCATGCCATATATTATATGAATATATTAACCAAGTTTTGAGATGACATAAAGTTTGTAATTGGAGGCAGACTTACATTTGAATAATTTAAATAACCTCTTAATGATGACCAGTGTCCAGTGTCACAAAATTCTTTTGAAATATTCTCACCTTTAAATGTTGTTTTAGTCTGATTCTTCAGAGAGAGAGAGAGAGAGACCAATAGCAGAGGGACAGACAGATAAATATAGAGATATGAAAGCGAGGATTTATTAGGGGAATTGGCTCATGTGATTATGGAGGTCTGGGAAGTCCCACAACAGGCCACTTGCAAGCTAGAGACCCTGGGATGTCAGCAGCATGGCTAAGTTTGAGATGAAGAACTGAGAACCTAGGAGCCTGCTGGTTTATGCACTAGTGTGCAACGGCCATCAGAAGCCTGAGGTTCTGATGCTGGGAGAAAAAGTTTGTTCTGTAGGTCCAGGAGAGAGAGAGAGACATCTGCAGAACAATTCACTTTCCCTCTGTTTTTAATTCTCTCCAGGTCTCTAGGGAATTGAATGGTGCCTTCCCATTTAGTCCACTGAGACTCATATGCCAGTCTCCTCTGGAAATATTTTCATAGCCACTCCTGAAATAATGCTTTACCAGATCTCTAGGTATTCTTTAATCTAGTCACTTTTCTACTGAAATCATTCACTTTTTGTGGAAGGTAAATCAAGATGATAGAACTTTATCTTCGTCTTGGGGAAAACATCAAAAATGAGTCTAGTTTCAATAGCTCTCCCTAATGATTTTATGCAAAAGAAAGTGGTACCAGGAAGTTTGGTCCAGAAGAAAATACCTTTAAGAGAGTCAACATTTCTTTTTTTGAAATTAAGAATAAAGAAAGAAAAAATTGTCCCCACATATAGTTTCCTAAGAGGAAAGCCCGGGAAAGCCTAGACTTCATCCAGTTTGTTTAAAATAAGAAAATTTGAGTCTTGTGAATGAAAAACATAAATCCACAATCTTTGTTTTGCTGAAAAGTGCACAGCTGCCTGAGATTTTAAAGCCAGAAGGAATGAGGACAAGAGTTTACAATGGAAATGTTTAAACCTTCTTCTTTCTGCAGTGGAGTAGACAAAGGGGGAAATGAAGACAAGGGAGGAGGGATGAGTCAAGGAAAGACAAGGGAATGAATCTTACCTAACTTTCCTGTGTACACATGTGTATATACCACAGTGAATCTCAACATCATGTACATCCACAAGACACTAATTAAACAAACAAACCTAAGTAACAGAAAGATCAGTGGAGTAGGGGGGAAGGGAGCAGGGAAAGGGAAAGGGAAAGGGAGAAGAGAAGGTACTAGGGAATGAATTAGGACAAATTATATTCAGTGCTTCTATAATTATGTCAAAATGAATCCTATTGTTTTATATATAACCAAAAAGAACAAATAAAAAAGACAGTAAACATTTAAACCTGAATGATTTCTTCTTTGTACTTTGATTGAAGAAGAAAACATTTTGAATCTACTTTTTTTAAACTTGAGTTTCACATTGTTTTCAATGTTATTTCACAATGCTGTTTATTTTTAAAGCTCAAATGAAATAATAATGTTTTATCATTTAGTTACCTAGATTAACTTCATTTAATAATCCTTTGTAGTTACAATTCACAAACAGCATTCACATATATAGCTCTATCTTTCATGTGAACTGAGTAATAAATATGTTTTCTATATTTTCAGATAAGGAGTTAAAACCAAACAGTTGATGTAATTTTCCAAATATTGTAATACTGTCTGACTCAGGTCTAAAGTAAAAATTAAGTACCATTTTGTAGCCTTGAAAAAATGTTAATTATCATAGGAAATTAACTAAATATAAATTAAGAAAATGATAAATGTTTTAAAATACAAATTATTAAGTAATGCAAATATATTATTACTCAGGAATAGTAAGTGGAAGGAAAATTTTTCTTTCATATAAGCTATTAGAATCTGCACAACTTTTCTGCTACAAATTTAGCAGTTGATAGAAAAAATATGATTGCTTATCATTATTCAACAGTACCATTAATTAAGTATCCCCTGTCCAAAAAAAAAAAAAAAATCTTGAATGAGCATAAGTTTACAATAAAATAATTCATCTTTTGTTAAAACCATATAGGAAAATATTCAATTGTAATTAGGGGATATGACTTAATAAAATTACTATAATTATCTATTTTAGGTAGTAAAACCATTAAAATGATTATAGAGGTATTTACTTAGAATATAAATGCTCAAATATTATAAATTACTAATTTATAATAGAATGTACATATATGTTCATAAATAAAAGTTTATATAGATATAAAAACATTTCAAGGATATACATTATCATCTTGGAAGGAGATGTTTCATTCTGCTTTATAACATTTTTTGCTTTTCTTTCTTCAGTGAACATGAATTTCATTTGTTATTATACCTATAACATTCATTTTAAGTATTCATTTATTTTCAACTTAAATGTTCCTATTTACTGTTTTTACTTAAATGCTGTGACAGTGATTAAGTTTATGACTACAGAACATTTTTAATACAGCAATACTTACTTTCCGATGTTAAAGTTACCTGAGAGCTCTTTGCTTCAAAAATACAAATAGAATATTTCTGAAATAAACAGCCCACGATGGCATTTTGTTTTGATTTGTGGTGCTGAGGATTTTACCCACAGTAGGAGAATACTACTGAACCAGATCCACAGGCCTTGTCATATGCTTTAAATTGTTCACTATTTTGTGCATCAGGAAGATATTTTGCACTGTCCCACTCCATCCTGCCCAGGATGTGAGTAATTTTTGTCCACCATATCCATGCTGTACATACTACCTCACCCAGCGTGTGTGAGAGAAAGAGACCATGTTTACATAATGTATTACAGTATATTGTTGTAATTGTTTTATTTCACTTTGAGTTGTAGTTAACCTCTCAGTGTGTCTGCTTTATAAATTAAAATTTATCGTAGATATATATGCATAGGAAAACATGTTGTATGTGCAGCGTTCAGAAATATTCATGGTTTCCGGAATCCAAATAGACGTCCTCAAATATATCCCTTGAAAATAAGGAGGGGTTGCTAAATCTGAAACTGGAGTCAAAGTTCATCAGTAATTAGTATAACTTTGTTTACTATTAGATAATTGTAATAGTTAGGACAAGAAGAGGATTCACTGCATTATGTGATTATCCAGCTCTATTTTTTGGCCTGACTACATTTTATCATTTGAAAAGGGATAATATTAAAACTCTAATTCAAAGCTTATCAGATGTTCATTTTGAGGCTAAAACAAAATTTTTTAAAGAATTATTTATATTCTTTTACCGACTCAAGTAAAAATAGGTAGAGTTTTCTGCACAGTTTTACTTTGTCAATATCTTTTGTCCCTTTTTTTTTTTTTAAAAAAAGGATTTAACCTTGATTTTGTTGTTGTTGTTTTATGTGGTGCTGAGGATCGAACCCAGGGCCTCACCAGTGTTAGGCAAGTGCTGTACCGCTGAGCCCCAGCCCCAGCCCCTTTTGTCCCTTTTGATTATACCAAAAGTAATGGTTTCACTTGATAATCTGAAAGGTGTTAGTGGTTTTGGCAGTGTGAAGTGGTGTGTGTGGTATGTGCACACACATAGACCTGTGTACTTTCCTGGCCACAACTTGAGATGAGATCTTGTCATGGCAGCATTGTAAATTTGTTCAGACTTCAAACATTCATTTCTGTTTTTAGTTAAATTAACCAGATAGTGTCTAAGATGATCAGTGGTTTCTCAGCAGCTGACATATATGCCTTTAGTAGGAATGGTTCAGTTCAAAGTGAGTCATCCTGTCTTCACAAAACAACGTAGTGGTTTCACTGTTTGAAGATTTTAAATCATAATTTTAAAAATAGGATATATAGTATATAATTTTATGTGTAGAAATACATATATAAATATATATGTGATAACTTTCTACAGCTTTAATTTGGAAGAGTAAAGAGGTCCCTTTGCCATATTAACTTGCCATATTTTCCAAACTTAATTCATTGTTTTTTTTCTTTCCTCCTTTTTAATATCTTGAGATTAAGAGCATCATTTTTAGAAAAATAAAGAGATTATCAAGATTTTTTTAAGGCAAAAGCAACTATTAAATGTGGTTTGTTTACAGAAGTATGTTATTTCCCCTTATTCTTAGATTCTGTGCCCTGAAAGTAACTCCTCCATTGGTATGATTTCCATGCCCATGATTTCATCTTCTAGGAAAGCCTTTCCTCCCTCCCAAAGATGCGTCTTAGACATATCTAAGAACACATGCTTTTATTTATTTTTGTTTTTGCTGAGGGAATGAACCTTTTTAAAAAGTGTAAACCATCTTTTATTCTAATTAGTTATACATGATAGCACACAAATGGAACACGACTGAGCAGATGCTTTTAAATGTGTCTTCTTCAGGACCTAAGCAGGCCATTTGACTAGTGATTATAAATGGTGGCTTACAACAGTAGTTTTACCTTTTATGTACATTATGTGTCAGCTTCAGGGCTTAACTCAAATCTGGGGCCCAAAAATTGTAAAAGTTTTAACTCATCTAATCCAGACTAATTGCTTTCATAGCAGCACAGCTCACAACTCCCAAATAGTTGCTTGTCTTTTCATCTGTTTGGTTTGTTCTGTTAGATGTATCAGTATTCAAACTCATAAATCATGTTGAAATATGCCTCTCTCAGCTTAACTGCTGATACCTTGATTTTTATCAGTCTTCTTGAGAGACTTATGCCTTTAGAATCTTTTTCCTTGAGTCTTTGGTCCAACTAAGAGGATTTATGGATGCCCAATTAATCAATTCAAAGGTTTTAATAAAGTCTCTGGTAACCTAGTGCTTGAATTAAGTCTGGGTGGCTTTACTACTTAAAAGATATCTTGATAGATGCAAATGAAAAACAGTTGATTGTTTCAGCCCACAAGACAGGAATCTTTGGGGATCTCCACATTTATATCCATTCCTCTTAGCAAAACAGCAAAATTGCAAATGAGGTTTTTTGTAAGTTCATCTCATAACGTTGTCAAATAACAGCAAGACACAATATTAACAATCTGTTTTGCAATCTTTCCACCTAAAACTCAAGCTAGCCATTTCTATAATGTCTTCTACCTTAATTGGTTTATATTATGGTAACAAATAACCCAAAATATGAGTGGTGGCTTACAATAGCAATTTACCTTTTGTTTACATCATATGCCAGCTAAGGGGCTTAGCCATATGTCTCTTCTTCGTTCTATAAATACAGTTGGAAAGATCATTATTTTTCTGGGATCTGTTGATCTCTGAAGCAAAAATTGGAGAATTGGTGGAATGATATGATGGTTTTCAAAGCTCCTACTTAAAAATGGTGTGTGTGATTTCAGTGTCTATTACACATGCAAGACACAGAATCAAGCCTACCATGGCAGTGGGGAGAAAGGGCAGGGCAGTTGCAGCCCTCCTGTAGTTTGGCCAGTGAATGACTGGAAATAATAACACAGTCTTCTACACTTTTCCTAGAAATGAGGAGAATGGTAATTAAAACAAAAATAAAATACAATTTCACACATTCTTTTTTAAAATATTTTTTAGTTGTCAATGGACCTTTATTTTATTTATTGATACATGGTTCTGAGAATTGAACCCAGTGCCTAACACATGCTAGGAAAGCACTGTGCCACTGAGCCACAACCCCAGCCCACATTTCACACATTCTTGATTGGCAAAAATCCAAAATGTTGATTACATCAACTATGTTTCAAGATGTGAGAAAATAGAAACTTTCACTCATGGCCCTTGAAACTATTAATTTGTATAATCACTTTAGAGAAAAATTTTGTAGTAGTTAGTAAAGCTTAAGAGTGTATGTCTTCCGTAGTCTTAATACAAGAAATTCCACATTTTTTTTCCAGTAAAATGTTCCTACATGTACACCTCAGGGCAGGTAAAAGGAGGTTCATCATAGCATGATTTTTTAAAATCAGATTGGTTTTGAGGAACTTGAATGATCAGATAAATAGAAATGGATAAATTATGGTATATTTATATAGGTGAATGCTAAACATAAGTTGTAATAATAAAGCTATATGTATTTTTTTTTCAGCATGGATAGCTTGTAAGAATTGTAATGGAAAAGAAAATTTCAAAAAAAAACATGTAAAATGTACATCAAGTTTTAACACAGAAAGCAAATAAGTTACTTATATGTTTATATATTGCCAGTTTTAAGAACAAGGACAAGAATCTGTAGAGAAGTAGCAGAAGAGGAAAAGGAGCAGGATAGAGAGCTCCAATAGTATCCCTAATATTTTATTTGCTTTAGAAAGAAATTTAAAAGGCATGTTATCAACAGGAGAAATATATCCACTTACTACACTCATTACATCTATCAAACTCATATGTTTAAAGTAGTTCTTAAATAAAAAGTCGATACTGAGAATAAGTTATATAAACAATGATAAATTCCTGCAGAGTCTAATCTATATAATAGCAATGAAAAAAAACATCTCCCATAAATAAAGCAACAGAGTAGAGGAAAATGTATAAGGAGTTATATATTCATATCTGCAAGCACACAACATAAAGTTACATATTTCCAGTTGTTCTCAAAAATATATAAATATATAGAAAATATCTGGAAGTATTTAAGAATATATATATAATAAGATGAACAGCTGAAAATAATGAAATTGGATTTAGGAAAGAAGGCAAGTGAATTTTCTTTTAGCTACATTGGCCACATTTTAAAAATATTATTATTTATTGTAATATACTGTTTTTATATTATAATTGTTTTAATTACTTTCATAGTAATAATTAAGAGTTGGTTATCAAAAGTGTATAGGGTGATGTTGGGAGTAGTTCTAAAGGGTATCTATACAGTTTGGAAACATGACTATAATATCGATGATGACTTATATCTGTAAAAAATAAATAATATTAGATGCATTTTCAATTTTTTTCAATACTATGTGATACCAGCAAATATGAATGAAGACAATACTTGTTCTTCAAATACTTGTTTCAAATTGCCTAAGAAACAAAACTTGGAGAAACACAATCATTCATGTCCTGGGAAAATAGGTCAGGTGAGAGTTGTGCCTAAAATAACATTGGTACTTACATGAGACAGCAAGAAGTGTGATTAAAAATAAGCCTACTATAATTTTAAAGAAATTTTCTCTAAAATGATAATGCTTTTTAAATATTTTGGGTATTTCCATGTGACATTAGGCTAGGAATGAGTAAAGTGGAGTTGAATACTATCCTAGTTATATAGCTCTTTAGCCTCAGCACTGTTCTGTGTCTCTCCCCCTACTTTTTACAACAAAGTCCTTTCGTTGTATCCTTTTTATGCTCTCCACTTTAAAGATTAGACGTTATTAGGTTTTCATCTAAGGAAAGCTTAGATATATCTTAGGTCCACTATTCTCCCTTTCAAATTTTAGGTCACTGTGTGTCTTCTACTTAGTTCAAAAAATGTAGCTCATACCACATAAAGCATTTATCCTTCTAGAGTACAAAAAAAGAACCATTTTTAAAAATGCATTCAAATTCTCTGAAAATTTCATGTGCTATTCTAAGAGTTCAGAGTATTACACTTTAGTCAAGCTCCCTTGCTGTTTGGTGAAAGTGTGTATGATGTGTAAGAAGATCTTATTACCCTGATTGGAAATATTAAGTCCTTCCTAAGTTGACCAAGCTTTACCTAGAAGCAGTGGATACTTGAGGAAAGTCATGAGCAGAGTCAGTAGAGACCCCCTAGGAGAGTCTACAGAATCGGAATCTTTACAGAGTATAAATGAGGACATTATTACATTTCTGAAAGAAACAGTATACTACAACAAGCCTATATAGTCATGTGTCACTTAATGACAGACACATTCTGAGAGCTGTGTCTTGGGGCGATTTCTTCGTTATGCAAACATGATAGCATTGGTCTTTAGGCCTCTCCTCTTGATGCAGTCAGGAGACATGGCAAACGTGAGCTGAATAAGGCTGTTGCCAATATAACATGTCATACTGTTCTTCAGTAAAATTTTTTATAAGTAGAAGGAGTACATTCTAAATAATGATTAAAAGTATAGCATAGTAAATACATAAACCAGTAACATGGTCCTATGTTCATATCAAGTACTGTACTACTATACAAAATTGCATATGCTGTGCTTTTATATGACCAGCAGCACAAAAGGTTTGTTTATATCACCACCACAGGCATGTGAGTCATGTATCGTAGCAATAGGAATTATTTTTCAGCTCCAGCATAACCTCACGAGACCTCCACTATCATGGTGAGAGTGATTGACTCCTACATTGGTGTTAGCATGTGTCCACTTGCAGCAGATGCCATCATTTCCCAATCTTTCATTCCCATTTCAGAGTCCTTGACCCATCCAACTGCCAGTACCTTGATGTTTTGTGTGAAGATTTTTTTTCTTATTGCTGGATTCTACTTTATGACCAACCAAAATGTTCTCCAGGAGCTGCCATCAACAAATGATTAATAGGAAATTAGCATATAAAGACACCAACTTTTTCACTCCTTAGGTGGATAATTCTGGGGTGTGTGTTCAGCTTTTATTCTCATAATCTGCCAGGTGGATAAAAATCCAGTCACTCATAATGGTAATTGGTTTAAAAAATATCTCCTTTATAGGTGAGCTTCGTTTCTTCATCTCATTTTCCCCCACACCCCATAATGTTCCTTTTCCTTTCCAAATCATAAACTTACACTGGATTTTTGTTTTAGGGTCAAAACATATGGAGAAATCGAAATTAAAATAACAATATTGCCTCTTTCTTCTAATTCACCTTCTCAAAACAGTTAATAAAGGATTTGAATGCAGTTCAAAGTGGGACAGGGAACTGAAGTTAAAATATACCTTCACAGTATCCTAGTATCTAGAAACATTGATGGAGATGCAATAACCTATTATTGTGACTAATCCCATGGTGCTCTCAGTTATATGTGGCATACCTTTGATTCTGGATTCAGCTTAACTTCTAGTTCTGACAAGGTTGGTATATTCCAATTTCTTTATTCGGAATTCTACCACAGAAAATATAGAATCCCCTTCCCCCTGATGTGACTTACGCCAAGTCCACACAGGATTTGACAGCAGTGCAAATCTGGTCTTCTCAGTAGCATTGTAAATAAGGGGACCTATGGAACTAATGAGAAACTGGTGAGCATTTGGATCTGTCCCTTTAATTCTTGAAAATTTCATTTGGCCAAGGAGTTAAACACAACATTAATAGAATAGGCATTCTATTACTGATTTTTTTCCTTTGCCTAATGGTCCATTTAAAATATCAAAATATTTTTCATTAAAAATTATAGTGAAAAATGTTTATTTTTTTCCCTTTGTAAATTTTTTAACTTATAAACAAATTTGATAAACAAGTATGGGGCTCTTGTTTTTTGAGTAAGTTTTATGTTTATTTACAGTTCATCAGACTGCACTGGCCGAGCTGGATGCCCAGAGTCCTGAAGGTACCAGTGTTGACAGTTATCTGTGAGGCAAGGAGAAAGAGAATTCTCCTACTTCTTTTTTCTCTTTAGCCAATAATTAATATCTTATTGGGGAAAGATAACATACTAGTAAATTTGGTTTTGATTAATATTATTAAATATATGATTATCCAGACCTAGAGGTTATGTCTGCCTTTTTCAAGAATGGGACCTAGGGGTAAGGAAATTAGGTGTGCCAATGACCTGGTTATTATTTTTCCTAATTTCATTTATAAATGTAAGAATGGGCTTATAAGTAACATGAATAGATTGTTATGGTTCTTTTTATGTCTGATTGTACATGAGAATTATGTGGGTAGCATTGGAAAACCCTCCCTACCTTTTCCGGAGATGATTTAATTGGCCTGTACATCAGTAGTTTATGTAGTTCTTAGGGGATTCTTGTCTGCCCCTGGGATGGCAACCACCTGCTAGAAGAAGGCACTATTTACTAAAGGACAGAGTATTGAAATTGGAGCAGTAGAATCTGAGTCCTAATCCTGGCTCTGCCACTTTCTACAGGCTTAACTTCTATAGAATTGTATCACTTCTTAGTAGAATATGGTTATTGTTATAACTAAACACAGATTGTTTCTGCTCTAAGAACCTAAGACTCTAATTATCTCCTTCCCCAAAGAAACTAATTTTTAATTTCATACATTGATATATACTTTAAAATACAATATATTCCATATATGTATGATATATCAAAATACATTCTACTATCATATATAATTAAAAAGAACAAATAGAAAATATAAAAAATATAATATACATATGAATCTGATGTTGTCTCTGACTTCAAGGAATTCATTAGCTAGTGTGGAAGGTTGGAAATGTCTACAAGTTAATTTTAATAAAGAGTTTGATTGATGCTAGTAGATCACAGGAAAAAAATGGCTATAAGCAATTGCCTAATAAATAGAAAAATCACAACCTCAGAAAGAAACTGTGATTTGTGGTCAGCCTCATGGCCCAGTTCTAGGTTAAGAAGCAGTATTTGCAAAGGCTCTGGAGTGCACAGCCTGACGGAAGAACAAAAAATAGTTTAGGGTGATCAAACTGATTAATACAATGAACAGAAAATTACAAAGACTTCCAGGACCAGATTGTGATGGGTTTTAAATACCTGAAGTTCATTTAATTATAAGAGGAATAATAGATGTTTGACAGTTGCATTTTTATTTTACATTTTGAGAAATATTCCCTACATGCCCTTGGAGCTCCTTCTTGGGTCAGTACCCCAGGGGAGCTTTTAATTGGTAAAACCAGGAATCAAACTCAAGTCTGAATGCAGAATTCATGAGGTCTTTCTACACCATCACAGCATACTGCCTCAGGCTTTTCATATATGTTGTAGTAAGCAATCCTTTCCACCTTATAAATTTACTGTGATTGAATGAGATGGTGCACATATGATGTTTCACTGCATACTTGATACATGCTAAGTACTCAGTAAATTACGAATTTATTTCCTGTGGTGCTTTTTAATCTGGCAGCCTCTGTGCCTGTGTTCCCTCCAGCAATGCTGACTTGCAGACTCAGCATTTTTACCTGGAGTGCTTAGTTACATCTTGATTGACAGTCTTCTTTGCTCAAATTCTTAGTATAATTTTTCAGCTCACTCACTCAATTGAATTCAATATATATTTACTGCAGTCTTCCCAGAGCTCAACACACCATGTAGGGGCCTTATATTAGGTGAAAGGGGATAATAAAAAAAATGTGTATTCTTTATATTATATATACACACACACACACACACACACACACACACACATATATATTCTAGGAGCTTGCAGTCCAATAAAGGGGACTACACATGTTCATAAGCATCTAGTACAAGGCCAGTTTGGTCGTAGTCTTGGAGGAAGAGAACAAGGTAGATGTGAAGTCTGATGCAGTTTGTTTTGTTTTTATAATTAGACTTAGAATAATGGTTGGTTTAAGTTTGTACGTATTTGGCCATGAGTCTAAACTACTATGGTTTAGAAATGGCAAATAAATAAATAAAAATAAAAAATAAAATAATAAATTATGACCAAATTACATCTTAGGAAATAGAGAAAAATATCTCTGCAGTTTGTGAATTTTATCTATCTTGCAATAACAATGCAAAACAAAAGGTAATTTATTAGTCATGTATTTGCACTACATTTCAACACAAGGGTATCCTACATATCAAAATACATTTTATAGAAATTTTCATTTCTTCCAATAAATTACCAAGCCATAACCCTTGTCAGTTGCTTTAATATCTCTTAAATCACTGAAGAGGTTTACTCATTAAACATATCTATAAAAATGACAACACTGAAAAATCATCTCAATTTTTTGATGAGCATTTTTTCTGTTTGTTCAATTTTAAATAATTAACTATTTTTATTCCTTTTCACAGTTATAGTTAATGTGGGAAAGTTGAAAGTTTCAGAAGCCTAAAATCCAGTAACTATTTTTACTAAAACTTGACTTCTTTATTGAGGTGCTCTTATCCTCTGTGCAATTTACATAAGTTACCTGATTCACAATATCTTATTCCCTCCAAAAAAATAAAATAAATAAAATAACCTTGAAACACACAGCCTTTATTGATGAAAGAAAAGTAAACATGTCTACAAAATATTATTATTGATTGGGAAATTTACTTTAAAGGAAAACTTCAAAAAGAAAAAATTCAATTATATAATAATATTTTGTTAAGTTAAAGGAAAATAACTATATCCCTTTTATATAACACTAAGATATTGTAATTAAACTGCTGGCATCTTCCCACATACTACGTTGCCTCAGTGTTCTCATCTGTAATGCAGTAATATGTATTGAGTAAAGCTAAATCTGTCTTCCAACCTTAATTAAGAAAGTGCTGTTATATGCAGCAACACGTAAGCCTTACATTCCCAGAGCCCACTGAAGACATAAATTCTTCACTGCCTGAATTAATACCGGCACACAGGCACATAAGGACCAGAATCCTCATCACTGGCTCATAATGTTTGATTGCTCATGTTTGGCAAGGTGCTCTAACTAACACTCTAGTGAGTAGGCACATAACCAAACATGCTGATGATGTTGCTTTCTACATCTGAGGGTTCCATGCAAGCAAAAGAAATCCTGAAGAGATGATAGAGTAATGGCAAGAACAACTTTCTGTGAAGTCAGGAAAATTACTGAAAGACTTGAGACATTGCCCCTCAGAAATCTTACATATACTTTTTATTCAAGAAACGTAATTATCGTACTCAAAAATAGTCTTCAAAAAGAAAATCATGTGTATGGTAAAACTAAGAGGGAACTATTGAAATTACTACTCTGAACAAAATTGTATTAAGTCATATGTTTTTGTTAGTGAATAGTAATCAAAATTCACTGGCAAATAATTAGAAGATACCTAGACTTATCTTGATCATAAAACTCATGTTCACTCATTTAGTACTGAGACAAAATTCTATTGCCAATCACTTATCTAGGCACTATGGGTAAGGCATAAACAAGAATAGTTGCTATTCTCAAGAATAATGATAATGGGATGGAATTGTAGGTCAGTTGGTAGAGTCCTTGCCTAGCATATGTGAGGCAATGGGTTTGAACCTCAAAAAATAAAATAAAGGTATTGTGTCCATCTACCATAAAATATTAAAAAAATAGTGATCAAAAATAAAATAAGTGTGCAAAATAAATTCAAACTGTAATAATATTAAAATGATGTGATATAATAAGAGACTGGTTAAAGGACCATTACTAAGTTACAAATATCTCAGGTAATCCAGAAGAAACAAGAAGGACATGGTCATAAAACGGAGTGTAGATGAGGCAAGGACCTGATCTCATAGAACTGACCTTTAGACTATATAAGGAATTTGGATCCTATTCCAAATGTAATTCTAGAAATTAGAGAATTTAAGCAGTAAAATAGAGGTACTTCATAGTCTCTGCCCCTTTTAAAAGTTCACTTGTGTATGTCAAAGATCACTCTGGCTGTGATGTCAAAACTATGTTGTAAGGTAGGTGGGGAAAAAGAGAGAAAGGGACATTGGAATAATTTAGTAAATAAATAAGGCTAATGTGGACTTGGGCATTGGTTGTGGAGATGGATGTAAAGGGACGGGTCTTACATCTTTTTTGGAGTTAGAAGCACATAGCAAGCACCTGCTAGGGGCAAAGTTAGACACTATGTAGACTTTTGATATTAATACAGAAGGTTCCAAAAAGTGAAAAAATTTCCCCAAATCAAAGTGTTCTACCCAATTTAAAAATACAAACAACAAACTAAACCCTGTTTCTGTTCTCCAGAAATATTATAAGTAGTTCCAGTTAAGATACTTCTAGGAGAAGAAAAGAGACCAGAGAAACAAAAAGCTTATGAAATACTTAATGAATAGAAATCTGTGAAATGATTGTTGTGTGGAGACATAAAAGAAAGTCAAGACTCTTGAGTTCTAGATCCAATTGTGCCACTAACCCAGTGTATAATTCTGAATGAACTGAACTTTATCTTTCCAAAGTTCTGTCTTTTCATTTGTAAAAGAGGACTGTTATGGAAGATCACCACTAAGAACTTAAAAATTTTTACCGTCCCTATTAGTCTTTTGCTTGGAATAATCGTGCATGATAAAAGGTTATACAATTATATGCTCTAAATATTTTTTTCACCTAATACGCAAAAATCTAGAATTTTGAAGAGTAATTTTCACTCATGAAACACAATACTGTTTTATTTACAGAATAGTGAAGTTATGAAGTATTGACATGGCTATCTATTCTCCAAATAGGAGTTAATTTTCTAAATACTAGACTCCAAAAATGAAAATATTGTTACATTGTTAGATAAAATGTTGTATATGTAAATCATTACATAATACCATATGCTAGGTCCTAAGTGCTTTGGAAGTATACATAATTTCCCAAGATAACCCTATCCGATAAATAATATTTTATATACATTTCCCAGATGAGAAAATGAGATATAAATTAACTAAATTGCCTTCAGACACCTCTTTTATAAGTGGGTGAGCTGAATTTTGAATCTAGGGTACCTGACTCTAGGTGTTCTACCATAAATGCTGTTATTATATGTGAAGTTGATAAAGGAAGTTTTGTATTCTTTCTATGGGAATTCAGCAGGGGAAAAACAGTTCCTGGATTTTATGATATCTTATTCTCTGTGAGCATGAGAAAATAATAAACACTCAAGTCCATAGAAAGGAATTATAGAGAATTAAATAAGAAAATTTATAAATCAAAGAGTTTGCACTCAGCAGAGTTGATTGACTAAACTGGCTGGGCACACAATGCGGATTTATCAACTGAATCCACATTAGATTAGGTTTCAAGAGGATTCATTTAAAACAGACATTTTTGCTTACTAACCATAGAGTGGTTTAGAAAATACAACCTTCCTAAAAGTTAAAGGGAGAAAGGGAGAAGTATCTTCTGGATATGTTCTTGAATAATCTACTAGGCCTGTATTTTTCACGGAAAGTACACATAAAACTTGGGCAGTTATCTGTGTGCAAATCTCTGTTATATATCTCTGATTTACTTTAATCAACAAATTGGTTTACAACAAAAATGAATATGCTTGTCTCAAACAAGTACTTTGTTTCATTGAATTGAAAGATATATAAAGGCTTTTTTTCTTCCAGAATACCTGTCTGCCATAAACAATCTGTTGTGGGGCAGGTCACTCAGAAAACACACCAAGTCCTAGTTTTGTCCAAATTGAAGAGTGTTTAGCCAGCTGGCCAGTGACTGCTCCCCGCAGAACCCATAACTATCTCTTCAAGGAACAGACTCGAGCCTCAATATTTTAGGATATTTAAAGGCAAAAACCACATAGATGCAAGCAAGCAGGGGTATAGAAGCTGAATAGAGCAGTTAGTGAAACAATACAATGGATACATTGGTATTTTCCCTGGTACTTTCCAGGTTGGCATAGCAGCAAGCAAGCAGAAGGGAAGTGGGTCAAAATGGTCCTACTTCAGTAAGAGTTGGTTACTAACATCTAGATAATCTCTGACAAGGTACATTGCCCAAGAAAAATGGAAACCAAAGAGAACAATTTTAAGAATTGCTAGTTTATGTTGCCAAGTATACAATGCTAGGTAACTATTAATGGGTACAGAGGTGGGACTTTCCTATGGGAGAAGCATTTCTTACATGATATGGAATCTCAGGGTAAGATGGAATCTGTTTGGTCATTGCCCATATAGCCTGGCCCATAATAAAACCAAACCCAATATTTTGTTTAGATTTTTTTTATCTGATGAACTATTAGGGGATATACAATACAAAAGTTTTGAAATGTCAAATCTTAAATGTAACTTGGTTAAACATTAAAATACTTTTGTATTATATAAGATAGAATGTATTTTATTAAATATAGTGTTTTTTATTTAAATGATTTTATTTTTTAAATACATGACAGCAGAATGTATTACAATTCTTATTAAACATATATACCATTTTTTTTCATATCTCTGTATATAAAGTATGTTGACATCCAATTCGTGTCTTCATACATGTACTTTGGATAATGATGTTCATCACATTCTACCATCCTTGCTAATCTTCTGCCCCCTCCTTTTCCCTCCCACCCCTATTCCCAATCTAGAATTCATCTATTACTCCCATGCTCCCCCTCTTAAATTCAATTATTAGAAAATGACAATTCATTTATAATACACATGAAAAAATTGGCTAGCCTTTGTAACTATTTTCTTGACTAATTTAGGTACAGTGTTTCTTTCCTGGTATTGTGAATTTTTGTGAGCTCATTAACATAAAGACGTAGAGAGTTAACCTTTACCCATTGTGTGTAATAAGTTACGTGCCATTATAAATACATAAATTATATTACATATCATCCTGACAAGTAGGTTGTATTTTCATTTCCATTTTTAAAAAGAGTAATTGAGATTTACAAGGGTTAAATAAATCACCTTAGAAAATACCTAATGATTTGCATCTAAAATTTCTGCATCAAAATCCCTATATGCTTTCCATGATTATTTGGTCAATATCATTAGTAGTATTAAGTATTTTTAATAATTATGTTTAAACTGCACTTAAAGTTCACCTTGTTCTTTGCCCTGAGTCTAGTTAAATGCTATTTAAAAAATCATTTCTATTTACATTGGTATTTGTTCTCCTACCTCTTCTCCTGGCTTCTTGTCTTACTTCTGTTTAGTAAGTTTGGTATGTTGTCATGAGAGTCTACTTTATATAAATTTGTTCTCCCTTGCCTGAAAGCTTCTGTGCTGTTTAGTTAAAAATATAAAATTCTTCAGGCTGTCATATGAAGCTCTTGATAACTGTGCTCCCATTAACTACCATGTATATCCCTTCTTTCCTCTGTTAACTCTTCATTTCATTAAAGTTGGTTTCCTCTCTCACTAGAAGAACTTGTGATACTCATTTCCATATCCACATATTTGTTACTGATTCTTTTCATTCTTACTTTCCATCTAAAGTGCCTGCTAAAGTGTCAAATCTTCAGGTGAAGAAGCCAATTTCAGCTACTCTACTACTATTAATGGGTTCCTTCTTGAAACTTCATGCATTTACTTTCTATACCATCCAGTATTTGATCACATAGTGTCTAATAGTCTCACATAACGAGAGGTTTATACTCATTACCTGCTCAAAAATTATTCTTGCATAATCTCTAGCCTTATTTATATCATATGCTGTTAATAATTATACATATATAAAAAGTATTCCATTTGAGACTATCAAAAGTAAGAATTAGCTATAAACAGTTCTTTGCAATGGCACCATTAATGTTATATTCAGTATCCAGTCTGTAAAGATGCAGAAAAAGAAAATTACATATGCATTCAAATTAAAATATGCAGTCAACCATGATAGCTCAATGTGTTCATCAATGTGACAATTTGAGACAAAGGTTGTAAAATTGCAGGCTTCAACGTGAAAGTGTGTATTTTGATTTATACCTTTTAAAATACTCAGCACTTGATTATGATGTTTTTGATAGTGGGTATAGTACAAGTTCTTATTAATTCTAGGTGTCTTTTGCAAGTGCTTTTCCCCCTTAAAGAAGATGTATCAGAATGTAATTTAGCAATATTGATTGAATATAAAACTTTTGTTTTTATTTTGATGTTGGGAAACTAGGTGTACTGCCCAGGGATGCTTAACCACTGAGCAATACCACCAGTCCATTTTTAATTTGTTTTATTTTGATATAGTGTCTCACTGTGTTGCTAGGGTCTCACTAAGTTGCTGAGGCTGGCTTTGAACTTGCAATCCTCCTGCCTCAGCCTCCTGTACAGCTGGGATTATCAGTATGTGCCGCTGCACCAAATAAAATTTTGTTTTTATAAGCTATGGTACAACAAAAACTAGTAATTCATCTATTCATTCATTTATCAAATATTTACTGAGCTCCTAATATATGCTAAGCACTGTTTTAGAGGATGAGAGTTTTTGTGGAAAGATTATTTTTCCTCAGGAGTACCCACAGTCTGGTGCTGAGATGGTTTCATTATTGAAACTAGGAAGTCAAACACCTGTATAATGCAGGCATTGAAATATTCAACGTGCAGTTGGAAGAGAAGGAAGAGACATAATTGTGTATGTTGACAGTACAATCACTTGGGTCCAGTAGCTTTTTTTGCCTTGGTGACTAGAGTATGTCCCAATTTAAGGAAATCTGATAATGCAAATGTATAGAATATGAAAAGGTTTAGAGTTGCATGAAAGGAAATCTGCTAAGAATTCCTCTGCTATATTTAAAATGTTTACACATGTACTGACAGATATAAAAAAGATTTACACAAAATTTTATATGTATACAGCTTCCAATTAATGGCATGGATTTATAGCTCTATAATACAAAATCATGTCTACAGTTCCCAGTTCTCCAATACAATCAGTTGTTACAGGTTCATAAAATGCTGTGGCTTATTTTTACAGAAGAGATCCTGCTTGCCTTGAAGATTGGATTATCCAAATACCAACTTATAGATGATCTGCCTGGGTATAAAATAGTGATTGAGAAATTCAGATTCAGGTCAACAGCATTAATAATAGAATGGCTTTATGTGTGTGTGGAACTAGATATAAGCCAAATCGAGAGACTGTATTCTGATCAGACACATACATTTGTAAAACCTTCGTGTCCTAGTTTCTGCTGATTACAAAGCCACATAAAGCTATTCCAAGCAATGCATTGGAGGTTCTGAATCTTGAGTGTCTGCTGTTGCTGAATACAGCATTTTACCCTTGACTGTGCCCTTGTAATGTATGAGAATCTATCATATCCAAACCATGCTGGACAAATATAGGTATTCTACTTCTACTACATAAAAGATGCTATTTAAGTTTGCTTCAATTCAATATTTATGGAACATTCCAGTGAAATATAGAGCAAAGGTTTTGGTAAGCTATTTTAAAATGTTAGTAGAAAGTGGAATATAAAATATTATTTAGTAACTCCTTGGCTTGTACATATATCATGTCTGTGACATTAAGCAACTGTTATGGCCTATGTCTTTTCATTTGTGAAATGAGAATTTTAATACCCAAAATGTTGAATATTTGTAAGACTTAAAGAGAATAAAATAGGTAAAACATAGATTTTGTCCACCAAGTGAACAAAAAATATGATTATTATACTGACTGCCAATATGCTTAATAACTCCAACTAAAAATTTTTTGAAGTATCAAAATGGCAGATCAGAGGAATCCACAGTGTTGTAGCACCTCTCTGAGAATGAATCAAAACAGCAGTTCTACAATAGCAAACTGAAATATGAAAAGAGTGGGAAACAGCTGGCAAGCAAATTGGGGAGCTAGCAACTAAGTGAAAACCAAAAGTTTTGGTTTCTAGAATAGAAAACTAATTAATAAGGCAACAGACAGGCAGTTTTGGGTGTGCTTTGGCTCTGTGAGGGAGGAGAAGCTCCTCTCCAATGAGCTGAAAGACATTCTCCCACTGAATTTAAGAAAAACAAATACTGACCAGACCAACATATCCACAATCTGAACAGAAAGTAAGTTCAGAAAACTTGAACTATGTTCAAGTACTACAGCTCTTTGGCTAGAAAGAGACTGGCATTTCCCAGTAAAGAAGGAGGGAAGCACTGACAACTTGATGAGACTTTTTTCCTGAACTTTCCTAGCTTGTCAGCTAGGAATCCCTACAGTGTATATTCACTTTTAGCTCCTTTTTTTTTTTTTGAATACCCAAGACTAAACATCCACTAAGATTGGGACTAAGTCTAGCAAGAAACTCCAAGTGGTTGGTTGATCAGTTTGCAGAATGGTAAAGAACAAAGGGAACTATCATTTCAATTTTGTGGTATAATTTCTGGAATAAGTAGCATGGCTGATGGGGGGAAAACTGGGTCAGATCAGGGTCAGGCAAAAGCAGAGAGTCCTCATGGCACCATCTGAAGCCCAGAAGGGGCTGGAGGATAGATGGATGCACCACATACACCTCTCCCCAGCACATGGCCAGGAGTTATCAGAACAAGGTAGGTGATGCAACACAAATCAGTCCGTCTACTGACAGCAGGTGAAGCTGCTGGGCAGCTGCCCTGAGAGACTTGTAGTCCCAAGCCCTGGGCAAAATAACAAAACCATTTTGAGAGTGAAGTCTACTCTTTAGCTGAAAATGAGCCCTTCAAATCCCCCTAGCAGAGTCCACCAGGAAGACGAGGGCTGAACTCAGCCTCCAGGCTCCCCAAACAAGTTTGGCTACTTGAGTCAGAACTGAAAACCAATAGCATGATGTTGTCATCATAGAAACTGCCTCACAGTTAAGGATTTCCAAAATCAAAATCCTAGAAAGAAAGGTCTATATTACAAAACCTCAGCAAGAAGGAAAATCTTCCACATGTTAGTTATTTCATTAACTGATTCGTAATGTTTCCCCACAGTTTGTGTTTTGCCAGGGTTCTAATTTTATGGAGTTTGTCAATTAGGACCTCCCTAGACACCTCATCCTTTCTTTTCTATTTCCATTCTAACTCCCTCTTCTGTATTTATTTTATTCCCCCAATGTTAACTTCTGTCTACTTCTTTCCCTTTTTTGTTTCTGTTTTTTTTTTCTATTTTCTTTATTTTTGTAATCCATCTTCTATTTCAATTTAGTGCACTATCATTAATGGCTGATCTCTTCAGCCTATTCTATGTTACTTCTCATCCACAGTTTTCCTTTGTTAATAAACTTGTAGAGATCATTAGTAATAGCATTTATAGTACATGTTGATATCCAGTTTACTCTTAAATTACCATTGTTATTTTAATGAAATATCTCCTTTTAAAGAGGCATTTGTGGTTGAAACTAAGACTTTGCTTATGCTGATTGGATGCATTGGAGCTAAGGTATACAACCAACTTAGGACTTATTATAAAATGATACCTACTCACCAAAGGACTTCAACTTTAAAAATAAGGAATTAATCTCAACAGATATGTAAATCTAGGACATTATAAATCATGAGGGAAAAGGCTAGGAAGATATCTCCAAAAAATTTACAGCATCTCAGTATCTAAATTCATAAGTATTGATGTGGATGAAGTCCCAGAGAAGTACCTGAACATGGTTGTGTTAAAATGATTAGCAAACTAAAAGAATACCTAAAGAATGAACTAAAAGAGAATATTAACTGAACAAACAAGAATCATTGGAATGATTGAAATATAGCCTAATGGAATCAATAAACTTTCAGTGAAATAACAGTAGAAAATTTTCAAAACCTTGTTATAAAATGGACCTCCAGATACAGGGGCATGTAGAACCCAAATAGACAAGATCAAAAAGGAATTTCTCCATGACACATAACAAATAACTGACATATAGAACAATAATAGAAATTAAAGCACCTCAAGAAAAAAAATGTCAGGTCACAATTAGAGGTAAATCAATAAAAATAATGTCTGATTTCTCAGCATAAACTCTAAAATCCAGGAGGGATAGAAACAAGGTATCCCAAGTACAAAAAACAAAACAAAACCAAAAACAAACAAACAAACAAAAAAACACACCACCTAACCAAGATTGTTGTATCTAGCAGGGCTATCTTTCAGATTTGCAGAAGAAATCAAAACCCCCCAAATAAGAATAAACTAAAAATATTCATGCCTACTAATCCAGAATTAAAGAAAATAAAAGATACTACACAAATGAGACCATAAGAACAAACTGCAGAGCTCCCAAAAGGAAAATTCTCAATGAAGAGTAGTTAAGCAAATGAGAATTAGGACTGAATTTAAACATAAATCAAAACATTAGAAAATATTAATTTTCTGTCTATAATACACTGAATATAAATGGGCTCCACTTTTCAAATAAAAAGCATAGACTGGAAAATGGATTGGAAAAAAAAAAACCCAACTGTGTGTTGTTTGGAAGAGATTCATTTCATAGACAAAGACATCCATAGGCTAAAAGTGGAAGATAGGAAAGAATATTTTGTTCAAGTGGAGTTTGAAAGCAAGCCAGAGTATGTGGACTCATATCCAACAATGCACATTTCAATAAAAAAATTAATCAGAAGATAAAAAAATATTTATTTCACACTGGTAAAGGAAACAATCGAAGAAGAAGATCTAACAATAAGAAATATTTATGACCAAAATGTTGGTGAGTGTAAGTACATGAAATAAGCTCTACTCAATGTAAAGGATCAAATAGATCCTAATACAGTAATACTGGGGATTTCAACACACTTCTGTTACCTATAGATAAGTTATCCAGACGTAAATAAATCAGTAAAGATACTGCAGACATAAAAAAATACTGTACGTTAAATCAACCTCATAGAATATTCAATAGATTACTTGAAATTCTAGCCAGAACAATGAGGCAAGAGAAGAAATTTAAAGGGGTGCAAATAGGAAGATAAGCAACCAGATTATTATTACATTATTATTACATTTCTATGTTTACAGAAGCCCAGTTCTTGGTAGATAAATCACGGATCCAGACTAGATGTACATCAAGAGATAAATGGATAAAAAATGTGGTGTACATGGAGCTTTGTTTTCAGTCATAAATAATGAGATTATGTCTTTTGTTGGTAAATGGATGGAACCAAGGAACATCATGATAAGTGAAATAAGCAAGAATCAGAAAGTCAAAGGGCTTATGTTTTTCTCTTATATGTGGAAGCATGAGAGAAAAAAGGTTTAAAAAGTGATCTGATGCTAATGGAGGGGAAAATAGTATAATAGAGGAAGAACATCAGGTTAAGAGGAGAGGAAGGAAAGAGGATATACTGGGGAATTAAATCAACAAAATTATTATATTTACTTATAGAAATGTATCACAATGAACTCCATGTTTATGAATAACGAACCAGTAACATAAATTTTTAAAATGAAACAAAATGTATGCTTTGCTTATTCAGTAAAATTTATAATGTAATAATCAGCTATAGAAATACCAAAAATATTTGACAGTGTGACATTCACAATTGTCAAATTGAAGAATGGATTGTAAGTTTGTTACTAAACCAGCAAAAGATAGTATGTCAAACTTTACTGAAAAGACAGAGCATTTGAGACTTTGACAGTATTGAGTGAGTTTGGTTAAAATGTTCCTATTATGCATAAAATTCACTTTATAATGAATTTATTCTTTAATTCAAAGTTGTATAGCATGTCTTGCTTACTTCTTTTGTAACTTTTACTTCCCCAAAAAATGTGACTAGCAGAAAGTAAAACCATTAGTTAAAACCATATTTATCAAGTCCCAGAAATCTACTTTCATTTTAACAGTTATTTATAATCTAAATACCATCATCAGTTGTCCTTTTAAAAATGTGATTCACTTCATTCCTGCCCTAGATTACAAAATATGCATGCTGCTCTGAACACTAATGCACCTTATAGTGACAATGCAGATTATGGATTATAATAGTGGTCAGCTTTAATTTTGGCTCTCTTACCATATGGCCTTGAACAGATTTCCTGGTTACCTAGTGCCACAAAAGAAACCATTCTCAAACCTAATTGCCTAAAATAACACCAGCCATTTATTTTGCTTACAAATCTATAAATTGACCAAAGTACAACAAGAGTAACTCATTTCTTCCCCATGGAGAATCTGCTTGGGTATTTGGTCTAGGAAACCTAGAGGACCACACTTCATATAGCTCACTCACCTGGCTGAAAATTAATGTTGGTGTCAACTGGGAACTCAGCCAGAGCTGCCAGCCCAGAAACTAAGTTCTTCTCCACATGGTCCTCTCCCTGGCTGCTTGACCCTTATCCTGGAATGGTGGCCTGTTTTTCATAGTAAGCATCCCAAAGAATCACATAGGATGTCATATAGTCACTTCACTCTAGTCACACATATACCAGATTCAAGAGGAAGCAACAGAGATAGGTATTATTTCTTTGTGAAAAGAATGTCTCGGACACATTATCAGAAAAGCAGGTATATAGTTTAGATGATATTGTTGAGGCCATTTTTGGAAAGCACAGTCTGCCACAGTACAACACTTAAGATCTCTTGATCTTAAGTAGCAAAATGTTAGATACATTTCTGATCCCTTTTTTGTATTACATTTATTAAGTCCTCCCAAAAACCTATGAGTTGGGTTCTATCATTTATACCAGTGTCAGTCCACTTATTGTAGATTGGGTGTATTTCTGTTGTAGAGTCTGAGAAGGATAAGATTCAGGTGCCAGCAGACCTGTCTGTTCAGAGTATCCCTCCTAGTTGCATTAGCCATCTTCTCATTCTGTCCTCACGTGGAAGCGAGGAGTACCTTGATATTCTCCCTCCCTTCCTGTTGGGGATTTTGGCTTCAACATAGAGTTTTGAAGGGAAACACAAACATTCAGACCACAACACCTATTTTACAAATGAGAAAACTGATGCACAGAAAAATAAGTTCCTAGAAGTGAGAGTTAATAAAATATAGAAACAGAAATAAAAACCGTGTAATCTGTTCTCAAAGTCCACATTATTTTTCTTTGAAGTCAGTTTTTATAAGAGTAATTAAAACACTGTATACAAAGTTCTTATAGTAACAGCTTACCTAGATTTGCCAATATTTGTATGTATAATGTCCCTGTTTATTTATAAGTTAATGTGTTAAATAGTAATAAGAAGAAACAAACAGTGTATGGTTTCTAGGTTGGTATCCTCTTCTTTACCTAATCAATGTTTAAATCCTCAATGTTAGTCTGAAATCTATCTAGGTTCCACTTTTTTTTTGGTTAATTTCTTTATTATTTGGTATGTTAAATAGAATCAGATTGACATAGATTCAGTTTAGGAGTAAGTTCAGGAGTTGGTACTTTCAGGGATTGCTTTCCCAACATGCTTTCTCTACTTGTTCTCCTGAATATTTCTGTTTTTCCATATTTCCTCTTTAAAATCCCTTGGCTAAAATACTGATGCTTCATTTACTTGATTGTGCACTTCTGCTAATAACTCCAAATCCGGGACCAAGGGAGACCAATACAGAGAGAAAAATAAATGTGATGGAGGTTGACTCAGCCCTCTTGTAACCACAGTTTCAGTGAACAGAGAAGGTATCCATCCTTTAGAATTTTGGCTCCCGTGGGTTTCCGTTATTGGCCATCACCACTACTCTGATTGATTTAGGGCTAGGCAGTAGCTAGGGAGAATAGAAAAAGGGGGAGTAGAGATTTTCACATTCTGAGCATTATAACTTCTGATTTCCACTCTGAAGCAAAATCAGCTTGTTTGTCCTGGATCTCTGTGACCTCAGTTTATTCAGGCTATGGTAAGGGGTATGTAAAGGAGAGTGGGGATGAAGGGAGAGAGGAACAGTAAACTCATCACCAGCTCAGCAGGACTTCAAAATTTCATCTTCAATATATCTATGTGTAGTAACTTTTCAGAATCCTCAAATAGCTGATCAGTATATCATGCCTAGATTTTATAGTTAAATAGGAAAAAGAGAGTATAGTATGTGTGGCCCTAAACCAGAGCTTCTTTCTTTAATTCTTAATGATGAAAGTCATATATAACCTGCAGTATATTTCTGTAGGTCTAATAGCTTTTCTATTCAAGAGAAAGTTCACCTTAAACAATTGTTTTGTGGCAGCAACAGGAAACTGAAATTAATAATAGGATACTTATGTATACATTTTCTCATGTTATCTTTATAGTGCTCCACCCACCCATTCCAGGAAGGTTAGGTTGAATATTTTAATGCACAGTACACATGCTTATTATTTATGGACTCGTATTTTGTGACTTTAAGATTTTCTTTCTATTGTTGTTTGTAGAATATTCTGAGAAAACAAAATATTTATGCTTGTTTACCCTCAAGTTTTGGAGATATTTTCTTTTTATCTTTCAATTCCTTAATCTGTTTTCTGTCTTTTCTACTCAACATGACAATGAAATCTAACTTCCACAATTGCACAGCAGCATCTAGGAAAACAACAAGAAACTTCCTTTGACTATTTGTTAAATTTCTTTCATGAATTCTAGTATAAAGTAATGCGGTTCACATATTTAACTGATAAGTCATTCAGGTTTATCGAAACTTATAGCCTATAGAATACCAATGAGGGAAAGGCGTTCAATTATATAAATATCAGTTCCTGCCACACAGGTGCAATTTAATATTTCATCAAATGGTAAGAACTGCACGGCCTGATATGCCAACTGGGATTTCTTATGGTCTTTTGTCTTCCAGGTCTCTGATAATGGGGATAGGAATAGGAAACTGCTAGCAATGTATAGCCTAGTAATTTGATTTTTAAAATAAAGTATGAATAAAACAAGTTTGTAAGAATATTTATTTGTTGCATATTATAGATTCACCATTTCTAAAGTGCATAAAATTTATTCTTCTGGTATTCTTGCTACATTTATCAGTAGGTACAATGAAATGTAAAATCCAATCATTTCACAAATACATTAAAATAATTATTTGCTT
This sequence comes from Marmota marmota marmota, assembly GCF_001458135.2. NCBI lineage: Eukaryota > Metazoa > Chordata > Mammalia > Rodentia > Sciuridae > Marmota > Marmota marmota. The sequence goes on along the minus strand of NW_025999968.1, from coordinate 21,717,493 downwards.
ATAATTTAATTATTCTGAATTGAATATACTCATTCCAAATTGCATGTGAAGAAATTAAGGTATAAGCTTATTTTCAATATGGTTGGTTGATCATATTCCTTTAGGATACTTTAGGATACTTCACTAATAAGACTAAAGGAATATAGAAGATTTACTCTAGTAAGTATAAAGCAAGGGGTAAAGGAAAGGAACAACATACCAGGAGAGGAAGGTCTGTCTGTCAATATAAGTTCAGAAGATGAAAATCAAATGGCAAAATGATACTTAGCAGTGGAACTTAGTATGACTAAATGCATTCATTTTTTAATTTGTTCTAATTAGTTATACTAGAAATGCCACTTTCACTTTGAGCTAGCTTTTCTTTGGGAATATAATGTGGTGTGGAATCAGTCTATCTAACCATATGTCTGTGTTCATCTACAATAGATACTGCCAATAGATACTACAATAGATACTATCCAAGTAGTTGTACCAACTTAAACTTCCACAGCTATATGAGAGTTCATGTTGATCCATACCCTCACCAACCATTGTTATCCTATTTTTCTTTCACCTTGGACATTCTCGTTGATGGTTGTAGTATTGCACTGTACTTCAAAATAAGTTTTTAGATTTTGTCTTTGGGAAACTAAGTGTAGTAGATAGGAGAAAGACTGACTTATGGAAGAAAAAGAGACTTAGAAGAATAATAATTTAGACTAACTCAGTTATCTGATTTTTTGTCACCAGAATGGACTAATATACAACACCTGAAAGAAACACCTGAAAGAAAGCCAATGCAAAACTATATGAAAAAGTCACTTTAAGATGTGAGATATCAAATAGCTGAAAGAAGATTAAAAAAAATGGAGAGTTCCAGAATTGTTTCACTTTACTATCTTGAGAAGATTTTCAGGATGTAGCACAGGGAGGGAGGACCCTGACAAACACTGGTAGGTTCTCTCCTTGTATTGTGGATTGAGAGAACAGATCTGATACTCTAAGAAGAAAAGGAAGGAACCTAGATTTCACAATATGGAGTATCGAGATAACACAATGCTGTTCTGAAAGTGAGTTTCAGAGAGCTGCTGGGTTCTCTGTGTGTATTCACCCAAATTTTGCTAATGAACACACCAACAAAGGAGATAAAAGTGATCATAAAATGTATGCAAGGATCCTAAAAGAAGGCAGAAAGAGGCAAATGGAATACTAAACAAATGGGACAATTGGAAAAGGGATAACAAGATAGATTTAATGCATACCTGGGTCAGTAATCGCACTAAGTACAAAGATTCCAATTAAAGGACAGAGATTAACAGATTGGATTAAAAACAAATATAGAAAAACCTCAGACCCAGGTATATGCTACCTACATGAAACTTGCTTTTAATCTGAAAATATAAATAGGTAAAAGTAAAGGGAATCAAGGAAACAGATGGTACTGGGAAAGCTGGGAACCATATGCAGCAAAATGAAATTAAACCTCTGTCTCTCACCATACACAAAACTCAAAGTGGACCAAGGACCTAGCAATTAGACCAGAGACTATACACCTACCTAATAGAAGAAAAAGTAGGCCAAAATCTTCATCACGTTGGGTTAGGCCCCAGCTTCCTTAACAAGACTCCTAAAGCACCAGAAACAAAATCAATGAATGGGATGAATTCAAACTAAAAAGCTGCTTCTCAGAAAAAAAAAAAAATGAGATGAAGAGAGAGCCTAAGGTTTGGGAGCAAATTTTTACCACATGCACATCAGATAGAGAACTAATCTCCAGGATATATAAAGAACTCAAAAAACTTAATACCAAAAAAAATAATAAAAATAAAATAAAATTAAATTAAAAAACCAAACAACCCAATCAAATGGGCTAAGGAACCAAACAGACACTTCTCAGAAAAAGATATACAAGTGATTAACAAATATATGAAAAAGTTTTCAACATCTTTAGTAATTAGAGAAATGCAAATAAAAACTAAGATTTCATCTCATGCCAGTCAGAATGGCAGTTATCAAGAAAAAGTATTAGAGAGATTGTGGGGAAAGTTACACTCATACTTTGCTGGTGTGACTGCAAATTTGTGCAACTATTTTGGAAAGCAGTGTGGATATTCCTCAGAAAACTTGGAATGGAACCATCATTTGACCCAGCTATCCTACTCCTCGGTCTATACACAAAGGATTTAAAATAAGCATAGTAAGTGACATAGCCACACTAATGTTTATAGCAGCTGAATTCACTATAGTTAAACTGTGGAAGCAAACTAGATGCCCATCAATAGATGAATGGATAAAGAAACAGTGGTATATATACACAATGGAATATTACTCAGTGTTAAAAGAATAAAAATATGGCATTTTCAGGTAAATGGATGGAGTTGGAGAATATTATGCTAAGCCAAATAAGCCAATTCTAAAAAATTAAAGGCTGGATATTTTCTTTTATTAGTGGATGCTGATCTATGATTGGAGGTTGGGCATGGGATAAATGGAGGAACTTTATATTGGGCAGAGGAGAGGTTATGGGGGTAGGAAAGATGGTGGAATGAGATGGACATCATTACCCTAGGTATACGTCTGATTGCATGAATGCTGCATCTCTACACCACGTACAACAAGAGAATTGAAATGTTGCACTCCATTTGTGTATGATGAATTGAAATGCATTCTGCTGTCATATACAATTAAGTAGGACAAATAAATAAAATAATAATAATTTTAAAAAATATAAAACAAAATATAAAATAGTAAAAAAAAAATAGAAAAACCTCAGACTCAGGAGTGTACTACCTACATGGAACTTACTTTTAATCTGAAAATATAAATAGGTAAAAATTAAGGGAATCAAGGAAACCTGGAATTGTTGGATTATTGATTATGGTAATGTCTCACAGTTGTGTACACACATCAACATTTACCAAATTGTACACTTTATAGTTTTTGAATAATAATTATATCTAAATAAAGCTGTTAAATATTATGACATTGTAACTCAGTGATAAAATGCTTGCTTGGCATGGTGAGGCACTGGGTTCAATTCTCAGCACTGCATATAAATAAATAAACACAACAAAGGCCCATCAATGACTAAAAAAAATCTTTAAAAAAGTATGGTAAGTATGAGAAGTGGCAAGACTAAAATTTTCAGGAGTGGAAGGTTAGTTTAGAAAAATAGATGTGAGTCTAACTTTGAAGAAATTTAAACATTAGAATTTAGACTCTATTCTAGAGACCAAGTATTGGTATTTTTTTATAAAGTAGTATATAGCATATACTTTATGCTATGTATATCAAGAGCCAAAAATCAAATTTATCTCGAAATTATACATATTTGCTGTACAAAATTGGGTACTGAGTCACATTTAGCCAAATAACAATGATTTGCAATTCCTGCTTTAGAAAATAGAGCAAAATGGTCCTTCTTCATATTTAGAAATGTAACCTGTGTTAACTGTGGAGTGGACTTGAACAGGGATAAAATAGAGACAGGTAGACCTTAGATGAATGTAGTAGTCCTAGAGATGTGGATTTAAATTATAGATTCATATTACTGTGGAGAGAAGCTATAATAACTAGAATCATTGTAGGCAATGAAGGACTGAGCTGAGTATCTATATCTGTATAGCTTTTTCTAAAAGAAGCAAAAAACTGCCACATCAGGTAACTTTTAACTTTCCAACAGTAGTCTGTACACTACTGACACATGTTGGGAATTTTTCTTATCTTGGTTGCAAGCAATCAACCAAGAAATGCTTTGTTTATTTTGCTCTCTGGAAGCAGAAGCTTACATACCTTATAAACAGAAACAAGGGAGTAACAGAAAGAATAAAGGGTATATAAAAGTGCAGTGAAAAATTTTCAGAACATAAAGTACTGATATCCCATTTTCAGCAAAAATACAAGCAAGACCAAACCAAATGGATACACAGAATGCTCATTCCAAATAAAGTTCTTGTGATCTCACAGTGTTAGTAAATTCAGCATTTATTCATTTCACTCATTCAATTTTTCAAGCATTTATAAAAACTAAATATATACTTGCAATCTGCTATGTATTGTAAATACTAGAATGGTAATGCCCATTTCTGCTTTGTGGCAGTCACAGGAACTTAAGGGTACAGATACAATAAAACAGTTATGATCTATTGTGGTATGAGCTGATGAGGTTTAGGTTATATACTATTAATGTATGTTATACAAAGAAAATATAAATGGTATTTTAAGATTTTGTCAACAGAATTATTTGTGTGTATACATATATGTATATGTGCGCAGTAGCAAGAAAATCCAAATACACATAGATAATAATTTGAAATGGAAATCTGATTTTTAAATAGCTAGGTCACCTTGCAATATTTATCCTTTTTCTGTCATAGTTAAATCACTTTCAAGATACTAACTACTTTTATCTCTTACTTATTATGCAGTGATTCAGCAAGGAAAAAATTATAAATTTATAGTTAAGATAATGGTACCATGATCACAGTGTGCACTGAATACACATGTATGATTCTCTACGGAAATTTAGTTAACAGAGTAATCACACACTGTCCAATTCAATTAAATAATTATATATTGAGCACCTACTATATGACGTGCACTAAGCACTATGCCAACCTGTTCTCCCAGAGCTTATAGCCATCCAATAAGTATTTGCCAAAGAATAACTAATATGGATGGAAATGGCTGAGATTTATTGAGAAACTAAATTTTTCTAGGAAGTTAAGTATAGCTTTGTTAAAGAAGTGAGACCTAACTCCTGACCTGGAGTTAGCAAAACAGGTGGGTCAAAAGATGGTGATAGAGAAGAGGTTTTTCAACAGAAGAAAAGGCTCATAGCAGAAGAAAGAGCATGGTGAATTTATGGAAATTAAGGGAGCCCCTCAGCAACTCATTCATTTACTGCCCAATACTCATAGAGGGCTTTGAATGCCTGGCACTCTTCTAAGCCCTGGAGAAGCACTTCAGTAAGTAAAACAGACACAAATCTCTGTTTAATAGAGCTCACATCCTCATGAGGAATGGTTTCTAAAATTAAATATGTCATGTGTCAGGTATTGCTAAGTCATTTGGAAGCAAGAAAAACAAGCGAAGGGTAATATGGAATATTGTGGTATGGTGTAGCAGAAGTTGCAGTTTAAAAAGGGGATCATGCAAGGAAGCTTCACTGATACTATGTTGTTTAAAAAGAAGACCGGATATAAGGAGGGAGCAAGTCTTAAGCATAGTTGGATAAGAGCAATTGGTAAAAGCAAGCTTTCTAATATGCTCTCTGTGACAGAAACAAGCTTTTCTCTAAGCACAGAAGAAAATTCTAAGAGGAAATAGCATACTAGCTTAAAGCCTTTCATATAAGATGTATATGTTTAAAATGTTGTATTAGTTATCGCAAATAAATAAATAAAATTTTTGTTGGCATAAAAATTAAGCTAAGAGCATACTACTTTATATAATAAACAGTGTTTATAGCTAAAATTTGAAGAGCTGACAGAAGAAGGAAATATTTCTTATCTATATTTAAAATAATATTTAAGTGATATTAAAAATAACATTGGAATACTCTGAATTCAAGCTCTCCATTTAGATATACATATCTCTTTACATTGGTATTTAAATTTTTAATATTGTAATAGCTTAAAGATATTATTTAAGTTTCTCAAGAGGTTCCAATTTTGAAATTATTTGGAAATTAATAAAAACCCAAACATTTGGAACGGTAAATTGCATAATTAAGTAGAGAATATTTATTTAATGAAAAAATATAAATAAGTATGTTTTATTGAAAATTTTATGTTTTCTTAATAATCCTTTATAATAAATTCAAACTTAGAAATTGCAGGCTTTTAAGGAAATTTTAATTATGAAAATGTGAGCAAGGTTATCTATTATTTATATACTCTGAATTTCCACAGGTTTAGAGAAATATTTTGGTGACATAGTCCTTTTTCTTATTAACTTTTTAGCACTACCTTGTCATCAAGTTAGAGAAGAGACTGATGTTGGTGTTCATATGCCACCACTGCTTATTGATACTAATACTGGATAACTTCTTACTCTGTAAAATTAATAATTTATAGTTATCTTAAATTAATAGATCATTAAAAATATTTTATAAAAAGTAAGCAAACTATCAAAAATAACATAGTTCTACCATACAAAAATGAAAAAAAATAATGTGTATTTTTTTAGTTGTAGGTGGACACAATACCTTTAATTTATTTTTATGTGGTGCTGAGAGTTGAACCCAGTGCCTCACACATGCCAGGCAAGTGCTCTACCTGATGCACAGCCCCAGCCACCAGAAAAGAAAATTTAACCACTAACAGAGGTGTTAAAGACACATCAAGCCAAACTGGGGCTTTGTCCTTGCATACTTAGAAGGAATGAGGGGGAATGAAAATCTAAGTACACTTGAATCATATGATTTAGTTATTTAATGCCATCTCTCCAAACTCTACAAAATCATCTTTTTTACTGCCAATAATGGGCATCTTCTCACTTAGGTAAGCACTGATGTTTTGTGTGTATGTGCATGTTTGTATGTAAGGCTGAATCAATACATGCCTTAGGTACACTTTTAAAAATTAGCAAGCAACCTCAGCTAAAATATATCATGGTTGTGATACTAATATTGAATAGTTAATTACACATATTAGTAACATATATATTGACCTTTCTGTGTATATATGATGCTGAACTCTGATGTCTAAAGTATGTATAAATTAAAGTATGTTGTACAGAAGAACTCTAGCATAATAACTAAAAAGAAATTGTTTCTTCTGCTTTTACAGCTTGCAGACCAGGATTCTATAAAGCCTTTGCTGGTAACACAAAGTGTTCTAAATGCCCTCCGCATAGTTTAACCTACATGGAAGCAACATCTGTTTGTCAGTGTGAAAAGGGTTACTTCCGAGCTGTAAAAGATCCACCTTCTATGGCATGTACCAGTAAGTCTCTACATTTTGGATTTGCACATCCTGTTTCCAACCCTTTGGATTTCTTTATCTGAAATTAAAAAAAAAAATAAGTGAATGTACAAAATCCTGTATCATCAATGCCATTTGTCTTTGATAATAGTCAAGGAAAAAGCTGTCCTTTTCAGAATGGTTGTTTTCAAACACTTGTAAAGAAAGTGTTTACTCCTCAAAATTTATACTGATCCTCAATATACAAATACCAGAATTGGCATGAGGCTCTGCAGATCTTCCCTAACCAAAAATCTGTCTTTAAGAAATTTCAGTAGTTTAAGACTACATGAGAAATTATAAATAAAACCTCTGTTCTTTGCCTTGACGTTTTTAAGGCACACCAGTGTAGGAATATGAAGTTTTTTGTGTGAGGGAGAATCCAGAGGAAACTTTAAAAATCTTTGTAATTATTATGCAGAAAAGCTCTTTTCCATGGAATTTTCTTTAAAAGAATGTACTTTTAAGTTTGTCCACATTTCCCTTCACACTTCCTCTTCCGTTTTTTGGTTAGAGACAATAGAATATTAAATCTAAATGTGAGATCATTTTAATGCTTGTGTCTGAAATTTAAAATTATTTGTTGACTTCTCATATTCAAGTATGTGGAATATTTGAGCATTAATTTATAAACTAGAAATGGATGTATTAATGAATTTCTAGGTGAGGCAAAAGGAAAATGTCACCCCTTAGTTATAAAAAAACTTATTAAAATCATAAACAAGATATTTTAGTGAAACCTTGCTTTCATAGTGATAAATTTATACCAAAATGTTGCTTCTTTTATGTAATTCCACAAGAGCAAAAATAGATTGAGAATCATGTAATGTCACATTTTCTTTAGAGACAATGATGGAGATGGTCCATTTTTGAACTTGACTGATGCCATTTATAGATTTGTCTGCATTACTATAGATTTCATTGCAAAATGTTCTTGCAGCCAGGCGCAGTGATGCATGCCTGTGATCCCAGCAGCTTAGGAGGCTGAGGTAGGAGGATTGCAAGGTCAAAGCCAGCCTCAGCAATAGCAAGGCACTAAGCAACCCAGTGAGGCCTTGTCTCTAAAAACATATAAAGTAGGGCTGGGTATGTGGCTCAGTGGCTGCATACCCCTGAGTTCAGTCCCCAGTACCCGCCCCCCAAAAAGTTTTTGCAGATATATTTAATAAAAATTCAACACATTCATTAGCGATAATTTTTATTTTCTGATTGTAAATACTGAAAGACTTGTTTCTTCAGAAAATTACAACCTGAAAAATAACTACTTAGATTTTTTTTCCAGAGAAGATTTTAAATTTATAAGAAAGAAAATAAAGATTCTGAATATTGTTGGTTCTCATTTAATTGTGAAGATAGTTTTTAACAGAAAAACATTTTATTAGTAAAGATGTGTAATCCCTCTTTTATATTTACTGCATATTATTATATTATACTGTGGACAACACACTCCAGCTTAGCTAAAAGGAACTATTTCAAACAGCTGTAGTCCTGTGAGATGAGCATCCCTCAAAACCTATGTAGGACACTGAGCAAAGTCTCCTGAGTGACAGAGGAGAATCTTCTCTATTTATTGGCCATAAATTGAGGGCATCAATTGATTGCCATTCATAGAATCCTTCCAAGGTATAGTAGAGTAGGTAGCCGGGAAGGCTATCGTGTGGAGAGACTAGCTAAGGATATAAATATAGGATCAAACAATGTACATGAATCTGGAAAGTTATTCAATTTGTTGTTGAATCATATAGATGTATTTATCAGCTTATCATTTCTTTATTTCCCTTTTTAATGCTTGATAGTATAAATTACAGTTTAAAAATGCTAGCCTGCCTTTGTCAGACTAAGAGGAAGCAGAGAAATTTATGATTCTGTCATCTTTGGGCAGAGTTTTAGATAGGGAACAGTGTGCCATTTTTGCTATTGGGGAGAGAAAAACAATTTTCTTGCTCGCTCACTCTCTCTCTCTCTCTCTCTCTCTCTCTCACAGGGATTTCAGCAATGACAGACCCCTGTAACATAAGATAGATTAACGAGAGAAAAGCAAAGGTTAAACAAGTGGAATTGATTCAGGCTAAAATGCCGTTTTTAACTGAAACAAGAATGCAGGGTATTCGAAGGGGTCAATATGGGGCAGGTGCTCAGAAAAGCATCAGAAGCCAAGTCTGTAGTGTAGGTTTAGGTCACAGCTTTCCTTAGGGTAAGAGTGTCTGATGGTTTAGTCATCCTTATCTTCCCCAAAAGATAGACACCCTTACAAAAGGAGGTTTTCCATATGAATGTACATTTTCCTTAGGAAAGAGTAACTCTGCTTTCAAAGCTTTTCCTATACCTGCAATTTCTCAAAATAATCAGCTCAAAGCCAAACAAAAAAATTTTATGCCAAAGAGGCATATTTTGGAGTGGCATATGCTGCCTCCTAAATTGTCATCAGGGATCAAGATAAAGAACCTCCAAAGAAAGGTGAAATGTGGAATCTTAATCAGGTTTCCCTAGTTCAGCCATAGAAAAATCTCTTCTGAAGCCTCTTCTGTTATTTCCTTGAGGACTTCCTTCACTTGTTTAGCAAAGATTTAGCATAGTGTATATAGCAAGTGCACTTCCTTTCACAGCTAGGTTATCTGAGAGTGAATCTTGGTACTTATTAGGTAGGAAAAGTTGGGTGAATTACTTAGTCTCTCTTAATCTCAGTTGCACTCTAGATAGTAATAACAATATATACCTTTTACTGCTGTCGTGATTATTAAGTTATTTGAAAAGTACTTAAAAATGATACTTTGCATGTAGCAGATTCTACATACACATAAATGTTTGTTAAAGTAAGTTGTTATTTGATGACTTATTTTGAAAAGTTTCTAATAAAGTATTTAATAGTTGAATACTAATTTACGTTGAGACTATTATGCTGGGCTCACAGCTTCCATAATTTCTATTCCTCCCATCTAAAAAAAGGAAATACTCAATTTTTAAGCCCATTCACAAGATATATTAAGCTCTATGTCTTTAAGCCTATCTGGAACCATTAATGTTTTCTGATTCATACTCTGACTAATACTGAGACACCTACAATATATGTAGAATAAGCAAGGACCATGAACTCCAAAACACATCATATCTCCTAAAAATTAAATGATTAGATTGTGAAGAAGAAAATTAAAAAAACAACACATTAGGAGGTCATTGTGTTATAAGGCTGGGGCCTGCTCTGCAGAGTGGGGGCAATTACTCTTGTCCTTTCTGATTCTCATGACTCCACAGAAAAGAATTTGAGTGAAACACAGAATAGTAAGCAAAAGTTTAATAGACTAAGATGTGAGTGTAGCTTACAGCATAGGAACTACATAGACCACCTAAAGAGAGGATTATATGGTGCTCACAATTTTGGAATTTTTAAGAAAACCGAGTTCCCTGTTTTATCTAATTTTTCATCTTCTTAATTGGTTTATGCTATACTTTGAATAGGACCACCGAGTTTTCTTTGTGAAGGTCTTGATGTTTTGGCTATTGGGATGATTTGAGGATTGTGACATAGTTCTAATAAGGTTGGGTCCTGGAAACTTGGCTACAAGAGATAATGATGACATGATCACTTGGTCTGGAAACTGGGAAACTGTAGTTTTTCTTAATTAAGGTTGGGGGAGGTTTTGATATACCAGGTGCCATCTTCCAGGTACTTGTCTGTAAGTTAAGTCTCCTGTGGTTTTCAGTTGTCCTTCATTGGCCTTTCCCCTATCCACCTGTTCATGGCTAACTACCCTACCCAACAATTGAACAATTGGACTTAAGATGTCCACGGTAAATACAGCAAGATGTAGAACTTTTGAGTCTGAGAATCCAACAAGTTATCAAATATTCCTGTTTTTCATTAAATGCAAACAATAGCCAAATTTTAATAGATACAAATTCCATTAACTTCCAGATCCTCTGTCTCTATAGCACTTAAAACATTGCTTTCAGAGAACCTTGTAGGCGTTTAAAAGTAAACATTTCTCCCTTAGTACTGGGGCAAGGAGAAAGGTAACTAAGATTTTTGAATGTATGGTTACTATATTTTTTTAATTAAAGATGGAAATATTGGAAATGGATGATATTTAGCCAATAAATGGCCTAGCAGGAAAAGATTTCACACATAGGTGGTAAACCCCAGGGCCACAATGGCCCTAATATTTTCCAATTCCAGAGAAATAAGTTGGAGGATTAAATGGAGAGGATTTGGACATTTTATTACCCATGTGCACTTCAGCAGTGGTGAGAGTAGAGGGCAAGATAAAATGGAAAGTCACAGGGCCCAGGATGTAGCTTTGTGGCAGAGTGCTTCCCTAGCATGCACAAAGCCCTGGATTCAATCCCCAGTGTCAAACTTCTCTTTGCCTCCCCCTGCCTAATGGCTTTTCTAAGAATCTCTTCTCAACAGTGATTTCACAGAATATTAATAAATGAAAAGAAAAAGAAAAGGAAAGCCACACTGCTCCCACAAGCAAGGGGAATATTCAGGATAGATTACATGCCTACAGTGCAGATAGATTTCAGATGTTTTGTGAGTACATTTCTTTAAGATTGGAGACAAGGGAAGTGCCCATTGCCCCTCTCTATTTTCTTCTTTACTATATTCTCATTATCTCACTGCCAATACCAAAAAAAAAAAAAAATTCCTAGGCACTGACTAGTGTTTACCCCAATGATAGGTATAGTGAGTGAACATATAATGGATATGACTTTAAAAAACCCTAAAATCCCTGTTTCCCAACGTCTCCCTAAAAAAACAATAACCCCAAATTTTCTGGTACAACAGGGCATGTGATTTCACGATTAAGACTTTTATTATCTCTTTGGTTTTGTAAATCTGAGACATATATGTGATTTATCAACATAATGCATTTTATGTATTTCAAATGACTGCAATCTGAAAACTAAATGTCTTGTGTTCATGTCTAATCTCTCAGATTGTGGGAGTGAGCTGCTCTTTCAACCTTCTGTCGACCTGGCTGTTATTACTTATTTCTTGTCTTAAGTTTTGTTTCTACTAACTCCTTCCTTGCAACATACAATGCACAAATTTCTATCATTAAATATGCTTCTGGTTTGGTTTTTCTTTCCTCTAAAACAAACACTTTGGAAAAGCAGTCACTTTAGTGCTTTCTTTTTGCTTTTAATGTTCTCTTAAGTTATTGCATCTAGACTTTTACTGCTCACTCTACTGCAGCTGGATTTTTATTCCTGCCATTATAAACATCTAAGAAGATCACCAATGATGTTCATTGCCATTTTGTATCAGAAACTCTTTTTCTCCATTATTCATGACATTTAACTCTGCTAAACACTCTTTTCATGGAAAATGTGTCTTCTCTTTTACTCTAAAACATTGCAACTCCATTTCACCCTCCTAGTTTTATGAGCATTTTTTCTGTTGCCTTTGATGGTTTCTCTTCTTTTGCTCACCTGTTAAATATTGAATCTCCTCTTGTTCCCTTCTTTACATTCTTGACACATGTTCTCTTTCTCTCCCATAGTTTCAAATCCATCCATAGATTAGTGATGCTCATATTTTTGTCTACATCCTAGAGAGGTCTCCTGAAATCCAAAGTCTTCTTATCAACTGATTATGGGATCTGATGACCTTGATGTCTGTGGAAGCCATCCCACCCCTCTGAATTTGTATCACTTCATACTCCCTTTGTTTATTAAACCATTACACTTCAAAGACACTGAGCTTATTTTCCTTTTTGAAAGTGGTTTCTTCTACTTGACTGCGTTCTATATAATATTTCTTATGAGTGTTTTCTTTAGCTATTCAGGATCACATATCAGCTCTTAACATGGGCACTTTTTCACCACCCATTCAAAAATAGAATCCATTCTACTTATACTTTTTTTGTCATTGTGTCTTATGATATGTGGATTATATAATTCTTTGAAAAGCACCTGGTTTATTTATAAACTTGCTTCCTTGTTTATTGTCATTCTTCCCACACTTGATGACAAAGATCTTGGGCTCAGAGATGTTCTTTCTAAACTGCATCTTATCTACTCAGAATAACAACTGGCATATAGGAGGCACTAAATATTTGATGATAAAACTAATAACTTCAAGCTTAACCTGCCAAAGCTAGTTTCATTGCTTTCTGCCTTGACTTGCTCATCTACCCTGGCTCTTTTTTTCTTATCCCAATGAATCCTCCTTTGGTCATGCTTCCAAGCATAAACATTTCCCCTGCTCCTTCTCCTGACATGTTCTATCATTTCTCCTTTTTAGCATATCATCTCTCCATTCCTTCACATCAGTTTCTAGCTCATGAATTAGTCAAATTCTTTGATTCTCTATTGGGTTAATTTAATCTACTGGCAAGTATCCTTCTAACTCTCCCAAATAATTTTCCATATAATTACTTACTACTATATTTAAAACAAAAACAAAGAACAACTCGAAAACTTGATCATATTCCCATTTCTAAATAAAGACTGCCCAAACCCCAATGCTCTTTGCCCAAATTGTACTTCAATTAAAAAAAAAAATACAAGGTCAAGGCTCAGTCTGCCTCCACCTCTCCTTTAACTACATAAACATTTCTGAAACAGTCCTTATGTGCACTTTCACCAACAGCATGCTTGTAGATTCGAACCCATTTCTTTTTTAAAAAAATAATTCATTATATTCCATTTGCATGAACTAAAAGATATGCAGAGGAAATTAGGAATAAGAAATTTAAACTAAAATATGGAATGTCTTCTCTGATATCTGAATCTATTTCTTACACTCTTCACCTTATTTCTCAGGTGACTCCTTAATATATGTCCTGTACTTATGAGTTGAGCCATGGAGGACCCTCTGAAGTATCAGTTCTCAGTCAATTATGGTGGTTTCTGAGAGCTGTTTGGAGCACAGGAGACCCTGCTGCTTGCCAAAAAGTCCTTTATCAAAATAACCATCTAAGAGTTTTCCAGGCCCAAAGGGAAAATACTCACTGCAGTTGGAGAAACAAAGTAGAACAAAAAGAGTTGCTAAAAAAGTACTTATCAAGCAGAAAAGGCTGAAATTGGAAAGATACAGAGAAATGGAGTAAGAGTACAAGGGTGAATGAGTGAGATACTAGAAAAAATATATGTAATTCCATGATCTGAGCATTTCTACCTTGATATTTCTCATGTGTTTAAATTAATAGAGTAACTTTAAAAGAAAAACAGCTACTATTTGGTACTGGAAGATTCAATTATTTAACAAAAATTTATGTTACTTAGAAAAGTTTAAACAAAAAACATAAATCAAATGTGTGCAAAATTCTTATACACACCATTAAGGATTTTGTTTTGTTGTGATTATCTAAACATGTAATCAAATGCCTTGTGAGTAAAAACAATTTCTTGCAACTTCTTTCCTAATACACAGGCAAATATCCATGTCTTTGTATTTGGTATACAATGACAGTGATTGTGAAGAAAGCGTAAAACTTCAATTTACTTTTGCTCTAAAGCTAACATTGTAAAGCATGGCTCCTTTATTGCTGGAATAATTGGCCACTTTAGAAAGTCATTATTCTCTCACTCTTCTTTTGAGTAGAATAAATAAATAGTGGTTTAGATGCAGCAGGAGAGGAGTTCTTTCCACTTGTCAGCTGCTTTACTTAGGTCCCCCACTTTATGGTGAATACAGGATGCTCACAATACATACACACCAGCTCAGTGTGCTATGTCTGTTCCCACCCCCCATCTCTCTATTTATTTTTCTTTCTTTTGTAAATTTAAATTTTGCATGAAGGAAACCATTCTGGCTCCTTGATTTTCCATCTCTCAATAAAAAAGCACAACTACTTGGATGGGTGATACATGTAACCACATGGTAGCATGCATAATTTTACAAAGACCAGAAAAGGAGTAGTTGCAAAAATGTGTTTTATTACCTCTAGAAGGCTAGAGGTATTTTATACTTGTCCTATAATAGAAAGTATTTTATACTTGTCTTCTTATAGAAAATAATTCTAAATATTCACTCATTCTATTGCAGTGTTATATTTTAAAAATTAAAATGGCCCAACATTCCTGAGTAGAACTTGTATGTAATGAATCCTAGTTTTGTCAGCATAGATGACTAAAGAAGATGTCTTTTTAGTATCATGGAGTTTTTAAGCACAATGACTTTAATTTTTTATTTCAGCAGATATTCTTTTACCAATTACTTGGGAAAGGTTCTTTTATAAGAAGATATATTAAAACGATATTCTACTGCTGTTGAAGAATTGAGTTACCACTTCTTGCCAGTATGAATTTATTCATATCCTCTGCAGTAGAAACTCCAAGAGGACTGTCCCAATCAATATCATCTTTTTTCCTTTTACACTTGATTTGAACAGTTATAACAAATCTCTGTAATCCTGAAAATTGGTTATTCCGAGGCTAGTATTAAGATGTAGGATGTTGTTGTTTTTCCTACATTTATAAGTTGAGTTACCATTTTGGAATCTTTTCAAGTTATAATTATGCCCATACTCTATGATGTAGAAATTTGGGGATACAAATATTTCCTTTTCAAGTTTTCAAGTGTCTGCAGAACTGAATTTTTGGAAGATTTTATTCACTCCTCAATGGCAATGGGTAGAGCAAGATGGTAGCTGCCCATTCTGTTATGGGTGTTTATTAGTTCAGCACCAAGATTAAAATATTCTATTCTGGTGCTATTGATTTTCATATCATGTAGCAGTACCCTTAATCAGTAACCAGACTCTTACAAAGATTATAATCTTGAACTCTCTGCTTTCCAATATTTGTTAAAATTTGTACTCTTGGAAATATAATTCTTTGAGGTTTACACGTAACCATGCATATTATTCATTCCTTTAGTTAAAAGTACATGTTACCTTTGGATCCAGCTGGATCATAATATTTGTGAATATTAATGCAAGTACTTAAATTTAATATTTAGATTATTTGCAAAATTATGGGGAGGTTTACAGCTACTTGATAGGGTTATTATGATTGAATAAAATAAATCACAGAAAATACCAAATGTACTCTTTAACATTAGCTATGTTTCTTGAATACATGCCTAACAGGTTTAAAAGTGATTCTGCCAGGCACAATGGCACATGCCTGTAATCCAAGTAGATTGGGAGGCTGAATCAGGAGGATCACAAGTTCAAAAACAGCTTCATAAACTTAGTGAGACCCTGTCTCAAAATAAATAAAACTGGATGAGGATTAAGAACTTCTGGATTCAATCCTTAGTTTCCCCTCCAAAAAAAGTGACCAATTCTGCCTTAGGATAGCAGGGAGTTTTCATAAAGAGGGTTGCACCTAAATCCAAACATGAAGAATCAGTAGGAGTTTCCCACAAAGCAAAAAGAGGTAAAAGCAATTTAGGAACAGCATGTGTAGAAGCAATGAGAAGCAGAAAAAAGGGATAAGAAGCTAAGAAATGGCCAGGGCCTGCTTATGAACACTTACATATAAAACTGTGTAGTTTAGATCTTATTTTAGAAATTAATGATACTTTGTCTATTTGTTTCTTTTTGATATTTGTTTTCTTTAATTATGAATTTTAGGAATAATAGAAAATCAAAAAATCATACAAATCTTTAATCGTGGTACTATTAGTACACTAATGGATAAAAAATTAATTTATTTACTGAAAGTAGGTATAAAAATATTGAAGATAATGAGAAGCCATCTGTTTTTACATAGAATGCAAAGGATATGAAGTATACATGCTGCTGAATTTTGAGGAATATTTACCTTGAAAACTTAAATTTTAATTGGTCTTTCATAAATAAAATTATTAAATGCTCTAAGGATTATTAAGGGTGTCTCTTCTAAGAAAAACACAATTCTTACTGATTTTGTGTTTTAAAAATTCATATTTGACAATACTTTGAAATAAAAGAACAACATAAAATACTTTTTTAATATTTATTTGCCACACATTCTGTCTCTAGGCAGAGCACAATGTGGTAGAGTTTAAAAACAAATCTAAATGTAAAACAGTGATACATCATTCTAAGCTAAATAGCTTCATGAGTTTCACATAATATTTGGACCTATATATTAACCTCAATGAATGGATATACTTCATTCATAGTGTCCACGTTAGAGTTTCAGTTTTGTCATTAATTGACATAATTTTCCAAATATCTAATTAAAAAATAAATTATGCATAGAGCAAGAAGTGGTTTAGAGGGGGAAGATACAAAATTTTATTTACAAATGATTCTATTATATACATTTTTAAAAGATTACATTCAAAGCATGTTAGATTTACAATATGACTATAAATAAAAGTTAAAATTAATAGTGACACAATGGGTAAATGTTTTAAATTGTGTCTTTTTGTAAACATAGAAACATATTTTAATACAATATTAATGTCTAAGATTGTACTATTTTATTTGTACCAATGTATTTATTTTCCTTTTGTAAATACTACAGTCTTACTCATTTGCGAAAGTATTTACGTAAACATTTTTAAATAGTTCAGTATGTGTTTTTAATGTTTCTTTGACTCAGGTTAGCATACCTCCTTCATAAGCTCAAACATGAATAAATTTGCTTTCTATTAGGAAACTGTACCAGTGCTTCCTGGTTAGTCATTAAACTAATGAAGGTAGTAACTTAAGAACCGGTGAAATAGAATTTAAAACAACACTCTTTCATAACTTTCTATCCTCAGATCAAAACTTTTTTTGTTCTTAAGATCAAAAAAAATGCATCAGCAAACCACCATTAGCAATAGAGTTAAAAATGTGAGCAATACTTTTTCAATTAATATGAAAAAGGCCCATTTATCAGTTAACATAGTTTATAATTATAAACATAAAATATAAATTTACACCATGTGAAGCAGTATCTGAGATATTACCCTTAAGCTTGTTCTTCTCCTGATTTAGCCTTTATTTAAGGATGTTCTGCACAGTGCTAGTATCCCTCCAGTTGCTTTTGGGAAAATAAGATCTTATGAACAAATGTTGTGGAAATGTTAGAGTCAACAAAGTGAAGCAATTTTGTTACATTTTGTCTCAAGCATCAGTCTGCCAGTGGAGTCTTACTCAAGCACTGAACTCAATTTGATTTGGTGTCACTTGGGATTAAACACACTGTACAGATATATTTGAGGAACACATTGATGTTTTTAAAATTTTACATAAAAACTGAAAACAAAATAAAGTGGAATAAAAATCATGTATGATTTGTTTCTGCTATTCAGGAAGATGGGAGCCTGCCATGCCAAAGGCGGGCAGGGAAGAGACACTATTGCTAGAAGCTTCTCATAAGTTTCACTGTTAAAAAACTATTTCTTTATTCTTTAGAAGTGTTAAGAGGAAATCAAAATTGAAGCAAAGAAGTGTTTTCTAGTAGAAACACTAGTAGAAAATAACATTAGAGATAAACTAATAGAAGTAATACAGTTAGACTTATTGTATGAGGAGTTTGAAAACTTGCTAGTTGCAAATTAGAAAAATTGCCATTTTTCTTGTAAAGTTAGTCTGAAGAGTGAAGGGTGGAGAATTTTTTCATAGGTGAATTGTTTGTTTTGTTGAAGAAAAAAAATCAACATGAGGAAATCCCTGAAAGTTTTCAATACAGATGTCTCCAAAAGGATTATTTCTGCCAGGTTATTTTTTCAACATGTCACATAATCTTTGTATAATTTACAAATGATAACAAAGCAATCAGGCCACATTCATAAAAGCCCAGTGACACATAATTTAGTGAATCTGAGGATTAGAATTAATTGTCTCTCTTTGTTCCAAGTTCTAAATCTTAGTAAATGATTCACTGCATGTCATTACAGCTTAATATTTGCATGAAATCACAGTTTAGCTGGCATAATTTAACAGCAATTAAAAAGCTATTTAATCGTCATGCAAATTGGTATGAGGGCCCTTGAGTAAGAGGGGTGTCGGTCTTTCTGTTTTTTTTCTAAGTATCTCCAGGCTGACGGTTATATACTTGTAGACACCCATAACATAATTGATAACATTCTCCCTAGTCGTGGAGATATAAGTGAATAATAATTCATGTTTTCCATTATAAATAAGAGGAAAAACTAACAATATGAATATGTCATTCTGCAGGAAGACATTATTATGATAATGATAATGCATTTTTATCTCCCAGGCATAAGTCTAGGTTGAAGGTAAAAACCACTTTTGCCCCTGTGCTCAAGTTCATTATTTTCTCCATGTTTTCCTTATTGAAGGCAGACATTTCTCTAAACCCTCTGGAATACAAAATGGCATAAATCTGGACACCCAGCACCTTTTAGAAACACTACCCATCACATTTCTAGGTCTAGCTGTGGATAACATGAATACAGGTGGCTAAGGAACCTATCCTACAGATTGCTGAAATGAGGATCTAGCAGAAAGAAAAAGGAAAATATAACACTTCTTCATACTTCAAAGCCAATCACATGGATTTATAGCTAATATTCTACTTTAACTCTGAGTTACAGATCTCACTGCTGTTTCCCCTCTTATTCAGACCATTGCAGTTGAAATGTTATTCTTAAAACACATTCCTTCCATGCATAAAATCTGTTTTTTCCTGTTGTGCATAGGAGTATTTCCATGTTCATTTCAGTGAGTTTAGTAGTCCAGCATAATATAGCCTTTTCCTGTTCCATAAAACTCATTCCACATACTCTAGCCACATTGCTTTTCTGCCAGTCCCATGACTATTTAAAGATCTTTCCTGACAGAAAATGATAGCCTTTTAATTTCTAACATTCCTCCCATTCCTCTGCACACCCTTCCCCTCATACCTACAGGGCTTCCATAGAATGTTACTAAAAGTGGGAGTCCTACTGAAAGTTTTTATTTCAATTCCCATCCTTTAATTTCTATGATTATATTTTTTATAATTCACATTTCATTTGTTTTTTATATGCATATGTTTATCTAACCAGTCCATTAAATGTAAATAAAAAGAAAGAAAGAAAGAAAGAAAGAAAGAAAGAAAGAAAGAAAGAATAAAGTCTGCCATGTTTTACCACTCGGAGTTGAAAATCTAGCATAGTATCTACCTCATAGTAGTCACTAAACAAAATATTTATTTAATGAATGAATGACTATAGCTTGAAATCCAAAAGAAGCCTACACAAAATTCTAATTTCTAGAGAGCATGTTGCAGAAAAACTCTTTTCCATTTTCTAAGTAGATTTTCTTGGCCACAGAAATTTAGAGAGTTGATTTAGATTTCTTAAAACAAATCCTTTCAAATTATGGCACAAATATGTTGTTTGTTCAGCCACTTGTACAGTGAGTTATTTTTTAAAATATTAATTGTAAGCGCTGCTCTCACAGCCTATGAATTCAGTGGTGCTTCACACAGAGCCCTTAGCACAGTGCCTGACACTGAGAAGACCTTCAGGTAATATATGATCAGTGAATGATAGGAAACTGAAGTTTGAAGGACTCAGATAAGTCTAAATGATTATTGGCATAATTTTAAAAGGATGGGCTAATGAAAGGTTGTTAAGGATTCTACATAGTGTGATCTGTCTGGAAAACTAGGGAGAAAAAAAATGCTCGCTCACTCCTAGACAGTTTCGTTTAGGCTGCTTTATGATAAGAGAATTGTGCACGTTTCTTTTAGGGGCAGACATTTAGTGACATAATTATTTGTGTTTATTAAAGGTCTATTGACCATATATTATTTTTTTTGAGAGAGAGAGAGAGAGAGAGTTTTAATATTTTCTTTTTTAGTTTTCGGTGGACACAGCATCTTTATTGTATTTTTATGTGGTGCTGAGGATCAAACCCAGCGCCCCGTGCATGCCAGGCGAGCGCGCTACCGCTTGAGCCACATCCCCGCCCTGACCATATATTATTTATAGCTCCTTTTCACCCCTGCCATATTATGCTTATATATCTTCAAATAGGCAAGGCACTCATAAAGGGTTTCTGCTGCCCCAATTTCCATTTCTCTTTTTCATTTTCTGCCCTCTCTAAATTCATGTTCATTTATTCTCAATCTTTGGAGAACAGAATCTGAGTGATTGTTAAAGGTAATAAATGAAGATTTTAGCTACATACCAACCATAGTATGAAGATTAAAAATCTGAACACCATGTGCATGTTTTTAATTTTTCAAATTTTGAAATTAATGATATATTTAGTAAGATAATAATTGAAGCCATCATGTAATTCAAAATAAATTTTGTTGTATATTCTTCAGTCAGCAAATTTGAGAAATATAGTTACCATATCTTTTGGAGATTTGCTATATTTGGCATTAAATATTGGAATTCATACACCCAAAGTTAGACTACAGACTGCCTTCACCTTCTAAAGACTCTTTCCTCACTAGGCATAATCAGATATGTTTAATCATATAATCTTTATAATTTCTATTAGAGAAAGAGCTATAAAAGACCAATAAATACTTGTTGATGAAGTTTTCAATTTAGCAGCATGATTGATTGTCCTATACATGTACATTTGTTTTTTTAATTGCTTTTCTCTAGGGCCACCTTCAGCTCCTAGGAATGTGGTTTTTAACATCAATGAAACAGCCCTTATTTTGGAATGGAGCCCACCAAGTGATACAGGAGGGAGAAAAGATCTCACATACAGTATAATCTGTAAGAAATGTGGCTTAGAACCCAGCCAGTGTGAGGACTGTGGTGGAGGACTCCGCTTCATCCCAAGACACACTGGCCTGATCAACAATTCCGTGGTAGTACTTGACTTTGTGTCTCACGTGAATTACACCTTTGAAATAGAAGCCATGAATGGAGTTTCCGAGTTGAGTTTTTCTCCCAAACCATTCACAGCTATTACAGTGACAACGGATCAAGATGGTAAGTTCCAATGCTATTCTCTCAAAAGATTCATAATTCCTTGGGCTGGAGTTGTGGCTCAAGTGGTAGAGCACTTGCCTAGCATGTGCGAGGCACTGGGTTTGATTCTCAGAACCACATATAAATAAATAAATAAATAAAAGTCTATCAATATCTAATTAAAAAAGATTCATTATTTCTTTTTATGCACAGTATCCCTGATGGACGTACACCCTAGGCACAGTGCAAACATATATGCTATGCAGGACAAAACAAGAATTTTTGGTTTATGTTCTTTTTCTTAACACACACAATGATATTTTTGATATTTCTTCTTAGCAATAAGGCTAATAAGATAAAATGCTTCTCCCTAATATATATGTATTTATTTTTAATATAATCATATAACAATATCTTTTAATAAGTCCATAAAACATCAAACATCAGTCATAAATAATGTTACTAAATGAATTGAATTTTAATTGCCTCTTATGCTGCTATTCCTTTTCCATGTCAAATAAAGCAAATAGTAAGAAGTTATTTTAATTATAAGTCTTCTCTGTATTGTAAAAGCATTCCAGCCAGCCTTATCCACTCTAAAAAATAGTAAAAATTCATACTGTGTGTGTATGTATGTGTATGTATATGTGTATACACACACAGTATGCATATATAAATGTTATATATAGAGAAATGTATGCAAATGCTGTTTGTTTATAGTTAATGAAAAATAAACTGTTTCAAAAATCTGATAAATTCAATTAAATATTCCCTTTATAACCCTATAAATTTTTTATTGTGCTGTTGTCAACCACAAAAACTTTCATGATTTTTATATGTGTATACATAATATTTTTGAACATGATATAGGAAAAGCTTCAGAGATAAAAAGAAAACTATTTTAAAGGTGTGTTTACAAATTATATGGATACATGAGTGGTTACCTTACAGCAGAAGGTTTTATGAATAAGGCTATACATTGAGCTCAGTGGTAGAGTGCTTGCCTAGCATGCATGAGGACTTGGATTCAGTCCCAACACCTCCTAAAAAGAAAGGTATTATAAATGAGTACATGGATATGATATAAATTTATAAAGACAAAACTAGTTTCATGCACCATTTTAGTTTGGTAGGGAAAGTAATAGCAAATACAACATAAAAATAAAATATTCATACTGTGTGTGTATGTATGTGTATGTACATAAAAATACATTTATATGTACATAAAAAGTATACATTTATTTCTGACAGTTTTGTAGGCTCAAAGTCCAACATCAAGTTGTCAGCAGGGTTGATTTCATTCTGAGGCTTCTCCCTTGGCATATATAAAGGTGACTATTTTCTCACACACCTTCACAAGATTTTTCTAATATACTCTACTTATAAACATGTCAGATATTAGGTCTCAGTCATAGAACCTCCTTTTACCTTAATTACTCTTTATGCCCTTTCTCTACATATGGTGCTGAAGTTTAGGAATTCCACATGAATTTTAAGGGGAAGAAGGATATGCACAATTCAACCCAAACATAATCTAACAGCAGATAGTTGTTTTTAAAAAAACAAATTGAATGTGTTGGAATACTACTCAATATTAAAAATGAATCAAGTATTGATACATGCAAGTTAGATGGGCCTCAAGATACTGTGCTAATTGAAAATACTAATTTTGAAAAGATGCATACTATGTAATTCTACTCATAGAACATTCTTAAAATAGCATATCTGTAGAGATGGAGAATAACAGATTAGTGATTTTGTCAGAGTTTAGAGATTTGGGGGAGACTGATGGGGATATAAAGGGATAGCGGGAAGGAGCCCTCTGGGAATGACACATTTGTATTTCTTGATTGTGGTGGTAGTTTCAGGAAGCTATATATGTCATAATACGCATAGAGTTGCACCCCCTCACACACACACACACACACACATACTACACAAACAATCTGGATTGTACTAATATCAACTTTCAGTTTTCTTGTTGTACTATGCAAATAGTTGACATTGGAAGAAGCTAGACAAAAAGGATGTACAGGATTTTCCTATTTAAGTTTACAAATTTCTTTGAACCTAAAATTTCTTTACAACACAAAGTTAAAAATGTTATTATTATTTGAACCTACAAAGTGTATGGGAAGAAAACCTCAAAATGTTACTAAAAGCATATGAAATGGATGTGAAGTTAATTCAAAATACATGGAAAGCTGCTTGCTGATAATCTGCAGAAATGCCTTTAATAAATAAAGCAAAGCCAAATACTATTGTACAATTATAGTTTCTGTATTTATTAAGAAATTTCCCCTTTCATTTGAAAAATAGCTTTACATCATAGAACTTGATTTAAATTTGTTCAAAATGGAATTCTCATTTTCTTTTTTTTTTATTGCCTGTTCTCTTTTAGTAGGTATAAAACCTTGTTAACTGTGTCATCATTGAAAAGCACATTAGGGTCTTCTCTTCTCTCTGCTTTAGCTGTTTATTTCTGAGACCTTTATTGCTGTCACCTAAAACAAAAGTATATGCCAGTTGGCTAGGTAAAGTGGCACATTCTTATAATCCCAGCATATCTGGAGGCTGAGGCAGGAAGATTACAGGTACAAAGCCAGTCTCAGCAAATTAGCAAGAAACCTAGTGAGACCCTACTTCAAAATAAAAAAAAAATAAAAAGGGCTTGGTATGTGGTTTAATGTTAAGTGCCCTTGGGTTCAATCCCTGGAACCAAAAAAGAAAAAAATACACACACACACACACACACACATTTATGTATATATACACATACACATACATATATATTATACTATATATCATATACATATAGAATACATATATACATAAAAACATATATATATATATATATATATACACACACATATACATATAAAAATATATATATATCCATCCCAGTATAACCATTCTTAGCTATGGGGTGAAAATAATTAAATTTAGGACATAACAAAACATCTTTAATGTGAAAAAACAAACATATTTACATAATTTCAAACAGATACAGTATCCTTTCATTCTAGGATTATAAGACAGTTTAGTCTACTTTTCAACTCATTAGAATAGAATATAAGTTGGTTTTCAATTTTAAAATGAGCTATTTCATTAAAAGTATATTAATGTATATAAGACATGTATTGATCTTGAAATAAAATACAATATGTATTCACATATTGAGACTATTTGTTCTGAAAGGATGATATCATTAAATAACCCTCACCAGTACATCCTAGTTGAAAAATATTAAAAAATAATTATTGTTAGTTTGACTTTATTGTAGATATAAATAGTAATTAAGAATCTATATATATTTAAATTTTGTTGGAAAATACATAAAAATCCTCAACTTAAACTGCCACATATATATTTAATAAAATATGATGGGCAACCTTATGTCTGAACAACTACCCCCATGTGATGATAACAAGAAAGCTTCTTTGTGTCTGAGATTCTGAGAGAATCACATCTGTGAAAATGCAGATGTTCCAGGCAAGGGTAAGATATGAAATAATTAAATTTGTGAGTATGCCACATGTTATTTAAAATGGTCAGGACTCAGTGTTGAATTTAAAAAGAGTTTTTAAAAACCTGAGTGTCCTAGAACCAAATCTCAATTGTCATCATTGTGTACAAGCCTTTAATAAGGCAATTTCACAGCTCAAATAGAGGAAAGGATTTACTGTCACTTCACTTGGAGTGTCTTTGAGAAAGAATTCTCTTTCAAGTGAATGAGAGGCAATTCCCATAGTTATCTGATACATATCACAACTTCATTGGATCAAAATGACCACAGAAAAATGGTTTGCTTTTTATTCTGTAGATTCCATATCATTAATTTATGCCAAATGGACAATGATAAGTGTGATTCAGAAATTGTCAACACATTCAACATATTTTTGAGTATATTCCTTTTGTAGAATGTCTAGTGGGCCCTCATGAACTTTAAAGTCTGGAAAGGCCAATAGTGAATAATTTCACACAAAAAATGTAATTAGTGCTCTGTAAATTCAGCTAAAGAGAAACCCAGAATGCTGGAGGATAAGAGTAGATCTTCCCAAGAAAGTAATATTTAGTTTGGGTTCTGTTCTGAGGGGTGAGTGGAATGTGATAAGGCAAAATGAGCCTTGGAGAAAAACAAGGAATTCTAAATAAAAGGAACAACACAAGGTCTGAGAAATTGAGGAACTAGATTGTTAATGTATTCACACACACACACACACACACAAATATAACACGTGATAATTTTTATATTATATATTATATGTATTTTTGTATTATGTATAATGTATGTTTTATATATTATATGTATATATTTTATATTTCACAAAGGTAAAACAGGTTTAGGGGGAGAATCTAAAAAGTTAATATAAAATTTGGTGTCTGTAAAATAGATGAAACAAGTTAGGAAATCAACCATTTATTAGAAGACAGTGATACATTGCAAGAACCACTGGTGGAGAAAAGAAAGCAGAATAATAAAAGTGTTCATGAGGTCATACTTGTATGAGCATGGAAGAAAAATATTAGACAACAAAAATTATAGATAATTGTATTAGTAATGCTTTTCTACTGTATGTATGCATAGTGTGGGACATGAAACTAAAGAAGAAGTTTGTGCTGGCTTGCCTTTTCTTTCCAATGAGTTTATTTTCTCATATTTAAAAAAATATTAAGAAAACCACATTAAACAATCCTGACTTAATTGTTTGCTGTCTGTTTATAATTAAACCAATGCTTTAAGAAAAGTCTTTCCAAATCACATAGAATAACAGCTGTAGTTAGGAGCAATGTTCCTTGATTATTTTATTCCAGTTGGATAAATAAGATTATAGAGTTAAGACTATGACTCTCATAATTAGGAATCTTTGCAATAAATCTTAATTAACCAACTTCCCCAATCCCTTAGAGCTATATTTGTAACCTTCCTTTTTCACAGTTTATTTAAATGTGCTTGAAAGGTGTTTCATTAGAGAGCAAAACAAGAAAGCAGCACCTAGAAAACACTTGATTTTAATCTTCGGTGCATGATAAGAAAACTAAGGTGTGTAGTTCAGTAAAAAGTAATTATTCAGGTAGTAAGCAGTAAAGGAAAGTGTTAATCATGGATAGTCAACCTGAAACAAATTATGTTTATAGAAATCCTGACATATGCAAAAACCTTTAAGGAGTATGTTCAAAGTGAAAGACATGCTAAATTACAAACCAATTCTGCTGATATTTGCTAAAGGGTCTTTAAAGCAATTATTGTCAAAAGCAACTTGTCTGACTCATGGCCTTCTTAAAATAATACAACACCCCTGTCTCTGACCTTGGGTGACTATATAGGTCTGCCTTAGGCTCACATCTGATTGTAGATCTCATATAATTCTGCTATCAGCAATAATTAATTGAACTGACATTGAAAATAGATTTAAATCAACAAAAGTCTCTATATATTCATAAACTTGATATTTTTTTGATGTACAGTTCACTGCATTTTGGAAATACCTTCTATTTCAAATCCCAAGCTTTTTAGTGTACAGCTAGAGTAGGTAATTAGGGACACTATATGCATTCATTCATTTTTATGCCTGTATTTTAATACAATTTATTTCTGAGTATCTCTCACAATCCCTGTCGTCCTCAGAAATACTGATAAATAGTGTTCTAAAACTTGTGCAACTCTATTCAAATTAAAAAACTAAGCATGAAAGTTTCAAATGGTTATTAGTAATGAATTAAACATAAACCAGTGGCATAAGTTTTGTTTTGTTTTTGAAAATAGGAAATAGTCATGATTTTTTTTTACCTAGGAGAAATTCTATATTATTTGTATTTTTCTTATTTCTTATACATAAGCAAATTATAACTTCATAAGTTACAGACACCTTATATTGATATATAAGATTTCCTATCTCCTAAGGCAAAGTATTATTCCCTGAAAAGTGCATTCAATATTTTATTTATGGAACACAGTTGAAATGTCCGTCAAGTTAATCATTGTTAAATAATTTTATGGTGCTACTAAACATTAAATTAAATAAAATCTGGATATTTATAGGCTTAATTTTTCCCCTATGAAATATCGTTTTATTTCTAGGTCTAATGTCATTTTTTATGTGTCTTTTGAGGAACTGAATGATATATAAAAAAGGACCTAAGGCCTTAGAAATTAATATGGTGAGGATTAATCAGTAACTTAACCCCTAGCCAGCAGCTGGAGAAATTGAACCCTGTCCCAAAAAGTTGTGTACAATACCAAACCAGCTGCTCTTTATTGAATATTTGCTAACACCGGGAGCTGTTCTATGTGCTGAGCATATAAAAATATAAGGGAATAAATAAACAGTTAACAGTTACCAATGTCTGCCTTTGTAGACATACTATTTTAGTGGTGAGTTGTGATATATCCCATGAAGAATTAAATAGAGTAAGAAATTTTAAAGTAAATGGGGGAGAGGGGTTATGAAAGGAAACCAAAATATCCCTTGATAACGTGATACTTGAACAGGTCATGATTCGAGGAGAATATATTTCATTTTTAATATTCCAGGCACTGTGTAGAAAAAGGGAAAAGCCTTAAATTCAAGCAAAAATAGGTCTGAAAAGTAACAAGAAACGATTACTACCTATGTAGTCTTTGGCATATACTGAATTTCATGCACATTAAATCCCCTGAGGCTGTGCCTGCAGAATTTTCAGCAAAAGGTTTAAATCAACACTAACCCATTCTTTAACAGCAATCATGCTTTCTTCTTGGTGATCATACATTCCGAGAGAAATGTGTTTACTCCCGAACTTGATTTCAGGCCACTTGCTTTTACAGTCATCAGTTGTTTTCTTTGAGGAATTCTCATTTGCACATTTTGCAGGAAAGATAACTCAGTATAAAATAATAGATACAATTGCTGTTTTGTTGATTTTTCTATTGCATTGACAATTTTAATGGTATATTAGGAATTGATTAATAAAATGCTTTAAATTTTGTAAAAAATGAGTGTGGTTGTAGATGTTTAACTAAATTGAACATTAGTGTATATGAACATGTTCTGTGTATTCTATACCCATCATAGGATGTAAGGTTCCACTTTATGGTGAGACAATTGTCTAAAAAGCTCTTTAGCCCAATTTCAGTGCAATTTGTTGTTTCGAAAACAGAAGCTAATTTGATTTCATTAACCAAACACTGGCTACAAAAAAGTTAAAAAAACTCTTTCATATGTAGTTACTATTAAACAGTGGGTTTTTAAAATATGTTTTCTAAAAGACTATTATTTTGAAATAATCATTAATAAGGATTAAATGCACATTATTGTGTAGAAAATTTTCAAGGTTGACAGATATTCTGATTATCATTAAAATATGATATTTCTTTATACTTAATAATTTATTACTTAAATTGTAATGATTGAAAAACTAATTACTGATCTTTAATCAAATGAATTCCATATAGCATCTTCAGATTAAATAGTGTTTTTTTTCTTCCATGTATTCCTCAGCACTTTTCTGTTGGTTTGGATTCTAAAACAGTCAGTTCCAGCTACATAATTTGTGATGCCTAGTGAAAAGGGAAAATGCAGGACCCTTTGTTCAAAAAGCAAGAAAAAAGGGCGATAAAAGGTACTAAAATATAAATCTCTTCTGTTTATCATGGTGCTACTTATTTCCCATTTAATGTCCATATTTGTAAAAAAAAAAGTAAAATTATAAATTATTAGCATAAAATTTACCATTGACCTTTAAACAGCTCAATGCCACTATTAAATGCTAATATAAAAGCATCTGTCTCATACAAAATAATTGAAATTACACTATTCATTTTTCTGTAGTCAACCAACCCCCAACACTTGCCCAAAAAATTGTCTCAAGTAGGTTAGAACAGAGAAATGTCAGCCGGAAACATGAAGATTAAAAGGAAGAAGATAGTCCCTGAGAAATTGAGCCCACACATGGAACACTCCCTCAGTACTAAGCATACTCAAGCAGGAGAATGAAGATGCTCCCAGGTTCCCAGGGATCCTTCCTCATGAAGCCTCTTCAACTGAAAACAAAAGCCACCAATGGTCTTTAAACCTCTTCCCTAGAGCTGCTCTTCCCTGGAATAGGTTGGGTGAAAGGGACATCCCTACTGACATGACATCTGCATGACACATACCTAGATATCCAAGGTCTAGCAGACCCAACCTAGACTTTCCATAATGTCCATATCCCATTGTGTCCATATCTGCAACTGGAAGCAGGGTGCATCCCAAGAATGCTGTCCACCATCTGTGAGATCAACGCATTTGCTAACCCACATAGATTAACCCGTTGGACAGGGTCAGAGATTGGAAGACTGCGTGGCTGAGAGGAGGGGAGTAGGCCTGGGAGAACCCATCCTGTGGCTATGGTAAGGGGGTTGCCTGGAACGTGGTCTTCAATCTCCCTGTGCATGTTCCATAGACTCATTCGGCTTAACTTACAAAACATTGAGTGGAAACATAAAAACTATTAAAACTTTCAGTGTGGCTGTAACTGGGCATTAAACCCACTGGGCTTGTGGGAGCTCTGCAACTGCACAGGTTATACAGTCATGAGGCCAGTCCTGAAAACATTTTACAGAAGAGTAATGCCATTGCTTTTCCAACTAACTCCTATGTATTACTCAGCAAACACATTCACTGACTGTGACACTCCAAGATACATGTTTGAGTGAGACATGGTGCCTTCTATGGAACAGCTGGCAGCCCACTTTTTGAGATGTGAAAGTGAGAGCCTGACTTAAAAAAAAAAGACTAAATTAAATATATGATATCAGATTCAATATACATTTTCAAAAACTGAATGCCTGAAATATTACTTAGTATGCAATGCCCTGAATGATGTAATAAATTATTAAATAGTGATATGACAGTGAATGTTGACGTTTCACTTACCTATTTTTATGAAAGAAAGCCTAGTTGTTTGACTTTACATTTATTCTGTTAGGCAGTCAGCAAAGCTTTTAGTAATAAA
Organism: Marmota marmota marmota; assembly: GCF_001458135.2. Classification (NCBI taxonomy): domain Eukaryota; kingdom Metazoa; phylum Chordata; class Mammalia; order Rodentia; family Sciuridae; genus Marmota; species Marmota marmota. The sequence continues at coordinate 21,686,812 of NW_025999968.1, read as the reverse complement.
AGGTTAAAAAAGGAACAAACAAAAATTGAAAGGTAATTCTATAATTTGCCTAATGCTATTCTAATCATTTTGACATTCTAACAGACCTGAGGGTAGGTTTCAGTTGTTGATACCTTTGTGCTCAGCTATATGTATGTTGTGAAAATACAATATGAAGTCTGCCCTAAGATTGAAATGTGGGTTTTTCCTCAAAATAATAACATAACTCATTGAAATTATTTGTGCTTCTTCTTTTAAGTAGGATTCAGCCTACATTTAGATGGTTTTTTATTACAGTAAATTCTAACAACAATGTACATACTTATAATATGTGAATAGAAATGCACTTTATCTTTCATTTTGTCTTTAAAAAACTGGTTTTACACTTCTGCTGAATCACTAAATTTCTAAAATACATGTTACTTTTTACTTTATAATGCTCAGGTTAATGGATGCCCACCTATTTTGACTTCCTACTTCAAATATTGTCTAAGTAAATAGTAAATTGTTGACCATTATCTATCTATGGGTTCAGATTACATTTTAACAAGTTTATTTAATAGTTATTTTATATCTCATAATTTGATTTTTGTTTTTATTATATTCATAAAAATAAATATGTTGAACAGTTATAGATAGGAAATTGCACATTCACAGTGCTAGAAATGAGGAAGAGATTCTTTATTCTGTCTTTATGAGAAGATATGTTTAATGTGCTGAGCAGTTTTAAATATTTAAAATGTTCAACTACTGTTTTTATTGAGCTGTGTTACAAAATGTGAGATATATTTATTAAAAAGAGAACAACTAAGCTCTAGTTGAAATGCTACTTAATTATACATGTAAATTTAAACTACAATTGATGTGCAAAATTATTTCCTAAAATAAATTATTTTTCATCATGTGAATTTTATTATCCTAACTGCTGCCAGCTCATATTAGTTTCACATTTATATTGTCAGGCAATAATTTCTATATGCTTAAAAGAATTTCAAGACAATGTGGAACTGAGCTACTTACTAGTCAGGTGGGTGCACATGTATCCTTTTCAAATAAATATTATTTTTTATCCTGTTTTAAAGATCTCTAAGAACTTTCCATTCCTCTTGTATCATTTAACTAACTCTTTCCCCTTGGTCTTCCATATGTCTTACCTAAAAACTTCCTACTGCCAGTGTAAATGTTAGCTTATTTAAAAGGTAAATAGAAAAAATAAATTACACTTTAGGAGATGGAAGTTCACTTTCTCTGCATCATCACTTTTTATAGATAGGGAGACTTTCAGTAGTGCATTCGAGTTAGATCATCCCTACTCATTTCTAGTTTGCAGATTTATCATCCAAACCCAGCTTCATCCATTCTTTTTTCAATTCTGTACTTCTAATAGAGTAGACAAGTATTATGCATCAATGGCCATTATTCTTACAGGAACCATTAAAAGAAATATAATATATCAGATTATTTATATTTTGGATGCATTTCCAAGATAATCTGAGAGTCCTGCTGTCATTCTCTCACAGAATGCTGTGAAAACTTTGGGCCATTAAATAGAAGACTCCTTTCCAAAAGAATGAGAGTCATGGAATTAAGAATGCTTATTTCAAAAGAGTTGAATGTTTCTATCATGATCACTCTGGTGACATCAATCAATGGTGCCTCCAGGAAACATTCAGAAAAGACAGGAAAACAAGGCCACTACCTTAAATCATGTGCAGTTACTGATGATGAGCAAATATCAAATTTACATCTTTTCATAATGCAACCACTTAATGTTTGCAATCTAGATCTTCAAAATAAGGAATGGTTTATTCTATTTTAAAAATTTATTCACTTTTTAAAAACTACTTTTAGAAACCATGAATTAAAATCTCATGTTAAAATATTATGGGGTTCAATAGCTTCTTTTATTTGACTAAGCTAAATCTTTATAGATGTGCTAAAAATGTATAACATGTTTTCAAGTCCTCAAATAATTAGTACTGCAAATGTAGTATAAGTTAAAATAATTAATTGTCTTTATGTGAAATTTTGATAAACTATAGTGAGGTTAAAGTCCGAGAGATTTAAGTTGAAATCTCATTAAATAGTACAGACTTAAATTACTGCTTTAATTCTAAAATAGATTCTCAGTAAATGTCATGTCCTACCATATTAGTACTTTAGAAATAAATAACTAGATTTAGCCACTCATAATTTAAATTGATCAAAAATACAGTTTTAAAAAATAAATTGTTAATATAACATGTAATTTTTGTTACACATTTCTTTCAGTAAAAGAATCCATAATGGTGGATGAAATGCAAAAATAGCCAATTGTAATAGCTTTCTGATAGATCTTTTTGTGTGATACATCTTTCATATATCACCTTCTTATGACGAGTTGACATTTAAATGACCCTTTAAAGCAGAGATCCTTATTCTTTCACTCCAATGTAGAATTGAATGTCATCCTATAAACTTTTACTATGAATTTTCCAATTTTTTCTCAGTGATTTTAATTTTAATTTTCCTTTCCATACATTTTTCTTATTCTCCTTCTATGGTGACCCAGAGTCCCAGTGAGATACTGAATTCATACATCTGACTTCATTCATGTGACTTATAAACCAGTTATGGCTTGACAATGTGCCAGAAGCACCATGGGCCCAGGCAGATGAGGGGAAGAATTCTGCCTTATTTCACATAAGTTATAGCTACTAGGTCTTGTATGTTGGAAAAACTATAATTTTAGAGTCAAAAGATGCTAAAATCATTGTTGTGTATATATGCTAGAAAAGTAAAACAAGTTTATACAATTAGAATTTGAACAATCAAATAGATTCTATACTATCTAAATAAAACAGAGATATGGCAAGAGGATAGCATTGCTGTATTAATTTTTGCATTAAAAACCCTTTATTTTCAAATTTTACTTTTTGAGAATTAAAGCTTTTTTCATGATTCCGTTTCTTTGTTGAAATATTGTTTGTGTTCTATGTTTGAAGTTTTCTTAGGCAGTGTGGAAGAAGGTTTACATAATATTTTCAAAAATCAGTGCATTGTGTTTATATTTTGAAAATGTCAAACGTTCTAGGATAATGAAGGTGTTACATGAATAAAAATATGGTGTTGTTCTTCTTGGATGCTGAAAATTTTTGACCTTGTATTCTCATCTAGGAATGTCTCCTTAAAACATGAACATTAATGTTAATGTTTAATCAAAATTAACTAATAAGTAATGAGACCTTTCAGTAATTAATTTGTTTCTCCAAGAAAAAATTAAAAACAGTTTCTGATCAAAGTGACCACAAAGCTAGTTTTGAAATATACAGAGTTTTAATATAGCATGTAAACTATATCCCAAAACCAATGGGAAAATAGACATTGTAGCTCAGTGGTTAAGCACCCTTGGGTTCAATCCTTGGTACCAAAATATAAATAAAATACAAGAGCGAAAAGAAAAGTTAATGATTACAAAGCAAAAGATTTATGAGTTTAATAGAAATTTGAAATGTCAAAGCTAATATAGGACTGGAGATATAGCTCACTGGGAAAGCACTTGCCTAGCATGTGTGAAACCCTGCATTCAATCCCCAGTACCATCCAAACACATAAACAATACTGATTATGGAAAAGAAGAAAACACTTGTAATGAATAGACTAAGGTAAAAATTGTCAAAGGACAAAAGTTACCAATTCTCAGAAGACATGCAATTGTCTAATGTGTGTTAACATTACTGCATTCTTAAACTCAGAGAAATGAAAATTGATACAATAATAATACAATAACAATAGGCAATATGTTCTCCTCAAATAGAATTTTTTTTTTTTTTGGTAATTCTCATGCTTGCTTAGGGTGAAAGTCCTCATATTACTAAAGAATTAACTACAAAATTGTACGTCATTGTGTATCTGACCCTTTTATATTATTATATTCCTTAAATCCACTATTATATATCAATATTTAAGATATGTAGGCTGGGCACAGTGGTGCACACCTGTAATCCCAACAGTTCAGGAGGCTGAAGCAGGAGGACCATGAATTCAAAGCCAGTCTCCCCCATGCGGAGGCGCTAAGCAATTCAGTGAGACCCTGTCTCTAAATATAATACAGAATAGGGCTTGGGATGTGGCTCAGTAGTCAAGTGCCCCTGAGTTCAATCCCTGGTACCAAAACAAAACAAAAATGAATCAAAAAGAATCATAATACTAGTCCAATGTACTTTTTTAAAAATAGAGAAATGTATAAATATCCTAAATGACCATCAACAATTAATAAGTAAAATGTGCTGTTTATAAGTGGAATGAAAAGTTTAATGAATGAAAATAACAATTACAACATTGCATTATGAATAGCATGACTGAAAACTGTCTACATTATTATCCATATTGTGTGACAATTGTTGTCTACATACAGTTATAAGAAAATGAACTGCACAATTGTAAAGTATTTGCAATGTTTTAATTCTCTGTGTTGGTGGGATTACAATTAATAATTTTGATTATGTCTCCAAAATGTCTTTCAAAATCCTTTATGATATCCTTGTATCTCTCTTTATACACACCATGTCACAATACTTACATACTCTGCATTTCAATTACATGTTAATCTTTTCAATTGTGTGTGTGTGTGTGTGTGTGTGTGTGTGTATAAAATCTGTGGCCTAACATAGCATTTGTCACATAAAATATATGTATTATATATTTGCTAGAAATTTCACAACTTAGGTGTGTGAATGTGTTTCTACACATATATTCATATAGTACATACACAAATACACACATAGAGAATTTCTACCATACTCAAACCTGTTAAAGTGTTAATACCATGATACTTTCCCCCTTGATCATAAAGTTCTCAGTAAGAACATCAGCTATAAACATTCTATTAATAGATTCATTGTTCTGGAGACCTACAACAGGCATTGTGTTCAACTTTGTAAATGTAAGCAAGAATGCCATGAGAATATATAGGAGAGATTATTGTCTATTTGGTTTTATGGATCTCTAGGGCTCCAAATTTCATATCTTATGTACATAGTTTAGTCTGCTATTTACCATCTGCATACTCATAGATTTATAACTTATAATGTCATTATATTTTTTTTCTGTTGAAATGTCCAGTAGTTTAGTCACATACAGAGGCAGAAAACAGCCGCTAAGAATCTGATCAACTCTTAGTTCTAATCCCTAAACTGCTACTATCCAGCTGTGTAAATTCACACTATTTTATCTCTCTGGACTCCAGATTCTTCATCTATAAAATAAATATAGTGCTTTAGATAACATGATGAGCATTCTAATATGCCATAACTATAGCTCTGTGTGGAGGCTTTTCTTATTTAAAATCAATAGTCTATGATTACAAAGACTTGATCTGATAATAAGAAAATAACAGTTTATAAATATGCAGATATCTTTCCTATACCTTCACTAAAATGACATTCTCCTAAAATCTTATTTTAACTTTCCATATGCACAGATATGTCTAGAGACCTTGCACAGTAATGCTTTTTTAGGTATTCTTGAAATTTTGTCATGGTGACTTTGAGTTGTTCAGTTTCTTTAAAAGATAAAGAAGGAGCATCTCAGTAGGTTTTCCTCCCATGTCCAGTTCAAATCATTTGACTCTCTGTGAAAAGAAATAAAAATCCTGATGGTTTTTAAAAAACAGAAAATATGCTGCATTAAACAACTGAATATATAATAGAAACAATTTTAATTGTCTAGGCATAACAGTAAGAATATATCCTCCTCTTTTTTCCTTTTTTTTCTCATTTCACTATCACTTTCAACCTCATAATTTTTTTATTACTACCTGTGTTTATCGTATATTGATTTTCCAAAATAATACCTAACCAAGGGTCTTCAAAGCAATTTGTATGTGCTCTTTATTCCATCACTTTATCCCATGATCAATACTTTCCAAATGTAATTTGGCCCTTCAGCAACGACATGGAACCTCTCTGAGGACTGAATGTTCTTGGTGTTTTATTATTGGGTACCCTTTATCCCTGGTGTTTTTAAAAGTACCACATATAATGTAGCTGTTGGATAAATTATTAACTAATGAGCAAACTCTTATTTAGCTATAATACATGAGTATTAATTTCTATCGTATTGTGTAAATAAGAAAGGAAGGAAGTGATGTAGTCCACTTCCACAGCTTTACATAATCATGTACCAAAAGTAGACAATGAATTTAAAAAATGTCTATTTTAGCATGGTGTGGTGGCACATGCCTGTAATCCCAGTGGTTTCAGAAGCTGCAGCAGGAGGATGGTGAGTGCAAAGCCAGCCTCAGCAAAAGCAAGATGCTAAGCAGCTCAGTGAGATCCTGTCTCTAAATAAAATACAAGATAGGGCTGGAGATGTGGCTCAGTGGTCAAGTGCCCCTGAGTTCAATTCCTGGTATCTACCCACCAATACGTCTATTTTCTTTTATATGTTCAATTATAAAATACAGATTTTAAAGGCTTTAGTTTAAAGGCAGAATGCTTAATCAAGCTGGAATATTTCCCAGAGGCATTTCACCCTAAAAGTAGAATAACATTTGGATTGGCTTTGTACATCATGTCAAACCTTGGGATTATGGATCTATGCAGGAAGAACAAATTTTCACAGTTTGTTTCTGTGAGGGGTATAGAAAAGCCAAATAAAGACTTTGTGTTCATATCTTCACTGAGTTAAGAACTCCATCACAGTCAATGTTTAATAAGGAAGTTATATAATCATGATCACTCAATTTAGGGGGAAATTTTGAATGGTGTATTATAGACTAGATCTTAGTAGCAATATTATATTCCACTTTTTCAAATACGAGCAACGCCTGATGAAGACTGTAGAATATTAAAAATGAGATTTACCAAAGGGAAAAGCTTTCTCCTGGGTGGTGTTCTTTAAAGAAAGGCTTAGCAAAAAATAGTTTCCATCTGGGAGCAAATTTACATGGCACTGTTACAAGATGCACAGTTTTGATAGTGATTTATAAACAGCCATTACAGTGGAATACTGGTTGTCTTCCCACAGCAACATCTCTGAGCACTAAGCACTTTTTGGTCAAGCCCCTAGGATTTAACTGCAGGGTGCACAGTTATAAAACCGTTTTTCATTGATCTGAGCTGTTGAATTCTTAACTGTAGCTTATTTTCACTTTGATTTTGAAATCCATAAATGCCAGTCACAGCATTTAGGAACTAAAATCATTGGCACAGGAATTTAAATGAAGAGTGATAAATCAAGACTGCCAGTGGCTACTGCCTCAGCCAGATGCAAACACCACAACCACAGTTTCTAACAGCCTTGCATGCCTAATTTTAAATTAAGTATGACAAATTAATCGGGAAGTTAATTACTATCTTGAAACAAATAGTCTGATATTGATTGGGAAGGGCATCATAAAAAGCTGTGTTTTACCTTAACAAAATACCCAGAGGAAATATTAGAAAATAGAGACATACAAATAACAGCTCAGGTAAAAAAAATTAAAAATTTAAAAATTTGTTATTTATTATACATCTAGATGGATGAGTCTAGGTATTTGAAAATGGGTATTAATCTGAGAATAGCTTATCTAGTCTTAAAAAATAAGGTGGTAAATTGGCAGATGCATCTGAATCTTGGTGCCCACATGGTGTATGGAGGAGGCCCAGACATGTGTATCTCTACCACTGCTGATCAGATACTTGATGCCCATTAACTCGTCTCATGACAGATGAACATAATGAACAGCTCTACTTTAAGTGAATGTGACCTTAAACCCCTAGAAATGGTATAACTCACATAATTCCTAAATAGTCCCTTGTTTATTTTTCTGTATTATGTTCCATGATGTCTGTTGTCTTCTGACATTTATAGAACAAAAGGTTCTTCTCTAAGTGACTCCTACTGGACATAATTTTAATAGCATTTGGGAAAATATTTTCAAGGAAGAACTTGTTCTTTGTAATTTGAAGGAATCTTAAGAAGATGTGTATAGTTCAACCTTCATTTTGGTGGAATAAAATTTCAGCGTACTTATTGTGTCAGACACTTTCCAGCCACTTAATATGAAATCATAAGATAAACCAATCCCTATGAGGTATTACTTCTTGCATTTTCCACAGAAGGAAACTGAGATAGTATTAGACTAAATGAATGTCAAGATCACCTATCCAAGATGTGGACAAACCAGAATTTTAACTAATCAGTCTTGTCTGAAGGTTTAAGCTCTTAGCTGTTAGGACAAACTTTTAAAACCTGGGCCTAGAGAAAACAGCAGTCCTTATTAATAAAATTAATTATTTAGTTAAAATTTATTAACACAATCTTCATTCTTCTTTTTTTGTTGAACACACCAGACCATTTTTTTACCTTCTTTAGAAAATGAAGATGGGACACATAGACTGAGACAGCTCATAGCAGACACTACAGAAATTATGGAGAACCACCACAGTAAATTTTTTGACTTTTTAGCTGGGCTTCTGAGCTATTCTCAGAGTACAATGTCTTGCCCACATTGGAAGAGGCTCTAATTCACAGCTGGATATTGAAACTCAAAATGATGATTCTGTGCACATAAAGGAAAAGAAAAGGTTTTAGTTCTTTCATTATACTTAATTTTAACCTTGACACAAATATACTTACTATTACTTAAGAGCCATGTTTATGATGCAATATATCTTACAAATTTTAGGGAAAAGCTAAAAGTTATATTTAATAAACGCATATATTTCTTGATATATTGCCACATATACATATATTTCGTCAATTCCAAAAGAAATGTGCTTAATGCATTTCATATATANGCATTTCATATATATATATATATATATATATATATATATATATATATATATATATATATATATTTTAGTTGTAGATGAAATACAGAGTATCTTTTATTTATTTTTATGTGATGCTGAGGATCAAACCTAGTGACTCACACGTGAGGCAAGCACTCTACCACTGAGCTACAACCCCAGCCCCACTTAATACATTTCTTAATAATATAACTCCACTTTTCTACTCAGCTCTGTGTTGTTTGGGTTTTACTTTTGGTTTGGTCTTTTGCTGTTACTCCTTTTTGTTATCTCCTTCAAGTCTTTGCTTAAATGGTCCTTTATCAAAGAAATACCCATGCCCTCATTATTTAAAATTATTACTTTTTATATCTAACATTTCTCACTCCATTCTATGACTTCCTTTTGGTTTATCACCATTTCCCACTTATTTATTTATATATATATTTATTTATTTAATCAGTACAAATGATTTTTCCACTGTATTTAAATATTTAATTTCTGTCCCCCTCCAAATTTAACATAAACTTTTTCTCATCAAGTACTTCTGTTATGGTTCCTTGTTCTAGACCTTGTGTCCATAATACAACCTGGCTTATACTAAGCACCCAATACATATTTGTTGAATGCACAAATAGAGAACAGTTGATTAAGTGAATATTTCTTACAAGTCATTATTTCATGATAATATTAACTACTTTTTAAATTAAGTATGCTTTTGATTCATAAATAACTGATATTAACAAAACATGTTCTCATACATAGGAAATAGCTGCAATAAGGCATTTAATTTAAATTCATGAATATGTTTATAAAAATATAGAATACAGTATTTTAAACTATCGCATTTAGTATGCTAACTTCAAGGCTATTTTCTAAGCTGCCCCATCATTTTATGTAATTATAATGTACAAAATTGAAAGAAGAAAAATGATAACTACAGTATGTATTCTTGGAGAAGGGAGCATAGCTGTGTAGTGAACGGACGGGAGAAGGTGTGTGGCTTCTCATTCCCATTCTGATTCTGGCCACAAATTTGGGTGAAACTGGAACATCATTGTGGCTTTCTCTATTAAAGCTATTTTGTGAAATAAGAAGGACAGCTCCTTTATTTATTTCAAATAAAAAGATGACAATTCCTTGTAGAAAAATGATGAATCTCTTTATGTGTCCCTCTAGAATCTCACCTTTTTTCTGTAAAGAGCCAAATAGTAAATATTTTCAGCTAGGCAGGCCATAAATTCTCTATCAGATTACTTGCTTCTTTCCTTGTAACATGCAAATAGCCCTAGATAGTGCATAAATGAAATAACATGGCTGTGTTCAATAAGACTTTCCAAAAGTAGGCATGGGACTAGATCTGGCCCAAGGGCTGTAGTTTAACAACCTCTGCCCTAGATGTTAACATCTTACATTCTTAGGTAATAAATTCGATGCTTTGGATTAACTTGCCCATAACTTAAAATCTGAATAAAAAGGAAAAATTCTCCCAAGACCTAAAATGATTTTTTCTCCTTTAGAATTAGACATTTTGAAATACAGAGTCAGTTATTTTATTTTTAAAAGGATACTTCAGGCATTTCGCCTTTTTAACTAAATGTGAAAGTGGAAGTTTCAATGTAAATGTATACATGTAATTAATATAATGTGAATTAAGGAGATTTTCTCCAGTTGCCCCTATTTCAGACTCCTTATGAGGATGAGCAATTCAAAACTGAATTAAAATTAACCAGGATAAGTAAAAGTTAAGATGAATTATTTTCATGTATTATATAGAGATTTCTGTGTTTAAAATGCAGACAGCTAGCACTAACCAATACAACTTATTCCAGCTATATATCTTTCTCTTTATTGGATTGTTGCTTAAAAACTGTAAATGCAATACAAGAGATGTTGGTAAAATGCTAGCAAGCAGTGCAATTCTAGAGAACAGTGCTATTGTACTGATTTGGCCATTAAGATAAAAAGACTGAACCTTATCCATACACCATTCTACTTAACCTTATCTTAAAGAACTGCATAAATTCCTGGAAATAGCTTAGGATATGCTAAAAGGGTAGAACAAATATATAAAGAACAAAAGTGAAAATTGAGACTTTGATATTTGGCTTTTATTTATAAAGAAGGGCAAGTACATAAGTATTTTAACAGAGATGTCCAGGAGATGATTTGCATATAGATAAAATCATTTAGGTAGAAGTTGAGTTTATATTCGACTCGCCAACTCTCCGTTAGAAATAAATAGAAATAAAGAGGTGTCATAAAACAGAACCATAGATAGAACTATTGCAATCTGTAGCCAATGTTGTGTAACCACAACAATTTGTTATTTTATATTGAAATATGAGCTTCATCTGCTTTCAAGTGAAAATTAATTGACTACTTTTTTGTTGTATTTTTTACTTATTCATATTGTGAATGTGTCTATACCTGTGAACATTTCATTGATTTGAAAAAGTAATTAAATAATAAAACTACTTCACAAGCCAATTTAAACAAATGTAGTTTATTCTTCATCTTACTCATTTTATTATTTCTTTTATGAATTCTGTATTGGAGAAAAATCTCTTTAATGGTTTTTATGAGCACAGATACATTGGTCCTCTGTGGTCAGAAATACTTTCTTGCATACACTAAAATAGAAAAATATAACCCAATTTAGGATCTGCTTTCATAGTGTCTGTCAGAATCTAGCCCCTATTAGAATACTGGTTTAAGATCAATAGAAAGGAAGGAAGGATATAAAGCAAAAATATTATTTACCACATCTTTTCTGAGAGAACAGTATTGTCATTTAATATACCTTCAGTAAATGTTGGTTAACTGACTAAATGAATAGAGGAGAAAAAGCTAATGTTTATATTTAATTTCCATTTTATATTTTAAATTGAAGTTTGCTTATTTTGGCTTGGGGAGTTTTTATTTTTATTTTATTTTCCTGAGCCTAATGGAAGATGATAAAGACATTTATATTAGAAAAATCTCCAAACACATGAGTACAATAAGGTAAGGTTAAATTGGGGGGATTCTAGGCCCAAGAAAGAGTTGCCCATAAATCCCTTTATTCTTTTCACTAGGAAAAATATTCTCAATTTGCCTTTGTTTTCTGAGTGAACAATTACCAAGGAATTATGTCTAAAATTGCCAGGAATAAAAAAGGACTAACTAATTATGCCAGTTAGCAATGTAATTGGTTGATGTGTTTAAGAGTTCCTTAATTTTATTTTTCTCATAAAACAGGAACAGAGGTTGAGACATTGTTGAAGGTGATAGAATTACTCAGTGATGATTCAGGGATTCAGGTTCTTTCTGCATTTCTGCTTTATCATACAAAGAGTATCCGCTTACTGTTTCCTGGTTTGCAAAGATGCTAGCTGCTCCTTCTGGCCACATACCTGTTTTCAAGCTAGCAAAAATGTATGTACTGCAAAACAGTAATACCAACCATCCTTGTTCCTTTCTTTTGGGGGCGGGGGGAGCTTTTATCAGTCCATAATCAGCAAACTTCTTGTAGGATTTTACTAGTCAAAGTTTGGCCCATAGCTATCCCCAACTATATAGCAGGTAGAAAATAATGGGTGCATTTTAGTTCCAGTGGGAACAAAGGTCCATGAAGAACACCCTTGAAAATGGGTATTGAAAAAGCTAACCTACTGTGTCTGACACAGTAATCTTTAGCAGGTTTGTGAATTGAACTCTTTAAAAGATAGATTCTAACAAAATTTATCAATCGTGATGTTTTGATGAGTTTATAAAACAATATTTAAAAATAATTCTGAGTTTGTATAAGCATCTGTGAAGCTAAATAGAAAAAAAAATTAGGAATGGTCCTTTTCTGGAGGTGAAGATATGGATTATTTTGTTTTTATTATAATTATTTAAAATATTTTGTAATAGGTACTATTTCATTAAAAGTGAATGGTAAATCAGGCACAATGGCACATGCCTGTAATCCCAGCTGCTTGGGAGGCTGAGGCAGGAGAATCACTTCAAACCAGCTTCAGCAATGGTGAGGCACTAAACAACTCAGTGAGATCCTGTCTCTAAATAAAATACAAAAAAAGGGCTGGGGATGTGGCTCAATGGTTGAGTGCCCCTGGGTTCAATCCCTGGTACCTTTACAAAATAGTGAAGTGTAGATTTTCCTAGGAAAAGTTGTTAGAGATATTATAAGTTCTTTATATTTTATGTCTATTAAATAAATAGTTCTATATTATAAAATGATGTTAGAAAAATCATTAAACTATACTTTATAACTAGAACTATGAACCATCAACTATGAACTATCAACCATCAATGGATATTCTTGAAACAGCCAAAAGAGTATAAATAAGGAAAGAATAAGTTAAGGCAGCCTACCTTGGAAATATTACTCTTGTTGGTGAGGTATTTATATTTTTTATTTGTTATACACAGTTGAGTTAGATCCTGTTTAAGGAAACCATGTATTGTTAGGCCTAATGATAAGAAAACATTTTCGAATTCACAAAGACAAGAAGAAAGCAATTTTAATTTGCTTTGTTCATTTTAAATACAAAGTCCAAGAATTTACTTTTCCATCACATTGGACAACCATACTTACTTTCATTGTACTTCAGATTTATAATTATTCCTCCCTCTATATGATTTCTTCTTGATATGTATATTTTAATTTTGGCTTCATGGGATTGAAATACATATATGTCCATATTAATTGAATGATTAACTGTTCACAATAAACTAATAACTAATTTTATAAGAACTTGTAAGCAAAATGAGTTTTATATGCTCTAGAGGGACTAGAATTTGAGTAATGCAAAAAGCTCTAGAAAATTTTCAAAAGCAAAGACAGACAACTCTTCATATGTACACAGAAATGATTTAAATATATCTGAAGAAAATAAATAGATTTAATCAGTGTGTTATTTGTAACAAACATGAAAATGGGTGAATTTTATATAATTATAATTTATAAATATTAATAAATAATATGAAAAGCACTAAAACCACAATTTTAATGGATCAAAACAAATTTTAAAAGAAAGAATAAAAATTGCCTATATATTATTTAAAACTGTTTTCATTAGTAAGCAAGGAAATTTAAAAACCATAAATGTTTCTTAACCTGTCAAATTAGAGGTGATTTAAAAATACATACTACTTGATGCTAGTAAAGATGTGCAAGATATAACTCATACACTGTGTGTGGGAATTTAAATATATTTAATTAATGATAAGGATATTAACAGTATTTATTGAGACACTTTAAAATGTTTATATATTTGGACTCAGTAATTCTGCTAATAAAAAAATATAAAAAAGTAGAAAAATAAATTTAAAAAACATAAATGTTTAACAAAAGAAGAGTGATTTCATCAGTTACTAACACTCCTGAAATGATCCATGTTCCTACTAAAATTTTTTAAAGAAAGGTAAAATTCTCATGTGATGATATTTACAAAAAACAAACAAAACAAAACAAGCTAAAAATCTGCAGGAGCACAGTTCTGCTTAACTTTAGAGGAAAATATTCATTTGTACAGGATAATATTTGGCTATATTAATCATATCAGTGATGGTTTATCTTGCTTTGTACTATTGTCAGTGATTCTTATTTTGATTTTCTGAAAATGAATAGTCCTAATTTTTATAATCAGGTAAACAAAATGTTTTTTTTTTTGTTTGTTTGTTTGTTTTTATTGGTTGTTCAAAACATTACAAAGCTCATGACATATCATCTTCCATACATTTGATTCAAGTGGGTTATGAACTCCCATTTTTTACCCCAAATACAAGTTGCAGAATCACATCGGTTACACATCCACATTTTTACATAATACCATATTAATGACTGTTGTATTCTGCTACCTTTCCTATCCTCTACTATCCCCCCTCCCCTTCCCTCTCATCTTCCCTCTCTACCCCATCTGCTGTTGTTTAAAATGTTAAACCTTGAGTTCAAACTACAAGTTGCTCACACTGTGAGAGGACGTTCCCCTTTAGGATATTCTTTAAACAGCCAAAAAAAAAAAAAAAAAAAAGTGCCTTTGTAAGGAAATCAAAACTGAGAGGAGCATCCTCTGGAGACCTAGTGACCCCAAAGGACCTGCCCCATCAGTCATTCACAAATTTTTAACTACACATAAGCTCCTTTTCAGACAGTATTCACAAGTCCAAGTGTTTCAGAGGAGGGTTGATCATTTCAAATGGTCCTTTCTCTTTACTTTACTTCCTTCATTTCCCTCTCCCTTGCTCCTTAACTTGCTTTTTTTTTTTCCTTTTTTTTATTCCCATTTGTCAGTTACTCCAGGAATTCCTTCCTTAATCTCTTGTGTTACTTCCCTTATCTCTCAATTTCTATGCAGTGTTTCTCAAACTTGAAAATGTATCTGAATTATCTGCAGCATCTTGTTTTCCTGTACTTCTGATTCTTTAGGCCTGGGGTGAGGTCCAAGATTCCTCATTTCTAACCGATCTCTGGTATTGCTAATACTGCACTTTAAGTTACAGTGAGGTTTTAACCGTAGGTGCACATTAAAATCACTTAGTATACTTAAAAACACCAACACCTGGATCCTAACTCCACGGAGTTTGATGTCAAAATCCTATTGAATGAATGAATGAAGCCAAATCTGTAAGAGAGTAATGGCAGATATTTATTCATGTGATTGAAGTACTACAAGAGACTTAACTATGTGCATTACTGAAAAATGTAGCAAAATTTATTTTCACAATAGTATAATTTTAATGGTTTTTGTTTTGTAATTGTTGTCCATTAATTAAAATACCCAGCTGTTATTTTTTTAAATCTTCAAATTCACAGAAATTTCACATTGCATCATTAAATGTAGATAGGATACACTCTATGAATTTTCTACATCTTTGGAGTTTTGGTTATCTAGACTTTGTGGACAGGCACATAGCTTTCCGAAAAGAACAAACATAGTAACAGAATTTAAACTGTCAATAATTAGATTGACTTCCAATTAGAGAAAGCAAAAATATAGCCAAAAACTCTTAGTAAATATAAAGGAGTGGAGATAATACCATGCACCATATCTGATCATAATGGAATGAAACTGGAAATCAATGAAAAAAGAAGGAAGGAAAAATCCTGCATCACATGGAAAATAAACAATATGTTACTGAATGATCAATGGGTTACAGAAGACATAAAGGAGGAAATCAAAAAATTCTTAGAGATAAACGACAATTCAGACACAACATACCGGAATCTATGGGACACAATGAAAGCAGTTTTAAGAGGGAAATTCATTTCCTGGAGTTCATTCCTCAAAAAAAGAAAAAACCAACAAATAAACGAACTCACACTACATCTCAAAACCCTAGAAAAGGAAGAGCAAAACAACAGCAAATATAGCAGAAGACAAGAAATAATTAAAATCAGAGC
>NW_025999968.1:21572922-21669786 GCF_001458135.2 Marmota marmota marmota | reverse complement strand
GATCAGAACAGGGAAGAAGAGCATGAGGAAAAGATTAACATTAAACAGAGACGAGTCGGGGGAGAGAAAGGGAGAGAGAAGGGAAACTATGGAAATGGAAGGAGACCCTCATTGTTACACAAAATTACATATAAGAGTTTGTGAGGGGAAAGGGGAAAAAAAACAAGGGAGAGAATTAAACAACAGCAGATGGGGTAGAGAGGGAAGATGAGAGGGAAGGGGAGGGGGGATAGTAGGGGATAGGAAAGGTAGCAGAATACAACAGTCACTAATATGGTATTATGTAAAAATGTGGATGTGTAACCGATTTGATTCTGCAACTTGTATTTGGGGTAAAAAATGGGAGTTCATAACCCACTTGAATCAAATGTATGGAAGATGATATGTCATGAGCTGTGTAATGTTTTGAACAACCAATTAAAAAAATATAGCCAAAAATAATTTTTTAAGTAATATAAATATTTTATAAAACTCTTTATTCCTTTGTGCTGTACTACAAATGCTAACACAGTTTTTATTTCTTCAGTTCCAGAATATAAAAAGAGGAGCCCAAGAATATGTTGGTAAAGAATTTCCTTAGGGTATTACTTTCATCATTTTCACCCTGTGGGTTAAGAAAATTTTATTCTCCAAAGGTTTCTTTTGTACTTAAAGCATGTTAATAGTCTTGCTGAAAATTAATAATATGTGTAATCTTGGATTGTGATGAGGTATATTATTGCATTTGCTACTTTTCATGTTAGAGGAGAATATGCTTTCCCTTATTAAGCAAGTCAGATTTACCTTAGACAACACAGTTTTCTGAGTAACTTAAACTGCCTTTTTGACAGATATGCATCAAAACTTCCTAGCATAACTGAATTAAGCAATCATACCACAGCCAGAAAAAGTCAAAATGCATTAAGACTGACTGCTTTTTATTCATTTTTCCTAACTATTTAAATCTTGTACCAGGGCTCCCAGGTTATATATTTATATGATATTCACCAGTGAAAACTTATATTTTTAAACTTCTTCACTCATACACATTTTTAGGAACATGTACAGTAAGTATTGAATAACAGAGACTCTATAGGTTATTTCTTGAATTCTCAGTCAATAGCAGTCTATGGCTAATGGTTTAATTTGCAAAAATTCTACTGGTGCCGGTTTATAACAGGTATTGGGGATTCAAAGACATGTGTAAGCCTTTCCAGAGTGTATCTCATGTGTGAATTGACACACCCATTAAAGCCCTAACCTGGGACAATTAGAGGGTATTAATGACCCAATGATGAGTGATCAAGGTCTAAATTGACCAATATAATTTATATCCAAAATGATAAATTCCTGTGATTAAAGAGGAAGGTGTTTCAAATTATGCAAGTATCCTAGGTGTTAACCTGGTTTGTCTCAGAAAAACCTAGATAAAAGTAGCTTGTTACACCAGTGGAATGAATGAGTTTCTGGACTGACATTTCTGAATGTGCAGCCATACTCACAAAATGAGTTCTCTCCTCATTTTACTGAAATAAACAAATACTAGGCAATAAGTAGTTTACCATCCTGTTTATATGTCTTCTGCCTTTAAATTCTTTTAAAGAGTTTGAAAGATTTTGAAAGTCTTCCAGAGTCTTCTGTCTAATAAATTTAAATTTTTATATATTTTAAATTCAGTTGTATATTTTCAGTTTTTCATAAATAACAGAAAATCAGTGACCATGTTTAATTTTCGTCTGTATATGTTTAAGGTGTACATAGTCACTACAGTTTAAGTAAATTGACATTCCATTCCCTTCCATCTTCCATAATTAGTATATGCATATGCATTAAGAAAACCTTGGATCTACTCTTAGCAAATTTTTAGTATATAGTACATCATTAACTATAGTCCTCATGCTATAATTAGATATCTAGAACTTCAAATTTGTTCCCTTATAACTAGTTTTCTCCTTTTATTCCCCCTTCCAACTCCCAGTAATCACAGTTCTACTCCATGTTTCTATTTTTTGGATTTTTCCTTTCATAGATTCTAAATGTAAGTGAGGTCATAATCTTAATGTAGAGGTATCTGTTTTATTTCACTTTGCATAATGTTTTCCAGGTTCATTCATGTCATCAAAGATGGCAGTATCTAATTTTTCAAGCCTGAATAATATTCCAGTGTGTGCTCATGAGCATGTGTATGTTTATTTGTGTGTATAACAATTTCTTTATGCATTTATCTGCTGACAGATACATAAGTTGTTTCTGTATCTTAGCTATCAGTAGCCACTCTTTAAATAGTGTTCTTTAAGTCTACTTTACATTTCCTTCCTTAGTTATTTTCTCATGAGTTTTTTTTCAATCAAATATAGTGGAAATTAAAATTAGTGCTTAGACCCAATTATTTCTAACTTTTAAATTTTATGAAATATTATAAATCTATTTGTGTGGAATAATAGAAAACAATACTACTTTGAAATTAGGACTTGAAACTTTGTGCCAAAACATTCAACATAACGATGTGCCAAAGGCAAATTGATAATTTAGTATGCACAGGCAGTCCTTTCATTTTTTTCTAAAAACATTCCAGGGAAAAATATGTTTTAAAGTTTTTATGTTGAATGGCATTATATCTTAATGAAGGGACTCCCTGAAGCATTGATGTGTGTGTATGTGTGTGTGTGCACGCACGTGAAAAAAGAATATTAAGCTTTCTTTCTACAGATATTGATTTCATTGAGCCAAATCAAATCTAGATAAGCGAATTAAAAAATATATATATATAGAATATCAGAAAAAAATACCAGTCAGTTCTAAGAACTACTAATGTACCCGAAGATTCAGGCTACTGCATATTTCAGTAGCCTATCACAGTGTCTAGATGGATGGTTAGGATAGCAAGTGTAGTAATCCTGGAACTGAGGGTTCTGTGACTCACTAAGCTTAGGGGGTAGGATAGAGAGAGGCTGGTCTCCTTTCCACCAAGAGAACCACCACATCACAGAGTGTTAGTACCTTCCTGCCTATCAGCAATCAAGAACACTTAGCCACTTCTAAAACCACTGAACAAGGAAGAGTCATAAGGAAGGGAAGTAAGAGAATGGCACTTATGACAGGTACAAAGTTATAAATCTCCAAGGGTCTGATTGCCAGGCACTCTTGAAGGAGGAAAATGTGCCTCAGGGAGTTGGGGAAAGCTATAGGAACCCTTCAGGGTGCTTCTATATGGTGTGTAGTGGGCATTAACAACAGCCACTTGCTCATGGTGCATCAAACCTATAATTTCTCTTCTTCATTTTAGTGAGCACCTGCACTAGTTCCAGCAGCAACTACAGGGTGACTAACAATTAAATGTCAGGTCATCAGAGAGAGATTAATTTGCTTCATCCTAAACAAACTCAACTCAGATTGCTCATAGGGATTGTTGTTTGAGAACAATGCAACTAGTCAAGAGTTTCTTGAGAACTAATCCAGGGGGAGGTCTTCAACCAGGAACTCCAAGTCAAGTCAACTGAGATCACATAAGAAGCCTAGGGAGGACTTTGGGCCAATGGCTGATAACCATTCTGCCTGATCCATGGAAGTCTGTGGATATGCAGTAGTATATTTGTGACTTCTGTTTCTGTGGTTTCAATTGTCTATTGTCAAACACTGTCTGAAAATATTAAATTAAAAACCTCAGAAATAAAAAAAGTATAGATTTTAAATTATATACCATCCACAGTAGCATGATGAGATTGCTCCATTATACCTGAATCATCCCTTTGTGCAGCATATCCATGCTGTGTATGTTACCTGTCTGTTACTCATTTGGTAGACTTAGATATCAGATTAGCTGTGGTGATATCACAGTGCTCATGTTTAAGCAACTATAGTTGCCTAACACTGTTACACAGTGCCTATAATATTCACCTCACCTTATATCATCACATAGGCATCATGGAAGAAACATGAGTACAGTACAATATGATATTTTGAAAAAGATTGAAAGACTATATTCACATAATTTTCTATAATTTAATTGTTCGTTATTATTATTATCATCATCATCATCATCTTTAAACTCTTTGCCTCCTTTGTAAATTACACTTTATTATATATATGAAAAAGCATAGTATATATAAATTTCGATTTTAGGCATCCACTGGGGGTCTTGAAACATATCCGTCACAGATTCCAGGTAAAGAGGGATTATTGGATACATAGCAAAGATTTTAGCAATGACATAACAAGAGCTATATGTTTATCCATCACTACTTAGGCTATTGCATTTAGTTAGTCCTCTTGATCCTGAGTAATTTATATCATAGTATTATCCACCTCTGCTTTAGTCAGTCAAGACAAGTTGCAGACCTTTTATAGGGCATGCTCACTTATGCTTGATCTGAGGACACAGACTGGAGAGTGGAGCAAACTGTCTGTTTTCATGGCAAAGGGTCTCAGGTAACTTTGCAGTGTGTCAGTAGTAGAGGGCTGTTCCAGTTTAGAGTGTGATTTTGCACAATCTTCTGATAACCCCAAATTCTGAAACAGGATGCCTCATCCGAGGCTGATAGGCATTCTGTAGTCCAATACAAATTGCCTAATCTATTTTCAACAATCATATCTTTGTTTGGTGTTTGTATTTTATTTTGGTACTAGGGATTGAATCCAGAACCTTGTGCATGCTAGGTTCTACCAACCTAGCATTCTACCAACAGATGTTCTACCAACAGACTTCCTCCCTAATTGCTGCAGAAACATCATTGGATTTGGGGCTACCAGTAGCCAACAGTGGGTCAAAGCATCCCTTAGAGGTTATTTGGTCCCTTATGATAATCTGGCTATTTATTCATGGAGGCTACTTATCCCTTATAGTATTGATTGGGCACCATCTTGTATTTTGAGGATTTGATGATTGATCTTTGTTGAGTCCATCCAATTTTTATCAGTTGAGTTCCTAAGCATCTTCATGAAATAATGCAGTTAGGCCAGTGTCACGTGTGGCCTTCTAGCCATAAAACAATCCCTCCCTGGGGCTGGGGTTGTGGCTCAGCAGTTGAGCACTGATCTAGCATGTGTGAGGCTCTGGGTTCAATCCTCAGCACCACATAAAAATAAATAAGTAAAACAAAGGTATTGTGTCCAACTACAACTTAAAAAAATATATTAAACACCCCTCACCCCCAATGCGCAATAGCAAACAACAAGTTATGAGTTGAAGATGCATATCCAGTGACTTCCTCAGGCAACTTAGACATCCAAAATCCAAGAGATTTCAAATCTACGAGATAGTTTTCTGTTGTCATAGACTCTAATCAGCATGCATGGAGGTTTGTGACACCCATAGTTTCATGAGGCTAACAGGTCCCAAAGGTTGCAAAGGTTCATTTGTTGGACAACTTTAACCTGAACTACATTTAATTATGCTTCTAAGACCTGCTGCTATAAAAAGCCATATTTAAAATTAATGTGGCAGTATGACTAAGGGCACATAGAGAATACTCAAGTCCGGTACATACTTTCTCCAGTACCCAAAGAGATCCCTAAATGTTGGCATTCATTTTTATTATTCAGTATCACCTGATTAACAATTTTTGTTTACTTCATGTAAGATATTTATTTGGCTTTCCACCCAGGTGGTCCCTAAGAATAGCACCTGTTATGCTTTTCCCCAGCCTGTAGTCCTTGCACCAATGACTTAGGAAGAGTGCCATAGCCACTATTTTTTAGTGTGCTCTCTCATCAGGATGTTACTGATACAATAGTGGTTGACTAAAACTTTTCAGTGTAGTTGGGTTTGTTGAAGGACAAAGGCTACCTACTAGTGAAAGAGTCACAGGAAAAGTATACCACAGGCAGTTTTATGTGAACACAAATTGGTCCTGATCCTCATCTTGAAAAGGGACTGAGAAAAAAGACATTGGCCAAATCAGTAACAATGTACCAATCTCCAGCATGGGTTATAGGTATCTCAGTGATGGTGATAATATCTGGCACCCAGAGAGCCAGGGCATTCAGCTTGATGTAGTTGACTGTCAAATTCCATGTCCCAAAGAACATTCTCATCAGCCAAATCAGTCTGTTGAATTATGAAAATGTGGAAGAGCCCTCCTGATTTAGCCAAGTAATAACTTTTTCCCCATGAGTAATTCAGTATTACTTCTGTGAGACAATGTGTCGAGTTTGGGCAATTCTTGAGGCAGTAGAGAATGTAAAGGGGGCACTGCAATGGCTCACTTCTGTGTTGAATTGCATGCCTTTTGAGGACGTGATGGTGTTCAGTACTAATATGGCCAAAATGAGAAAATGTAACTGAAATGAACAAAGGGACCCACTTACAATCACATGAGCATCTGTTTGCCACAGGTAACTGCATCCTCCCTCATACAACTCAAAGCCACTATCTTTCCTTTTTCTATACTAGTTTCTGGGAGAATAGTAACTTGTACACTTGTATCAACAGTCCTATATCTATAAATCACCATGTTTCCCTTTTACTGGCACTGGAACATAGGGTTGCTATTTCCTTGCTGAGACCTTGGCCACTTTTATTTAAGGGGCTGAGGTCAAGGAAAAGTCCAAGAGGCTTATCAATCCTGCCTGATTATCTAGGCTTTTAATCAAAACCTTCATCCCCTCCATCATCAGCCAAGGTAGAGAAATATTTTAGCTATCCATCATTCCTCTTGGGTTGGACTGGGACTTATATGACAACAATGCAAGACTCTGTATCCTTCCAGTTTTGTGAACCCTCTTTGATCTGTTTTAGTAACACAGATATCTTGGTTTTAATTTAGATAGACATCTGTCAACCTTATCTATTTGAAAAGGTCTTTGTTGGAAACTCCATCATTTTCAGTTTTGTTTATGCCTTGTTTGAACAGGTATAGCGACATTGCTCGTCAGGTGAAACCATATTGCAAAGGTCCTACCCCTTTGATTGGTTTCTCCATTTGTTCCTTGATTTTGGTTACCATTAGGGAATTTTCACTCACCAGGACCTCTTCTGGCTAAGGCCAAGATTATTATTATCGTTTTGGTCATTTCCCTATTTCCTATTCTTAGAGAAATGGTGCTTTGGTGTTTTCTACTACCTCACTCCTGTCATGACAGCAAGGAGAAGGAGATGCAAAGAGTTCCTGAACTGAAATGACCCATCCCTCACAAAGGCTTGTAATACAGTTTGGAGCTGATTAGTTTCATCTCTGTTCTGCCTGGATGGAGACCAGGAAATACAATTAAGTATCTCTATGACCTTATTTCAGGGTGCCATGATGCCTCTTTTACAGTGTTCAAGGGGGTCTTACTCCTAAAAAATCTTCATCTTTGGGACACTTCCATCTCCTATTTGCAGACATCTAGAACAATAGTGGCCTCATTTTTTCTTTGTCTTGATCCTGATGGTAGTTCTGTTTGGTTGAGCCAAAATATATACTATCAAGCAGTCTAGGGCTAGATTTTCCATGCTGCACCATTCTACCTAGGACATTTGGGTCTGCAAATCCATGTCTTCCAAAAGGAGAATGAACCATCTAGGCAACATGAGATTTACCAAGTTTTTGTTATATTCTGTCCTTTGGGTTTTGATGTCTCTCTCAGAATATAATCTCATTTCAGTAGCCTTGTTTTCAGCAATGTGTTTGGAAGTTCAACATTGCATGAAAATAGGCTTTACTTGAGACCCATAAGCAACTGGTTCTGGCTGGAGCTCCCTATGCTGGGCTCCCTTATTTTTTTCTGACATTGTCTACAACCTCTGGGGAACCATGGGATTTGAGTGGAGCTGGGTATGATAGCAACCCAGAAGCAGGATCTACCTGCCTTACTCTTTTAGGTTCTACCTGTTGTATCTCAGTCTTCACCCATTATACTAGTTTAACTCTAATGGCAAGATTATCTGCATCCCATTTATTTCCATGAGGCCAAAGGGAGGCCAGCATTTCAATCCACAAACCCCCAAGGAGTCTACATCACCCAGGGATAATGGGACTGACAACTCTTTGCATGTCCACCATGTCATGGTGTGTTTCATTGATGATCCGGCTTACTGCACCAAACTCTCAAGCAGAATAATGTGCACAGATTGTCAGTTCCAGAGGAGAACGCCAACTACCAGGAGAATAACATAGATTTTCATCACGCCAACCAGTATTAATAGAGGTCCATATACTTCTGCTCATTGTGTCACAGTATCAGAGTTTGCAAAAGAAACAGAAACCAAACAGAGAGCACAATCAAGCATTGGGTTGAGCAATACTTTATTCACACAGAGAAGAGACAGAGTAAGATCACTCCCAGTAGTGGGCATGTCTCTTGTGGCTAGCAGGTTCTTCCTGGAAACTGATGCAAGGCAACTGGCCTACAGCAGAGGAACCTGGAGCCCCAGCCCTTCCCCAGTGGAGACTGAAATGCTGAAAGCTGGGAGCCCACCTGAGGGTCATTAATGCATATGCTTAACAGAACAAGGGAGAATACTTAGTCTAAAATAATAAAGAGTATTCCTACACAAGGCAATAAGCCCATACAGGAAGGAAGTCTCTCTCTCAGTACAGAAATATTCCAGACCTAAGACTTATTCTTCTGTTGCTGAGAAGGGGTGAAAATTTACAGCATGAGACAGCCAGTAATTATAATCTATATTACATCTATAAAACTTTTCAGTGCATCTCTTTCAGGCATTTTAGGATGTTTCTAAAATGGTCGAGTCACAAAATAAGAACTTACAAATTGCTACATAAGAAAAGGGCCAGACATCCATTTTTGACTTTGCTACCACCTCCAATATATTCTAAAGATATTTTGGGGGGAAAAGAGAATTGTGTTATTTTTATTCCATTGACACTGTTTGTGATTTAGTAATAGTGTTCTTACTGTCGGTATTTAGAAAATAAAATCTAACTGCATACCTGATTAGAATTCCCCCTTTACCAAAAATGCTATTTTAAAGAAGAAAAGGATATTCTAACAGTGTGGCTGTATGAAAAAAAAAAACTGAGCCATCATAAGCATCTTTCAAGAGCTGTCAGATTGCTCAAGTGAAGAGAATAAGGAACTTATAAAGCAAAGCAGGTCAGAGCAGGGAAAAGTGTAAATTAAAATCAGGTAAGGCTTAAGCAAAATGAAAGAGCACTTTACAAGAAAGTCCAAATCTAGTTACACAATACATCATAGGCAGGAAGCCAAGCAGAGAATCAATGAAAACCGGTGATGATCAAGGTGGATTCAAGGATGGAAGAATATAGAAAAGAGTAAATGTTTAACGCCGATTTTTACTGAAAGCCTGAGTGACATTTTTACTCCTGAATTTTCTTTGAAGAGGAAAGGTCAGAGATATTAGAACAAACACTCTGCAATTCATAAGTGTTATTAATCCTATTAAAGATTAGAAAACATTAAAAATAAATATGCACAGGTGTTTTAAAACATTTTAAAGATGAATTGGAAAAATATTGGTCTACATATTGGCAAAATAGCTTAATTGCTAGATAGCTTAATCTACAAAATTAAGATTGAAAATAGTGTTCTCCTTGAAAAACTGTTATGAACATTAAACATAATTAGAAGAGTTCTGGACACATTTTGAAAGTTCAAATAATATTATTATCATTGACTTTAGTATACCCAGGGAATCTTAAGTTATATTTTAGATAAATCCTATAAGCAACAAAGGTTAAAACAAAGTAAACATTTTATGATCATGGATACCTGCACAGCAGCTTTTTCTCTGCCATCTGGATGAGCTTTCTCAAGGCATTTCATTTTTCTTAGCTTTTATCCTCATTTATAAAGAAGGTTCTGGATTTAGCATAGTATAAACATCAGGGCAAGTTCTACTACCAAAACAAAATTCTGGGATTTTCTCTCAAAGGCAGAGTCTCAACTTAGATTATGGCCCTTTGATATATGATGATGAGCATATTAAACTTTTCCCACAAGATTTGACTCTCTTTCCCATCTAAAAAAATAAACCTAACAGAATATATGGTTCATATTTGGCAATTATTCCTCCAAATATTGGAGAAGTTTTCACTTCTTTCTATTTACCTATCCATCCATCCATCCATCCATCCATCCATATTGTGTGTGTGTGTGTGTGTCTTATACTCAGACTTGCTTTACCACTCAGCTACATCCTCATATCCTCAGCAATTTTTTGTTTGTTTTGAAAAAGGAAGGGTACCAAGTTTCCAAGGCTGACCTCAAATTTGTGATCCTCCTGCCTCAGAATCCAGAGTAACTACAAACAATATATTTTTCTCTACATAATTCTGTCAGTTGGCAATTTATGACTATTTAAAAGTTAAGGAAAATTTATCAGGGTTATTCCTACTGGGGTAGGGAAGTTAAATGTTATCAGATGACACTAAGGTGGTGTCATTGAAAACTAGGAGAAGAGAAAGAATTTTGTTTCCAGTTTGTAAAGATATGATCTAAAGCACATCCATTAATTCAAAAAGGGAGATTAAGTGAGTGTGTTTTAAGGTCACTGCTTTATTAGAATTATCCATTTAAATGTAATTATAACTTCTCTGGGTAAAAAAATAAACACATATGCCAAAACGAAAGATGGATCTCATTTTAATTTGCATTAATTTTAGTTTTTAATTTGCATTTCCCCTTCTATGAGTAAATTCAAACTTTTTTTCATGTTGTTTAGGCAGAGCAAATCCTCAAGTCTTCTAATCAAATGTGCCTCTCCTTCTGCTTCTGATCACTTTCACCCCAAAAAATACAAACTTGCATAAAATAACCAAAAAATAAACCTGAAGAAATTCAAATTATCAACTGAGGTTGTAATAATGACGGTATTATAATTTTTTTTAATTTTTTTATCTGTCAATAGACCTTAAATTAATTAATTTATTTATTTATATGTGCTGCTGAGTCTCGAACCCAGTGCCTCATACATGGCAGGTGAGCGTTCTACCACTAAACTACAAGCCCAACCCATAAATGGTATTATTAACATCATCATTATTACTATATGTTATGTTCATTCAGTGCCCTCTGTGGACAAGGCACTATTGTAAACATCTTTATGTATATTCAAACATGTAAACTTCACAACATGTCTGAGCCTGGTAACCACTGTTATGTGTGTTCTATAGGTGAAAGACTGAGGCACAAAGAGATTTTAGTGTGCCAGGGTTCTGGCAGAAGCCAGGTAGCAGACACAGAAAGTTTTATCTAAAACTAATTTAATGAAAGCTATGTTCATAGAGGGATAGGCAGGGTTATGAGAACCAACAGGGATGGTGAAGCATTGGTATATAGCTGGGATCCATTGCCATTCAAGGAGCATATGAATAATGACTTTTTAATAATTCAAAGGAGAAAATTTATGATAATCTAAAATGATGCTCTCAAATTGCCAGACAACATTTGTTTGCAAATTGTTGATATTTAATATATCACCCTCTCCAAAGCAGCATAATGCACAATAAAAAAATTCTAGAGAAAAAATAGGTTCTTTATTTTTAATTTTATAACTGTAAATTAGGCTTGGACCTTTTACAATATTAATTGATTAATTATCTTTCAGTAATAATTTAAAGTTTTTATGAAGAAAACAAAAACTTAGAAAACTTCACCAAACTTTTTATATTGTGGCATTTATAAGCGGTGTTCAATACATGACTGATTATGATTTTCAAAAAAAGCATAAGATTCTATGGTTTCTTCCCATGCACTTTGACAGACAAAAGATGTTTACACATGTAGCAGCTCAATCATTGTACACATTTCCCATTAAAATTTACAATCTACCTAGCTTTGTTTATTATCGAGTTTTTTATAGTAGGATATATTGAAATATTGACAGTGTAGGTAAATAACCAGTCAGCCATTATATAAACAAAGGGTACTACTGGAAGATTAATATTTTAATAGCAAATAAGCTAAGGTATACCACCAGAACCACAATGCTAGATATTTCGTCCATTATTCCCTAAAGCTGACTTGGAATATGAATTTTGAAACAAATAGCTAGCAATAGTAAACATATGTGAAATTTATAATAGTTTGCAGGCATTAAAATCAAGAATAATAAATTTTCCATATTATGACATTCATTGAATAATGTAACTGTACAAATTTTATCTTAAGTTTTTTCTTTATTTAAACTCTGTTCTTATTGGTTTTGCAAAACAGATGATAGAAAGTGGTTTTTCTAGGGCTGGGGATGTGGCTCAAGAGGTAGCGCACTCGCTTGGCATGCGTGCAGCCGGGGTTCGATCCTCAGCACCACATACAAACAAAGATGTTGTGTCCGCTGATAACTAAAAAATAAAATATTAAAAAAATTATCTCTCTCTCTCTCTCTCCCTATCTCACTCTCTCTTTAAAAAAAAAGAAAGAAAGAAAAGAAAGTGGTTTTCTAAAACAGCCTGTAGAAATAATGGTTATATGTTAAGTATGGTTGAGCAATCTAAACTTCCTATATCGAAAGTAAGAATAATTAATACAGTATTAAGTAATAACCTATACATTATCTGTGACAGATGACCTTTTATGTTATAGAGACTACACATTTTTAAACATGCAAAGCATCTGATTTTAATACAGTCAACTACAGACACAAACTAAAGCAAATTTAATGATTTCTGATTTAAAGTTTTAATTTAAACCATAGTCTTTACATAGAAATGTAATTCATTTCAGTATTTTGTGATCTTATCCCAGAAAATACAAGTTTTTTCCATGATTCTGCCATGTACATTCCTGCTACCTATTGGTTACCCTGTGTTTGAAAAAATGAATATTAAAAATGTGTATTCCTGGTGCTGGGGTTATGCCTAAGTGGCAGAGTGCTACTTCTCACATGTGAGGCACTGAGTTCCATCCTCAGTACTACATAAAAATAAGTAAATGTATTGTGTCTATATACAACTAAAAAATATATTTTAAAAAATGTATATTCCTACAGTTTGTACTCATTATAACATTGCATACCTATTTGGCATAAAAATACAGTCAAGAGTTTTTTCCAAAATAGGTCTTTAATCTTTATTGTTTTCCTAGTTTTTAAAATTTGTGCCCTTTGTTACTTTTGAAAAACAACACTGAAGTTTCAGTTTTAAATTAATATTTTTTTATTTTCAAGAAGAGACAAACTTATTTAAGAACAATAAT
Organism: Marmota marmota marmota; assembly: GCF_001458135.2. Lineage (NCBI taxonomy): Eukaryota > Metazoa > Chordata > Mammalia > Rodentia > Sciuridae > Marmota > Marmota marmota. Next base: position 21,656,709 of record NW_025999968.1, on the reverse strand, counting down.
CTCTCACTTCTAATCTTTAATCTTATTCTGAGAACATTTTACTTGTCCTCTTATAGCTTTCAGTTTACTTTTTTTTCTTTACCCTGAAATTGATTTTGTGTCTACTTTTATAAAATTAATTTATATACTATAGTTACTACTTTTACATAGTGCTCTACTGAACTGGCTTTTCTAAATCAGTATTCCCAGATATATGACTGCTGGTTTCATACAATAAGGATACACACATTTCTAAAGTGCTAGTTCGGCACTATCAAGGAGAAGTTCTTACTAGCATGACATGAAAAAACAGTAGACTCTCAAATTGTAACTTTATTGTTATAAGAGCAATTCATTATACTTGCTATTAAGTTAGGAGAAAACAATTTCTACCAGCATATCATTCTTTCCCCGATGAAAACAGATGTATCAGATCTGTAATTTGCATACCAAGACAATAATTAGAATATTTAATTATATATGATGAATATTAAATTATTAAACATGGAACACTGGTTCTAGAGGGATAGGTATACATTAATTATGTAATAGCTATCTTTTATTTTAACCTTTCTCTGGTTGTGTGCTTTGCATTAGAATTATATTGAATAATGGTCTGGGATACTTTTGACCCTATATGTGTTAAAAACTTCTCCAACCTATGGGGTATTGCCATCCAATAAGCCACTGCTGGTAGTCCTGATCGGGCCACACGGTTGAAAATTAAAGAACAACATCTCTTCCACATCTTCTAAAGATAATGTTGAGTCATTGAATATATTTAAGTAGCTCTATGTTGTCTAATACTTATATCATACAAAAGCATGAATATAATTAATAAGTGCAAGTACCATTAGGTCTATAGAATATTTTGTTTGGCATGTTGCAGGGTTTTTGTGGTCATTCATGGTTGTAATATGATAAATGTAAATGTTCATTATACACTTATGAAAGACCTAACTCAGTTATAAGACCAGGTAGAGTAAAAAATTAGATAAGCTAGATTTACTTTTTTACTTGTACATAATAGTTCCAAAATAATAAATCAAATACCAAGGAACACCCTTTAAGAAGGACTTAACATTTATAATAAATTAATATAACATGAAATCAAGAGATAGATATTAACCGTATTTTATAAGTAGGTGTCTACTATTAATAAACTATAATATTTAAGAATATCATTAAGAAAAATCTATACTCATGTGTAATAAGTTTGTGCAAATAAATACACCAAATTCTTTTACAAAGGTTAACAAATTAGTCATCTAAATGACCACATTTCACTCATCTTCCATAGCATGACCAATAACCAATATATTCCAATGATGTTATATTCCAAAAATATACCTATTAAAATTTTGACAAAAACATTTGAAAAGCCCATTCTTTATATATAATATCTGTGGTCAATCTCTAGTCAGTCCTAGTACTGACAATTATTTTTTTCATTGATTTTTACTTTGATGTCAGTTTTTTAAATGAATATTTTTCTGCCTCTAGATTTCAATACTATTTTTCTTCTTACCATTTACATTATACTAACGTGAAGGTACCCAGAAAATGTAGCAAACAGCAGTAAGATTTTCTTCTCTTTCAAAGAGCAATAAAGTCCATATCTTGAGTTGGGTTAACTGTAATAGCTATTTGCATAACATGCAGTCTTGCCATGAAAGTAGCATGTTTAGGTATTTCAACATACTTGTATTCTTTTTGACACCTTAATAAATGAGAAATCATTTTAAAGAAGTTATAAACAAAACTGTATTCTATGTTTGCTCCTTTTCCATATCCCTTGGCAGGTAACTCTTCTCAAATATAATAGCAAATTTACCTTGTCTGATAGTTTAGTGTTTTATGAAAGCAACTTTCTTTTCCATTCCTGTCATCATCTCTTTGATTTGCCTAAGTAATGGGATTTTCAGACCGAATCATGGGTTTTGATCAAGTTTTATGGCTAATTTGTCTAAGGAATGAGAGGGTTAAAGTTCTACTAATCAGTAGAGCTATGATCGATTTTTTTCCTGAGTTTGAAACAAGTGTTAACAATAACCAGTATCCTGAAGGAATCCAGGCATTTTGTTCACTCTGAGGTGCCTATTTCTAGGATCTAGAGAGAATTTAATAAATAATTAATTACTTACTATGTGAAGTCTGCTTCGTCACTTGGCAATTCCTTTTAAAAATGAACAGTACTCTTGGGTTTCTCTTTAAATAGTTTCATTAATTTTGACACATATCTAAATTATCTTTTAAATGCTAGTAATACATGATTTAATTTCAGTTACCAAATATATAGTGCAGAAGCAAATTTCACACTAATCGTGGAAAATAATGATTAATTATTTTTATCATTTAATTTATTGTTTAATCTAGATGTAATCATTATTGACAATAGTCCACACACATATATATATTGAAGTACTTTTGGATTTATTTGCTTCTAAGCGATTTTATTCTCAAGCAAAGCTCTATATATATGAATGTAACCATTAAAATGTTTGGATTTTTTTTTCTGAATGTCAAGGGACAAATTTATTTGTGTGCCTACTCCTAATAAATATATAGGTTAATTAGGAATTTAAAATTTAAATTCTAACTTTATCATAGGCTTCTTCTCTAACTTGTAAAAATTACTGTATTTTTTATACTTGATTTTCTGTTGTTGAAGTTATGATATTCATATATTTAACATACACATTTTTAAAATTGGCAGTTGTGCTCTTTTAAAATTTTTCTCAATGCTTATAAAATAGAATGTTTCTTGGAGCACAGATTGGACAGAATCTAGCTTTCTTAAGACAGGAACTTAGTCTTCCAAATTTCAGATTCTCTTAAAAGTCCTCATAACACTCTTTGCATAGACAATTTTTTGTTGCTCCTTAGAAAATGTGTGTGTGTGTGTTTTGTGGGTGTGTTTTGTGTTTTAGATCCCAGAGTATTCCTGTCCAAGGAATGTATGGCCATATTCGAGCATCCTTTTAATCATTTATGTAAGCTAGTCCTTTTAAACTCAGGAAAAGACCAAAAAAGAGTTTAGATTGGAGATGGATTGCCCAAGACCTGAAAAGCATTGCTTTGCCTAGAACCATCCCCAAAAGGTGATAAATGTGAAAGACTTCTTTTACCTTTAATTTGGAAAGATCTTTTCATATTACAAAGCTTCCTAGTAGGCCTGAAGTAGCTACTTGAGAATTCTATATGCGTACTTTTCTTGTTTATTTTTATCTAAAAGAAAGTCTTAAGAATGCCTAGTGTTCATCAACATCAGATCCATCCCAAGGTGCTCAGAGAACAGGAAACCCACAATGTAGAATATATTTGTTTCATTTAATAATTTTGTTAGAAAACTGCATGCAGTTTTATTATTCTTTGTAATTAAAGGGAAATTTATTCTAGAATTTTTTTTTCTTAATAAATTGCCAAATTATACAAAGGTTCCTTGAAACCAAGAAGAAAAAATATCATTTGATTTTTCTACAGTTGTGTATAGGTCAGAAAAAAAGCTTTTATTCAACATATTTCATGAGGAACACATGGCCTTTAGGGAACAACATGGTTTAACTGAACTTAGTCAATAATAGATTGCAATCCCCTGTTTAATTTATTAGCCACCTGTTTCATTCTTACAGTATAATAGAAAAATTAGGATTCCATCACCCCATATGCTCATTTTGTATTCTGCATATTCAGAGGAACATTTCAAATCAGATAAAACCTCAAAAGTTGAAATTAAGGATTAACGAACATTCACAACTTTTAAGAAGATTAGATGTAAATTTCATCTTTATTTATTAGTATCTTTATCATAGCAACCTTCTACTACAAAATTCAAAATAAATGAAGAAAAATTATGCTAACAATTTCTCAAATCTTGTGTTGGCTTCACACCAATATAAAAACAGTTATTATAATACATGAAGCTTACGTTTATCTACCTCAAAGAACACTGTGGACTCCACCAATAATTGCTAACTTGAATAAAGACAAAAATATCTAGGGTGTGCTGAATAAAGAAAGGATAATATGTAAAAAGAAAACAGATATCCACTCTTTACTGTCATATAAGTTACTGCTCAAACCCAAGCCCAGTCACTCAAAGTGCACCCACCATACACATAATTTAGCCTCCCCTCCATCTAATACGAACACATTTTTCTCACTCACACACCCATGTGGTAGGCAATGGACACATTTGTGAAGACATGTCAAGTAAGTGGTAGGCATGTAACTAGAGATTTTGATACCTCTTTTTGCACTTGTAACTGTCAGGAAATCTTACGTTTCATTCCCGAGATGTATTCTGGAAGCAGTTTGAATTAGTCTCATTTTCCAAAGGGACAGGGTTTAAGGCATGAACTCTTGGAACTCTCTTCGCATTGAGATTTCCATGTCAACAGGTTTGCAGCATTATCTTGTACTTTTAAGTATTTATCAAATAAATAAAACTTTTCATATGAATATGTTTGTTCAGATGAGTGAACAGTTTAAATCGTTAGTCAAAAAATCATTCCACATTTTGATTAATATTAACTCAATGTTTTAGTTAGCTTTTGCATCACTATGACCAAAATACCCCATAAGAACAACTTAAATGAGGGAAAATTTATTTAGAGGTCTTAATCCATAGATGGTCAACTCCATTGCTCTGGGCCCAAGGTGAGACAGCACATCATGGCAGAAGGACCCAATAGAGGAAAGCTGCTCATCTCATGATGGGGTCAGGAAACAGAGACAGGGAGGGGAAAAGGGGCCACAGAGAAAATGCACCCTTCCAGAGCACTCTCCCAGTAACCCACCTCCTCCAGCTATACCCCACCTACATACAGTTACCACCCAGTCAGTCCAGCCAATCTAGGATAGTTGAATTAGATTTTAGCTCTGAACATTCCTGCATTAACACAGGAGTTTTGGAGGGGCACCTCATATCCCAACCTAAAACATAAATAATTATACTATCAATCAAATATTTCTCCTTTAATACTTCTACAGCATTTACCCACATTTTTTGAGCTCCATGTTAGCTTGTTTTACTCATGTTTCAAGCCATGTCACCTAACACAGAAAGTATAAATCAATAACTAGAGTATAAATTAGTAACTAGAAACTTATATGTGTATAATACTCTTTTACTACCAACTTTTATTTCTGTTTGCCAATTAATGCATTTTAAGAAGAGAACTGTTGACCACTCTTCCTGTTTTCAAGTTCATGTTGAAATTTGAAGTGGTTGTCGAACTCACATCCATTAAGCTTCTGCCACATTAAGGTCACATTTCCTTTTCAATAGTATTCCAGAATAAGAGCTATTAATAATTTGGGGTTACTTTTGTCAATAACATGCACAATTTCATGATTCTCTTTGCAAAGATGATACATGGCATTTATTTTTATACTTGTATTATTCTATAAAACCAGTCTGAAAGTAAAGAAAATGAATAGCTACTCTCATAATCAAATATTAGAAATAAATAATAATATCTATTCCTAAACTGCTGTATATTATTCTGTTCACAGAGATTTTCCTAAGCACTGATATTGTTATACAGAGATTTTCATAAGTAATGATATTTTTAACCATAGGCAGTTCTTTTTAATTACTGTCAAAAATGATAGCTGCCTTTACATGGTGTATGTTGTCATAGCTGCCTTTACATGGTGTATGTGTTTCAGTAAGAAATTATTCTACTTTTTTAAAGTTGTCTAGTGTCTAGTAGCCTATGACATTAATTTTAAGTACCAACATTTCAAAAATAAAATGTCAGAAATGGCATCATATTGCTTACCTCTACATTATTTCTGGTTGGTAGACAGTTTGATTTTTGCCTGGGAAATTAAAGACTTAGTCAGCAAGTCCTATTTTCTTGTGTTTATTTTTTCAGAGAATATATTAACTTTCTCATTGAAAAGAATAGCATAATTCCTTACAATATGTAAGATTTTTTTGTACTCACTGGACATATTGAACATTTTAGTATAAACCATGTATAGGAGTCAGAGAATGTAAGCATTCACCCAATGTAGCTATTTATAAGCTGTATACCGTAAATTATATATTTGGCTTTTCCAGGAAATAATTACATATACCAAAAAGTTATCATTTTTATGTGACAAAAACAATTACTTCCATATAACTTAATGTTTTGAAATGAATTTTCACTCAAGAAATGAAACTAAAAGTTGGAGAGAGAAGACAGAAAGATTTAATCATTAGAGAAATTACCTGTGGAACACTAAAGAAAATTCTTTTTTAATGTTAAAAATGTTAGACAACTTTAAAAAAGTAGAATAATTTCTTACTGAAACACATGTAAAAAGACAGTTTAAAGGATTTGGATGTTGGAAAGCTAAGTATTATAAAGATAATTTGATCTGAATTAATTTAGAATTTTAATACAATTCTAATCTAAATCCAAAGGCAATATTATTTAAAATTAACTGAGAAATATCTCTGGAATAATACCAGAGGGTAGGAAAGGTTAAAAATGTTTTTTTAAGTGAAAAAAAAAATAATAAAGAACTCACCATTTCAGATACTAAATATCTATATAATAAAGAAATTCCAAAAAGGTGTTACATACTTTACTATGCAGAATTCACCAGAGAAACAGAACCAATAGGACATATATAGATGTCAATGTAGGTATAGGTATTGATACAAATAAATAGGAGATATTTAGGGGAATTTGCTCTTGTGGTTATGGAGGCTGAGAAGCCCTCACAACAGGTGGTCAGTGCTGTGGAGACCCTGGGATGACTGGCCCCTCAGGCCACACCTAAAAGCCTCAGCATCAGGGAAGCTGATGGTGGAAATCTTGGTACAAAGGCAAAGACCTCGGAACCCGGAGAGTTGCTGGTAAGTCCCCAGAACCCAAAGGCTGGAGAACTGGGAGTCATTGTGTCCAAGAACAAGAAAACAGGAGCCCAGATTCAGGAGGCATAGAAGAAAGAATTTGCCCTTTCTCTGCCTTATATTTTTCCTATTTAAAATCCAGATGATTGAATGGTGTTCACCCTCATTGAGGACACATCCTCCTCAATCAGTCTACTGAGTCCTAATACCAACCACCCCTCAAAATACACTCAGAGGCACACCAGATGCAATGACTTACTAGAACTAGTTATTCCTTAATTGAGCCAAGCTGACCCCTAAAATTAGCTCTCACGAAGAGAAAATGTATTGATTAATGAAAACAAAATCTCTGTTCATCATTATTTATAAAAAGTTAATAAAGAATAAATCTTAACTTTAATAGAAAAATGACTATAACCATTCTGAGATAATCATATTAGATTTCCACTTCATTTCTTTTGTTTTATCAAATTCAAATGGATTACGCCAATGGACAATTTTTATATGTCCGTTTGATTAGATGGTGGTACTGAACTATTTGGCCAAACAACAGTCTAGTTGTTTCTGTGAAAGTACTTTTAAAATATGATGAACATATAAATAAATAGACACTAAATAAAGCAGATTGCTCTTCATAATGTGGGTGGTCCTTAATCTAACCAGTAGATGGCCAAAAGGACAAAGAATAAAGTTAGCAGAAGAACAAAGACTATTCATTAGAACTCTAACATGGAGAGCCTGCCTGAGTTCTCAGCTTGTTTCCCTGGAGAACTAGAATTCAGGACTGCAATAACAGCTCTTTCCTGAATTTCCAACCCGATGTCCTGTGCAACCTCTCTGGAAAGCAATATGGAGAATGCTCAAAAAAGTAGGAATGGGACCACCAGTTGACCCAGTTATTGCACTCCTCAGCATGTATCCAAAGGAGTTAAAATCAGCATACTGTACACAGCCACATTAGAGTTTCTAGTAGCACGGTTCACAATAACTAAGCTATGGAACCAACCTAGATATCCAATCAACAGATGAACGGACAAAGAAATTGTGGTATACATACACAATAGAATATTACTCTACCATTAAGAATGATTTTGTGATATTTTGCAGTAAATGGATGGATCTGGAGAATATCATACTGAGTGAAATAAGCCAAGTCCAAAAAAGCAAAGGTCCAGTGTTTTTTCAGATATGCAGAAGCTAAACCACAAAAACGATGTGGAGGTGGGAGAAGTTCATTAGACAAGACAAAGGGGAATGAAAGGAAGGGAGAAGCAAGAGGAATAGGAAAATCAGTAGAATAAATCTAATATAATTTTCCTATACACTTGTAAGTAAATACCCATGTGAATTCCACTATTGTGCCCACTCACTAAAATGGGTTTCTAATTAGAATATAATATATCCCATGCTTGTATAATTTTATCAAAATGGATTCTACTTTCTTGTATAACTAAGAAGAACCTATACAAACTTTACCCATTTAGTTGTTTTTCACTTTGGAATATAAAAAAAAAGTTATTATATTTTTAAGAAGAGTAACATTTGAAACAATTCCATTTTTAAAGCATTTATTGAAACCAAGTCTATCCTGAAAACCATATAAACATATAAAACCATGAAGATTTATATGTTATATTCCCAATTCCAACTAGGATAAGTAATAGTAATCCTACCATAAAGTTATTATAAGTAACAGCTATTCTCTAATAAGGTATGATAGCATAATAACTTATTTCTTCATTTATCTGTGTCTTTAACATTAATTGAATGTTTCCCATCCACAAGCATTAATGAAGGCACAGGAGAAAAAAAAATCGTCTCTGTGGCAGGTTTTTTTTTTTCCTCCACCTATTATGACAGCAAGCTAAGTACCTACAATGGAAATGGCTGTAGGTTTCTATCCACCTTGAAAGACTTGTCTCCTTTTGAAATTTAGCTTATTTTGGACTTCTTTGTGCCCTGCAGAATCTCAGTGACTTCAAATACACATATTACCACTATGGTTGGTCTGTTTATCCTGATTATTCTCATTGTTACAGTGAAAGTGACGGTCTGTTATGATTTTCCATATCTGATAGCAAGGGGAAGATCTATAATATACCATCAAAGATATGATTTAATATGGATCAGAGAAGCATTCTTTCTTTCCTTATTTTCAGAATGTTTGTGCTTTGTGTGGATGTTTATGTTTCCAAGCTGTTATCTACATTGTGATTTTGAGTTCTATTTTCATACCTGTTATTATCAATTCCAGGTTTCTAGTTGAACAAGTGACTGATCTTATTCCATAGTATCACATATGCTTTTAAAAACTAATCTATTATTAATTGGCAGATGATACTTGTCTGTTTATGGGGTACAGTATTATGTGTTGAACTATGTATGTGTTGTACAAATATTCAGTCAAGGCAATTACATATTCATCACTTCACTTATATTTTTATTGTGAGAATGTTAAATCTATTAGCAATTTGTAAGTATACAGAACATTATTATTAACTGTGGTCAATATGCCCTAAAACAGATTTCTCCAATCCTACTGAAAATTGTAACTTTTAATCAACCTCTCTCCTCTCCCCATCTTCCTCCTTTCCTATTGGTATTTCTATTCTCTGTTTCTATAAGATGAACATTTTTTGATTACACATATAAATGAGAACATACTGTATTTCTCATTCTGTGCCTGGCTATTTCACTTACCATAATGACCCCATCTCAATTCTTGTTGTTATGATTGACAGAATTATTTCATATTTAAGGTTATATAGTCTTCCATTGTATGTATAATACTTTCTTTTTTTTCCTAATAAAATACTTATTTTAGGGGCTGGGGTTGTGGCTCATAGGAAAAGTGTTCCGCTAGCATGTGTGAGGCACTGAGTTCGATCCCCAGCGCCACATAAAAATTAAATAAAGGTATTGTGTCCACCTACAACTAAAGAATAAATGTTTTTAAAAAATACTTATTTAAATTGATGGATAAAGTTGTATGTATTTATCATGTATAGCATGATGTTTTGAAGTATGTATACATTGTGGAATGGTTAAATTCAGATAATTAGCAAATATGTTCTCACATATTTATCCTTTTGGGGGTGAGAATACTTAACATTCACCCTCTGCAGTTTTCAGCAGTACAGAATATCATTTTTAACTATAGTCACCATGCTGTACAAAAGATCTCTTGAACTTTTTCCTCCCATTCAATCATATGACCAAGCATCCCTACTTGCAGATATATAGCCAAAGGAAATGAAATCAGTATCTAACAAAGATCTCAGCCCTCATATGTTTGCTGCAGCACTATTCACAATAACCATGAAACATAGCAAACCTAAGTGTCCATCAGTGAATGATTCTATAAAGAAAATGTATAGATATAAATACTATAGATATATAGATATAAATACTAACAAGCCATAAAAGAGAATGAAATTCTGTCATTTGCAACAACATGGATGATCCTGGAAGACATTACATTAATTGAAATAAGCCAGGCACAGAAAGACAGATCTCACTGAAATAAGCCAGGCACAGAAAGACAGATCTCACCTTAAAAAGTTGATCTTAGAGAAGCAGTGGTTACTGGAGGCTAGGGTGGTTAAGGAAGGTAGAGGAACTTCAAAAACTATATGTACCATATTTTCTATATTCATTCATCTGTCAATAAGTATTGATGTTTCTGTATCTTAGTTATCATGAATAATGGTGAAAAGAATGTGAAAATGAGGTTATTTCTTCAATAACATCATTTTTATTGCTCTGAATATACATCTAGAAGTGAGTTTCCCTGGATCGTTTGGAAATTTTATTTTTAGTTTCTTGAGGAAGCTTCATACTCTTTCCAAAATGACTGTTTTAGTTTGCATCCCCATCAGCAGTGTGCAAGGGTTCCCTTTTCTCCACACACTCATTGACACTTTTCATCATCTTTTTGATAACAGCCATTCTTGAGGTATGAGATGATACCTTATTGGGACACCTTATTTAATTTGATTTTCCCTGATGATTAGAAACATTGACTATCTTTTTGTATACTGTTGGCCATTCATATGTCTTTGATAGAGAAATGACCATTCAAATCCTTTGCTCATCTTTTAACCAGGTGATCTCCCTTCTTGCTGTTGTGTTATTTATATATTTTGAATACTAGATCCTCATCAGATGTGCAGTTTGCAAATATGTTCCCCTAGTCCATAAGTTCTCTCTGTATTCTGTTGTTTTCTTTGCCATGCAGAAGCTTTTTGGTTTGATGTAATCCCATTCATCCATTTTCACTTTTGTGGCCTATGCTTCTGGAGTCCAATCTAAGATATCATTGCCCAGACCAATGTCATAAAGCATTTCCCCTATGTCTTCTTCAAATGACTTTACAGTTTCAGGTCTTATGTTTAAATCTTTAATCCAGTTTTTAATTTTTATGTAGTATGAGAAAAAGGGTCCATTGTCATTCTTCTGCCTATATAGATATACAGCTTTCCTTATACTATTTATTGAAGAGGCTGCCTTTCCCTATTATGTATTCTTAAAATCAATTGAACATAAATGATTTGGGTTTATTTCTGGCTTTCTGTCCTGTCCCATTGTCTGATTTTATGTCAGAGTCATGCTATATGATTACAATAGCTTTATAATATATTTTGAACTTAGTTTGTTTGATTTGTCCAGCTTTGTTATTTTGAACAAGGTTGCTTTTGTGGATGCCTCTCAAAGGGACTTTTCTCCATCTTTTCTGGTCTCAGAAAAAAAAAAAAGAGAGGTATGAACATTAAGTAAGGCTTATTCTGTCAAAAAATCGTATGGACTAAAAGAAAGGATGATAGACAAAGGAAGGAAGTAGAATCAAAGGAGGTGGAATATAAATATGTAACTTAGATATTATATAATACACTTTTATTTGTGAAAAATATTTCTTAAAACTGCCTTGAAAATTGGGGAAGAGGGAAATATTAGGGAGATTTTATTATTGGCATAAATTCATGTGCACTGAATGATGGAGAGAGAGAGAAAAGAAAGAAAGAGAAAGAAAGAAAGGAAAGAAACAAAGAAAAGAAACCAAAGTTTTAGTATAAACTAAATTGTTTAATTCTTTAACCACTAATGAAGTTTTTGTTTAGTTGCACTTCACAATTTAAAAAATGAAGATTCACATACAGGAACTGAAGCTCACATCTCGCATTGGAAAATTGCAGGGCCAGTGTTTAACCCAGTTTTTCCTATTTCATATCCTATATTCTTCCCATATTTTCATATTTCTATAAATAAAATTTTGAAACAAACCACAATAATAGTGTTATCCCATTAAGCTATATTTCATTAGACTGAGAAATTAAATTAAAGCTGACTCTACATTTAAATGCTTATGGAAATTTCTTTGCTTAAATATATAGCTAATGGATTATATATAAATAGTGATTTTCTAACATCATTTATAATTCCTAGATTTTAAAAAATTTATTCTCTAAATAACCTAAAAATAATGTAATTTTACAATGATTGACTAAATTCTATTAAATACATTTTCATACAGATATGGGAAAACAAAGTAATCTTCCTAGTTAATTGTTTCATATAAACTAAAAGAGACTAATTAATAATTGTATAATTGAGCCAGAATCATTATAGGTTTGCTGCACAAAAGAAAAGATCTAATATTGGCAACTGACATATTTTACTTTCTAACACTAAAGAGAAAGTCTTAAAAGGAAATACCCTCTGATGGGAGGCACTCATATGTGTTTTATCATGCCTCTCAAAGTAGGATCACTAATCAATAATAAATACTATTCTAGCCACAAGGAGAAACCTCACATGTAATGTATCTTTCCAATGATTGCTGCATAATGTAAGGCATTGTGTGTTATTTATTCTGATGATCCTCTTAGGACATAATGTTATAATTTAAGCCCTGGTGCTAAAAAATATATTTTATGATTCAGATTCAAGCATTTATATATTGGAATAACCTAGTAAACTTATGCCATTTATTTTTAGAGTCAGATTTCTTTACCCCACATTAGGACTGTTCACATTTTTTCAGCTAAAATATCAATCTTATTATGGAATCGACCTTGTTCCTAGAACTGTTTCACAGATAATATTAAGAACTGGAGAAAGAAGAAGTGGGAATTTCAAAAATGTTTTGGGAGGTTTCCAGTAAGGTTTAATTAAGTAAAAATGTCTATAATCCAAAAATATTTTTATTTGATTCCAAAAGACAATCATGGCATAGATATTGACATTATTTATCTGTGAAATCTGGAAACCTGGAGTAGACTTTTGGCTCTTAGCTATTTTATCTATGAAATGAAATAGAGAGACTCAGATATATTATATGAAACTCTAATATATAAACCCTGTATACTTTTTCACTCTTTAATATATTTTAAACAATTCAATGCAATACCAAGCAATAATATCTAAAATAATAATCAGATGTATGCTGTAAACATGAAAAGTACTTACTTAGGTTGTCATTTCAGGGTGGACAAAAAGAAAAGGAAAAAAGTAATCAGGGAAGGCTATGTGGCACTGTCACCCTGTTGTAGTTTTTGGTAGCATGAAGTTTCTCTCAAAAGGAAAATAACACAATCTCTGGTGTCACACATCAGAACTACCAAAAGTCACCTATCTTGCAGCCTCTCTACACCACAGAATTCTCTTACAAGTTAAGAAGACTACAGGACTACCTACCAGTCCTTTCTACACATGTGCATACTCAACAACCACATAGAAGTTTTAAATAATTTAATATGTGCACACATATTTGTATATTTAATATATACCCACATATTTGAGTACATATATGTATGTGTATATATTAAATTATTTAAAAATCTATGTAGTTGAGTTACACATACATACATCTGTATGTATATATGTGTGTGTTGCGTGTGTATACATATATATTAGTATTTATTTATAATTCCATAGGAAAAAGCTATTTTCAAACTCTTCTATAATCATGTTACTTATAATAACAAAGTAACAACATTTCTTCTGGATTTTATAGTTTTATGATTTTTTCCCTTTACACTTCTTAGATACACTTTTCAGATTGAACTGATACTAGATTATTCTAAAATCTTATAGCTTTGTACTCCCTTCATGTTCATTATTATGAATGGAGTATGCCCCCACCAAACTATGTTCGGTAATAATCCTAGCTATTCCTAATGCATAGTATTTGGTATTCATCCAAAGAATCCTTCAGGACAAATAGAAGCAGGTGGGGAGATGAAATAATTAGGCACAGAAACTGCTGGCATTGCAATAGTTCCTAGAGCTGCATGGTGCTGGGTGTTCCCTATACACAAGCAAGAAAGGAATAATAGGGTACAGGGCAATATAGAAACATTAAGAATTTCGAGAAGAGCTACTGGTTATACCCACAGTTAAGTGGCAAGAGGTCCAGGGAATTACATTTGGCTTGCCTGTGAGAAGACTTAAATTCAAAATTCATAGAAAATTGTTCTGAAAATTCTCTCATTTTGCATGTAGCAGGACCCAAGAGTCAAAGAGCTAGAGTACTCAATATATGGATGCATAATTGAGAGTTCAGAATCATCAAGAGCTGAGACCTGTTGGGGTTCTGAAATAGATAAATCTACAGAATCATAAGCTCTAACTGAAGTAAAGTAATATCATCATGGAGCATTATAATGGTAAAGTCCACAATAGTTTTAAAACTCAAAATGTAAAGGGAGCAACTATAAGAAGACATGTTTCATGAAATTTGAAGAATCCTAACAAAGTAACTGGAAGGTACTATTATTTCATTTCAGTGATGAAGAAATTTAGAATTATACCATTCAGTGGACTTGCTTAAAATTAGCAACATCGAAGCAGAAATCCAACTAAATACCTAAGATCTTATACTCTTAATTCACTCAAAAATAAATTATTCTCAGAGGCTGGGGATGTGGCTCAAGCAGTAGCGCACTCGCCTGGCATGCGTGCGTCCCGGGTTCGATCCTCAGCACAACATACAAACGAAGATGTGTCCGCCGAATACTAAAAAATAAATATTAAAATTCTCTCTTTCTCTCTCTCTCCCTCTCTCTCACTCTCTCTTAAAAAAATAAAATAAATTATTCTCTAAGTGCTGCCATTTTGTTTGGGACTCAGCTTTGTATCCATCCAATGAACTCTGTTTCTTTTCACGTTATTCTTGAGAAATAGGTTTTAATCATTATCACCACTTATTGACTACATTCTGCTTCTCTTCTCAGGCAAACAAAACTCTTCTTAAGGTATCCTACAACCACTCTTTTTCTAATTTGTTGGACATGTTTTTGTTCCTACCTTAGTCATAGAAAAAATAGATTGTGTGCCTTCTTCCTTCACAGGGAGAGAAAAGGTCTTCTCACTCAGAAGGCATATTCTCTTTGAGCTGCACAGACCCCCGGGGGTATATGTTTGTGGAAGGTTTAGAAGAGGACCCAGCACAGCCTGTGATTCTCTTGAGGTATAGCAGAAAATTGGGAAGAGAGAGAAATGACACTCCTCTGGACCAAAGGGACATTTCTTTTTATGGGCTTAGAAACCTAACATATTTCTGACCTTGAAGGGGCAGTTTATTTACCACATCCTTCAGCAATCTCAGGAGAGGGGAAAAAAAGTATGAATTTAATTATATCCTTGTCAAGAGGTAATTCCATCTCAAAAATTAATTTTCAGTGCTTTGGAGTTATTGCACATTAAAAAATATTGTCACACAAAAAAACATGGGTGGCCTGTCACAAACATTATGAAACTATTGACCTAACATAGCTTCATCTGCACAACTATTGATTTTTTTCTGCCTTTATTTTGACATTTCATATGATTTCATCTAAGATTCATCACTGTGGAAATGTCAGGTTTAAGGGTGTGCTTTTATTGTTTGGGAAGAGCAATCTTAGAAATGGTTTACTACTTATCTATTAGAGGCAGTAGGCTGGACTCATCAATGTTAAAATGATTTCAGCATCCAGTTATCATACTTATTTTTCCAGAGGTTTCCACATTGCTATTTTCCCCCCAAGAACTAAATTGGGTTGTCACTTTGCGTTTTAAATGCCAATAATTTCTTAACTGAGCTTTAAAACACTAAGCCCATGGATACTTTCAATTTGAAGACATCTTGGGTTATGAATGATACAATTAACTCTATGCAGTTTCCGTTAGTTGGGAAAGTGATAGGGGTACTAACATACTTCCAAATAACAGTTTCTTAGGATTCAATCAGAAATCAGTATTTTAATCTAAATGTTTGGTCCAGATTTTCAAACTACAGTCTTAATGTTATATCCCTGCCTTTCTCCTCTCACAACAATGGAAAACAATGAAGTTTTAAAAGACCCCAAAGGGATCTCCGACCAAAATATAAGAAAATATATGTCTCTCTCTTGCTTAGTTAGTTTTTCTAAAATGACATTTGAAATATCAAAAAGCAATGGAAATAGCAAAACTAAATTTGAACAGTGAATAACTTGTGTGTAAATAATTAAATTTTATTAGTATAAAAGTTGGAAAGAGTCAATATATTATTTGTGTTATTATAGTCTAGTTCCAAGTTAGCCAACCATATGTAAAAAAATCATCTTCCCTGGTAGGACAGGTTGCCTAATTTGTGAAACTCAGCTCAAAAATTAGCCAAACGAAACTTTGGAGTTTTTTTTGTTAAAAAAGCTTCTAAGAATTTCAAAACACAGTGCAAACATTTAGAGCACTGCCCTTCTAAGCATGAGCCCCTGTGTGACTGTACAATTTGCCCACAGAGTTCAGCTATTCCAGTTCTGAGCCATGAAAATTTAACTCTCTAATTCCATGTGCTAACGGGAAGAATTGACTTCCTTATACTACTGTTTTCTCTGTAAAGAAAGCAAATTTAAACTCAAATAATACATATACAGATTCATTGAAATACCATTAGCTAACTAAAATATGATTTTAAAATGCTAGTTTATGGGAATATCATTTTGCTTAACTATTTAAACCAAAAAATATTTTAAATTTTGTATTAGTAGCTCAAGTAAAAAATAAAACAGCAAATTCTACTTAATCATTCTTTGTTAACATTCCCCATTTATGGAAAGCAAATTTAAAATCTTCAAGTGTCTTTCCATGTGTCATCAGATTTGCAGAGAATAATTCTGCTAATGAAAATGACAGTACACAAAAGGTGACCTGCTCTTCTCAAAAATGACACTACTTTCCATCTCAAAAATGACACTACTTTACATGGCAGATAGGAAAGGATGATATGAGTTTCATGTTCTCAACCACCTGTTACAATAATGGTTGAGTTAAAAGTACAGAAAGCATTGCAAAATGATTTATGTTTCATTTTGTAGAGAAATATTTTTTCTATTGACTTGGAAAAATGTTACTAGAAGAGATATTATGCTGCAAAATACTTTGGAAGATTTATTTAATATTAATTCTAAATATTTGCAATGACTTATATTCAGTTCCCTCTACTAAAGTGCAATTACATTTTTAGTGGAATTTTTTTCTCTTAATTGAATGAAAAAAAACTAATTTAAAGGATCTTTAATGTTTTAATTATGGTATTTGATTCAGTAAAGAACAATCCTAACAAGAATTGGCCTACATAATGACAATGCTCAGTGCATTATTGAACTAATCAGATTTTCCTTCAATCCCAGCAGTTATTACTTTCTTTTACATATTCAAAGCGGATGCTCTCTTACTAGCATGTATATTAATGTTAATTGAAGTTATTCAGGTGGATGACAAAGAAAATTAGACCCCTAAGGGTATCATCTTCCCTTGCACCTTTTTTTCAAAAAGCTTTCAAGAACTGAGTATATAAATGGAACAAAATACTCCACTCCACATGCCAAGAGAGATTTTCTAAGCATTTGATCACACTACTGAGAATGTCTCTGACATAATATATGTCTCATTAAAACAAGTTCAAATAATGAATGCTCTTTAAAAAAAGATACTTTCCATAAATTCTGAAATGTAATTTTGACTATAAAAGTATAAGGAAAATATTTTAATAAGTTCATTACTTTTGCTGATAATAAATTTATTCTGACAAAGAAAAGGTAGGAAAACAGTATATGCATATGTAAGGAAAAACTAGTAAGTATGTAGGTGGAAAAAAACTTACTAACAAACTGATTTAAGTTTGGAATAAATCATATATACTTTAGAATAAAATGTGGAAGAATATTGGATAGAAGAAAACACATCGGCTTAGTTGGTAGGTCAAATAGCCATGGTTGTATTGATCCTAAGTACCCACATGTCCTTCTGTCATGGGACTTTTAAAAGAAAAACACTATGTCTATGAAACTTATGAAATATTTAAAACCTTTGTACTCTGTGGACAACAAAGCTGTAGCAATCTGTCCTTCAAAGCATGTATTTAATTCTGTATTCAAACCTCCACATAAAAAGATGCTTTAAGAGGTCTGATAAAATTGCAAAACAAATGGTCTCTATTGACTTCAAGCAGAATAAAACTAGAACAAAAATAAAATCGCTCCCCCAATAATACCACCGGGAGGAATGAAATACAGTTTGAAAGCACAAGAGAAATTACAAATAGTAATATTTTAGTGGATATATAAAATGCTGAAATAGAATTGAGAAATGGTGTAGCAACTGAAAATTACTCTTTAAAATAATCGAGTTCAATAGATACTGATGGAAATGTAAATCTGAAATCGCTTCTCATTTACTTAGTCTATGAACTGAATCAGTTTTTCTCTTTAGATTGAAAAAGGAAAGTGCAAGTTTTATTGTTCTGTTGGTTGAATAATCCTCTATACCACACAGAAAGCTTTAGGAGTTTCCAAGAATTAGTAATCCAGGTTCTCTGCATTCTTCTAAACCGAATTTTTCACTTTATCTACTCGTGGACCCTTCTCTTTTCCTTTTGCTCCTTCCTCCATCTGTGTTCATATTGATTGCTATATATTTTCCCAACTTTACATATTCATACTTGGCAGATATTTCAAGAGGCAAGACAGATGCCACCTGCAATTCCAAGACTTTTCTGAACCACCCAGAGCAATGTTATGCCCCTTCCTCTGAATATTCCTGGTCAGTTTTTACCCTATAGGGACATGCTCCTTTCTTCTAACTTACTCCTTTTTACCTATTTTTTTCTTTAATCTGCTACCAGATTCTAAGTTCTTTGAAGGAAAAACATATGATGCATTAACTGTGATATGTAAACGTCATTCACACATACATATTCAGTGTTTGATAGTTAGGTCAAAGGTGAATAAATCTGTTGTTTTGCTTTGTTTTGTTTTACATTCCACTGTTTTCTAACTTGGGCCACCTTGTTCTCAATGGTATCACTCATGGTTAATTAACTTACCTCTAGAGATAGGTTAACTGTGTCTAATTCTAGATTTTTAATATTTACTGCTTGTGAGATCTCAAGCAAGTTCCTTACAATCTCTGCTTCAATTTCTTCACCTATAAAATAGGAATAATAATAGAGAGATCATTTTAGAAATTAAAGAGTTTAACCATTCTGTTAGTGTGTTAGGGTGACTAACACAAACCATGACATAACATTAACTATGACAAAGTACCATAGACTGAGTGGCTTAAAAAAGAGGCTGAAAGTCCAAGATCAAGGTGTGGGCAGGTTTGGTTGTCTCTGAGACTTAACCTTCATTGGTAGAAGGTCACCGCTTGGCTCTATCCTCCTTTTTTTTTTTTTTTTTTTTTTTCTGTGCATGCACATCACAGGTATTTCTCTGTCTGTAGAGATGTCCTCTTTTTATTAGAACACTAGTCAGATTGGCTTAAGGTCCATCATAATGGCCTCATTTTAATTTAACCACCTTGTTACAGGTCCTGTCTCCAAATACAGTCCCTCCCAAAGGATCTGGGGGCTAGGGCTTCAACATATGAATGGAAGAGGCATAGCAGAGCCTCTGAGATCCATGTAAAATATATACAGCAGTACTCTGTACATAGCACACTAGGTGAGCTCAAGGGTAAGTGGTGATATAATGTCTCTCACTTCAGCCTTGTTCTCTTGGACTTCTGATAACTTTTAGTACCCTTGTCTTATTCTGCCAATTAATATTTCCTTTTCCTTATAATCTAATTTCAAATTCACATTTCTATGTTCACTTTCCCTATGCATATTTCCCTTAAAAACAAGGCTCTTGTTTTCTTCCTGCTAATCTATCAAATATAAATATTTTATTACTTTACCATATTTAAGTAGAATTTTAAGCTGGCAGGAGTTTCCCATTTTCTCAACTCTGCTTATTGAAAACTTTATTCTATGTTGTTTAAGTTGTAAGGCATTTATCATTACCACAGAATAATTCATGAAATAGGAGTAACTGAACTATTAGAGATTCAGGCAATTTGACAGAACTGTATATAAAATATAACATATATTGCACACACAGTATTATCCATGAATCTGTTACAGATCTGAGATAATAGTGAAATATGGAAAGTTATTTTACCCAAGTCCCTGTATTCAGAATAATTTATCCATCTAACAGAATTCTAATGGCACAAGTTTTTTTAAAAAAATTCAATTCATAAGCATATTATAATCAAGAAATATTCATATGAATTCCTTTTAGTTGTAATACCAGTCACCAAACCCCATCTGCTGAGTTTTATTTTATGTATAGATAGGGAAAGGAAACTGCTTCGTATAGAGCTTTTATGGAATTACACATAATATTAGAGTAAACTGCCTTTGAACGTATAAATCAGTGAAAGCCTTTTCTTATTTTCATCATTTTTTATTAAATATTACAAATCTTACATTCTTAGGCTGAATGAATGATTAAAGCTAGCTTAGTAGTAATCAAACAAGGACTGGGGGTTGAGGTGTGGGGGGGCTTAATCGAAAATAATCTTACCAGAATGTGAAGATCATCCCATCTGCAGAGATTTAACTGCCCACAGCCCATTCTTGGGGAAAACCAAATTAAGGATACTCCCTTAGAAACCACTTAGAACTTAAAGAGCTCATACTTCTATAACTTGAAGCAGAAATGTGTGCTCTTTACAGAAGTTTTGGCTCTTTAGTCTTCAGTCAAGCAGACAGTCTTGGTAGAAATTGGAAGCACACATCATGAAACAGTAAAACCCTTTCCCACAGCAAAGGACAAAATCATTTTAAACAGAATGCAGAACTGCTGGAACAGTAGAAGAAAGCACTAGAAATCTGATGAGATTTCTAAGAAAGATGATTTGCCTCATTGCAGATCCTCTGAAATTAAATGTGAGAAATGTCTTAATTTGCATTAAAACTACCTAGCCAATGCATGGATGCTCCTTAGCACAATATTGTGTAGCAAAGCTTTATGAATTCAAAGAAGAGCTTACATCAATAATTTCCCCATTATGGAGTAGCTTCTCAGTAGTGAGTGTAGATTTCAGTCTTCCAAATATTCTGAACAAATTTCATGCCAGTGAACAATCAGCCTTTGTTTTGTGAGGAAGATTGAGCCCAAAAACATTTTGTCATTTTGAATTAAGCTATTTTGAATGAAAAACAGGACTATTCACTGCTAAAAATAATAAGCAATAGATTACATTATAAAATATAAAAATACTTTAATGCAAACCACCACCTTCTATGTTATGTATTTATTAACATATGCTGTATATTGTTTTCTAAGTGTATTTTTTCTATACTTTCCAAGAAAAATAGTTTAACAAAAAATTACCTTCTTTGAAATGCATTCCCAGGTTCACTGTGTACATATTCACAGAAGTAAGGATTCCATTTTTAATACAGTTATTTTTCTTTTGTTTTTTGAATAAGAGGTAAGGTGAAAATGAAAATGCATATGAACTGCCTTGCTTTCCCATGGAGTATGCCTTAGCACAATAAGATAAGGAAGTTAATGATGAATGAGTATTTTCAAGTTTATTTTTAAATATTCATTTATTAACCTGTTGAATTGTAAGTTCATTGCATGCTAACATAAATAGCATCTTTATAAAAGCAAAACTATATTTTGTTTTATAAAAATATAACTATATTTTCAAAAAAATATTTTTATGAAAGTAGTCTTAACTTCTTAATTGATATTTTTACTGAAATTATAAATTCATATGCAATTGTAAGAAACACAAATGATCTCTTTTATATTGTCTCATTTCTTACTTAATGGTAAATATTTTATAAATTATAATATCATAGCCAGAATATTGGCAATGATGTAATCCATTGATTTTATTCAGCATCTCCACTTATACTTGTCCTCATTTGAGTGTATTAAGTTCTATAAAAATGTTGGCACCTGTGTATGTTTGAATATCAAGATGTTAAACAGTACCAATACCACAAGAATCCCTTGTGTTGACCTTTTATAATTATTCACATTACTCTGTCCATCCCCTCCCCTGTCCTTGACCACTGGTCAACATTAATATATCTTCCTCAGGCAAAATCCGCTTCAGCTGTGAACCATAACCAGACCAAAATATAACAGTGGGAAAAAACATACAATAGACATTCCCACTCCAAAAAAAAGTAGGGAAGGGGCAATGGTTCCCAAGGAATTCCAAACCTAACACAGTAAATTCTAATAGACCTCAAGGCAATACATTAATCCTCCTTTGGCTTGATGTTCTGTTCACCAGGCACACTGGGATAGCAGCGTCACCCCTACGACTCAGTGGAGCAACGCTGCCCTTTTGTTTATTCTGTTGATCTCTTCTGAGGTGGTAGTCCTGGTTTTTGAGATTGAGTTGGAAGAAGTTTCTCCCTTCCCTGGACCTCTATGTATGTTGCTCTTAGATCTTGAGTGGCAGCCAAAAAGACTTCAGACTTTCCTTTAGGGTCCTACTTCCCATCTCTTAAAGAATACTGCATATTGGTTTAAAGTTGTGTAGAATCTAAGAAGTTCAACAGTTTTTCTTCATTCTTTCTCACACTCATAACTTTTAGTTCAAACAGGCAGAACATTTCTGGTGCAATTTCATCTCTATTCCTAGGCACTGCTGAAATGGCTGAATAAATTCATGAGTTGAAGCTATGCTTTCTTTTTGCAGTTTTTGCCTAGTTATACCATTCCTATTCTCTTCAGAGCAACTTATCTCATTTTTCACAATATAGATAGACTAAGGTTTTCCAAATCTCCAAGTTCTGGTATCATTTTGCTGAACAATTCTATCAATTATCTCTGCTGTGTTTTTGTTGCAAGTCATCAGAAGGAACCAAGACACACCTTCAATATTTGGATTAGAAATATTCTCAGCTAAATATCCAGTTTCATTCTTTACAAGTTCTATTTTCCGTAAGACACTAGAAGATGTCACAATACATTCAGGCTATTTGTGACTTTTAATAAAAATTATATTTCCTTCAGTTTCCACTAACAATCCCCACTTCCACCAGAGACCTCACCACAATGACCAATCCACATTTTTACTACCATTCTTTAAGTGTGATTCCCACACACAAACTTAATATACAAATAATATCAATGTGATTGAGGACCTTAAAATGAGATTTTATGTAGTGTTTGGCTAGATGTTTCTGCTTTTCTACCACGTAAATATGCAGCAAGAAAGCCCATACAAAAAAAATACATCCTGGTGTCTTGATCTTGAACTTCTCCGCCTCAAGAACTGTAAGAAAATAAATTTCTATTCCTTATAAATAACCCAGACTCAGTTATTTTGCTATAGCAGCACAAATGGATATATCTACATACATACACAAATAGATCCCTACCAGCACTTAATTCTAATTATTTATGTGTTTTCTAAGAAGATAAAAACGTTCTCTATAGCTTTCTTTTTTTTCCTTTCTGTCTTCATGGAAGTATCAGTTTTTTTCTAGCATGAATCTCTTTAACTCTTTCAGACTCTACCTTTTATTTAGTTCCAAAGTTGCTTTCAGATATTTTGTTGTTACAATGATACTGCAATCATGCTACCAATTTCTGTCTGTCTGTCTGTCTCTTTCTCTCTCTCTCTCTCTCTCTCTCTCTCTCTCTCTCTATATATATATATATATATATATATATATATATACACACACAAACACACACACACCTACAAATATATATATATAAAGACACAATACCTTTAATTAATTTATTTGTTTTATGTGGTGCTGAGGATGGAACCCATTGCCTCACACATGCTTGGCAAGAACTCTACCACTGAGCCACTACCCCAGCCCCTCAAATTCTATCTTAATTCAGATTAAGTTCAGATGACTTCCTTTCTCCTATACTCTCTTGTGTTAGGGGGACATGGAAATCTCCTGAATGTCTTTTTATAAGGGCACCAATCACATCACAAGGACACAATCATGACAATGTCTTAACATAATTACTTCCCCAAAACCCCATCTCCAAATGCCATTTCATTAGGGATTAGGGTTTTAACTTATGAATTTTGTTGGGACACAATTCTGTCTGTGGTAGAGAGCTTGAATAAAGAGTATTCTAGTATCATGAGGTGAAATGTTCTCTCTATGTCACCAACTTTGTTTTATGTATAAATTTTTATGGATGAAAAAGGCTTGTTTAGCCAAGACATGTTTCTTCAATTTTATCCATATTGTATTTTAGCCCTGGCTTGAGATAAGATTTATATATACCTATATAGATCATTTGATTCTAACAAATGTTAGGAAGTCTAGTGCATTCCTCTTTGAGTGGGTGGGGTCTTTTTATTATAAAGATTTTATTTTGACTCTTAGAAAGCAAGAAAGAGATCCAGGAATCCTTCTTGCACTTTTATGAATCTTGTCTGAGAAAGCTTAGTGTCTCACAGATATTTACCTAGACCTACTTGGAATAATATTCATGTTATAGTCACATAAAGTTGTACACAAAGGATAACATATTCCTCATCATCACACATTGAGATGAAAGGCCCATATATTTAACTCAGGCAAAGGAAATAGTTTGTATTTTTCTTTTCTAGATAATCTAGGATGTAATTAGGTTAAACAGTTATTATAATAGGCAATCAGGACCATGGGCAAAATAAAAGTAGTAAAAATAGATATTTAATATTTTTTCATTATACAATTTTCTGTATGAATCTCACATAGCACTTTAAAGACTCTGTAATATCTCAACATTTTAAAAACTCTTATGATACACAGAGAATTCAATATTATGCATGGGTTTTAAATCACATATTGATGGATTTTAATTGCATCATTGATAATAAAGGCATATAGTAATGCTCTACTTTTCCCAGCATGTGATACACCTGATCTTTGACTTATTATAAAGTAAATGTACAACTTCTTCAAAGTCATTGCTCATTTCATAGGAAGAATTTTAAGTAGAAAATTTCATTTTTGAAGATGTAAGTGACCTTAAAAAATCTTTTCATTAGTCTCACATGGTCATTATATTGAGGAATGTTGAGTTTTAATTTGTCTGACCATTTACTAAGTTATTCTATTTCTCTTCTTAATCATTTCCACATTCTTTTACACCCCATTTTATTAGCCTAAACACTGAAAAGAAATTAAGTAAATTCTGTTTTTTATTATATCAAGCTTCACATGGGTGTTATTTTCAAGAAATACAACATCAAAGATATGTGGAAAAACAACATTTATTGTCATAAGCACTTTATAGGCATTTGTTTAATATTTATGCTATAAACTTTTCCCACCTATGGAAAAAATAGATGAAACAAACTCTTGGGAATGTCAGTGTCTGCTAATCTGCAAGTATAAATGGAGAAATTAATCTATTAGCTGGACAGCTATGAAAATTTCCCTCTGATGTCATGAGAATTACAATGTAAATGTTACTAAAATAAATAAAAATGGTATGTCAAAAAATCATATTTATACCATGAGAATTCACCAATTCACCCTTGGATCATTGAAGAGGCCATGGTTTCTTACATGTGAATGTATACCTTAGCTTGGGAGAGTTTGACAGTCTAAGAACTAAAGGGACTTGGTGAGTTGGATGAAGATTAAAAGAAGACTCAAAACAGAACAAAGGGAAATTAACAGAGGAATCAAGGATGACACACTGATATTAGACAGTTAACTCAGTGAGTGGATGGTGTAACCATTTAGTAAGGTTGGGTAGACTCACAGAAGATCATTTTATTATGTCCATATCAAATTTTAGATAATGTTCAGATTAACAAGATTCTTTTGGGGTTCTGAATTTGGAGCTCAATGGAGAGACCAGAACTGGGGAAGTATGAGGAAATCTTGATAGTTTCTGGATGTCTATCCCCTAGGATCTCTGCCCACATAACCCTGCTATGTTGTATACTTCTTTATGTCTACCTCAGCCTGAATATCTGCCAATCAGAAATAAACTTGGGTCACAATATCTGATCACAGTAGATGTACAGTTAAAGCTTGATGAATGATGCCATGCAGAATATCTCTTCTATCACAAGTCTGAGGTCTCTTTGGCCTAAGACAATCCTCTTGGCACCTATGGCGTCTTTGGAATACATCCTAACCTCAACCTGTCTGTATCTACCCAGATCACAAGACTGCATTTTTGCTTACTTTGTACGGTGTGCTCCTAGAGGCCTTGCTAGAACTGCAAATATGTTCAGCTGTATTCTTGCCCTGAGGACCCCAGAACTCAGTTTCAATTAAAATGAATCATCCTCTGAATCTCAGAACTTAAAGTGCTGCCAACCCAATTGCAGCTGAATCCAAGGATCATGACAGCCTACAAACTCCAGAGACTTGCACACACGTATCATGTAAAACATGTGACATCTTATCACTTGCCCAGTTTTCAAATTCACCTATCACTTAGCTTGAGGTCAGAGTGTTATTGTATTTCTTAGCCCCTGAGGTCTACTGTTGTCAGTATTCTTTTGGTCACACATAATAAAAATACAGAAAATGGTGGTAATGACTTAATGGAAGGACCCAGAAGCATTCCACATCATCAAGAAGCTAGCTACAGGAAACTTATCATCTCTGGAGGCCTCAGGGATTAGAACCAGGAACTCAGTTTCCCCCAGAATTGTCTCTCAATCCTGACCTCTATTATCTTCACCACCCATTCTCTACCACTACATGTAGATTCTTTCCAAGCTGTCAGAATATAGCTATCTATTGATTCATTCTTAAATAGTCTTTGCTTAACAATGTCAGATTATTGATTGTCCTGGCTTAGGTAACATATCCACACCTAGACTAGTCACTTAATCAGGAAACTGAAGTAATAGGATAAATAGTCCAACCAGAATCATTCAGATGCATGGAAGAAGATAGACGGTACTATATAAGAGCAATGGGAACAGGTATGCTGGACAGAGATACACAACAGACACATCACTAAGTTTCTAGCATGTCTCACTCCTGAATCTCTACCAGGCCTAGCACAGATCATCAAAGACTGCAATAGCCTGGTGTTCACTCTGACCCCTCAGACTTCTATCTCTTCTTCACTCCTTCATATTAGCTCTTTAAAGTCCTTTTTAACTAATCCAGAAGAGAAAAATAATTAATTGTATCTGAGCATTCACTCTATCATGTAACATTTTACCCTGGCACTAGATTGACATATTTAACAAGAGGGCTTTGGGGTCAGATTAATCTGAATTTATATACTGACTTTTCCATTTACTATCTGATGACCTCATGCAAATGCCCGCATGTCTTTGTAAAACTAGGGAACTAACATCCACATTAGGATATTTGTTAGGACTGAAAACTAAATAAAATGGGCTTTTATCAGGACTTAGGATGAAATAGTATAAGCCCAGACCACAGAACTGTAAAATAGACACTACATATTACAGAAGCCAACAGCAGCTCACAGTTAGATTCTTGGCCACACAGCTTATGAACCTGCCTGGATAAAAGCAGTCTACATTCTGAACTGAGTGACAAGGGCTGTGAGGACCAGTGACCTTCACTGATGCCACAGAAGGGCATAGAATATAATGGCGCTCTAGTAGCCTCATTCCAACTGAGCTAAAAACCAAACCTCCTTTCTGCCAAGAAAAGTCACAAGCTGGGACAGAGCCAGCTGGCTTGTCACAGGACTTAGGAACTGTGTGAAATATTGCTAACCCAAATATTTTTTTTCCAAAAGAAATTCTAAAATAGATTTAAAAAATTATGAGATGTATATTTCTAAAGGATAAGTGTTACAAAAGAAAGAGCTCTTATTACAAACAATGCAGCATGAAGGATTTAGGTTAAATAATAGAGAGTTTTCCAACAGTACAAATCATTATTCAAGCAGCTCCTGACTAAAAGCTTGTATAGATGAAGGTCCTGTGGTTTTTGTACATCCACACCCAACCACAGTAGAATTCATTGCTGCCTCCATTATTGGAACTCTGTCAGTTGAAATATGAACAGGTAAAAATCCAACCAAGAAGTGTGAGGTTGGGTAGGTCTGGAGAGGGAGTTCTGGTTTATGCAGGAATTGACTGAAATCACCAAGGACCCCAATTCTTTCTCTCCAACTAATATTCTCAGCTTGTTTGCTTTTGCCCTCGGGCTATTTCCTTTAGAAACTCCAGCTAACCAGAAGATTTAATCATCAATCTTAACACATCTATCCCTAATCTTGGAAGGGAAACATGGGCATTTCTCTTATGGCTTCTTCTGCTCAGACTACCATAACAAAACATCACAGCCTGAGTAGCTTAAACCACAGACATTAATTTTCTCATAAAGGCTGGAAATTCATGATCAAGGTACCAGAATACATTGTTTCTGGAGAGTCTTCTTTTCCTGACACCAGCCTATTGGATCAGAGCTCTACCTTAAAACTTCCTTTGACCTTTATTATAATTTATAAGACACACCTCTAAATAGAATCACATTGTGGTGTGGACTTGTAAGATATGGATTTTGGGAGGGACACAATTCAGCCCATAATATTTTACTTATGTCCCTTTTAAAATGTGGGGGGGGAAATCCTATAATCCCCAAGCCAAATTTCATCCCACCAACAAGGGAAATAAAATTGTAATACTTATTTTCTTGACAGAACCAGCATAGTTTTGGACTCTCCTTAATTACCTGAATACCCAAAGAATGAATGAAATCTGCTTTTGTTAGCAAGGTAGGTAAAATGCCCATGGGGAGGTAACCCACTGCATTGGGCCCAATGAACATTTCTTTTTTAATGGAAGTTTAAGAGGTTCTGTGCATCAAAAAGTAAAGGGAGGGAAGGGGCTAATAAAAGAGAAAATAGATAAGAGCCAGCTCAGTGTTGGAGGCTGTTGTCATGCTATTGTGCTGTACTTATACTTTCAGACAAAACTATTAATATTTCTTCAAATTTAACACACATTAAATCATATATAATGTTGCATAATTTAATGTTTTATATATAAAAATGTTTATATATAGTGCTTGATTATATAAAGCAAAAGCTTTGACTTGCTTTGATGATATAGTAAAGATTAATTTTTAAGAGGGATATTCTCTTTCTCAAAGTAACTTCCTGTGTTCCATGCCTTCATATAGTCATATTAGCGCAAAAGAATCAATTTCTACAGATACATTGCTAAGAAAAAAAATCCTTGGCAGATAGAGATTTGTATTTGAGGAAAGGGCAAAAATAATAGACAATTATTAAGAAAAAAAGATTGTAGTATAAAAATTGTCACATACTAGAAGTCACATTTTGAAACTGGATACTTCAAAGATATTCTAAAGTTTCTAAGTGAAGTAGCCAGACATAGAAATATAGGAAAGAGAAAGAAATGGCCACAAAGGTAACAGTGGCTCTTTTAAAACTATACAATTAATATTAGGCAAAGAGCAGGGAAAACATTTTTCTGACTTATGCTTGCTGATCCACACAGCCTTTTTTTTCACAGATTAGAACTCAGAACAAATGTGCTTTATATGTGTGTTTATTTTTTTTTAAATAAAAAACCTTACCTCTAATCTCTAATCCATTCTACTTAGTTTTATAGTTTGATGAGTTTTGACATAGAGTTGTGTTATCATGACTATAATCATGATGGGCTTTATCCACTGTATTTGGAACACAACTATCAACTCACAGTAGTTTCTTCATGTTCCTTGGTAATCACCCTTCTGTGCCTAACTCGGCTTTTGCAACCAGTTCGGTCTGTGTGGTTTGATTTCTGTATGTATTGTTTTGCCTTTTCCTCAGGTTATGGTGCACCTTCTCTTAGAGCAGACTGTACTGCCTTTTGGGTTTTCTCTGGACTGAATATTTATGTTCTCCCAAATCTCATATCAAAGCCCTAACCTTTAGTGTGATGCTATATGGTGATAGGCCTCTGGGAGATAATTAGGTGATGAGATGGACTTCTCATTATTGGGACAGGTGCTCCAATAAGCTAGAGACACTAGAGATCTTGCTGCTTCTCTCACCCTCTCTGCTCTGCTATGTAAGGAAATAGTGAAAAAAAGAAAACAGTTGTCTGTAAACCAGGAAGAGGGCCCTAACCAAACACCTGATCAGTGAGCATCCTGATCTCCCCAATCTGGAAATGTGGAAAATAAATATTGCGTAAGTCACACAGACTAATAGCATTTCTTCATAGAAGCCCAAAGTGACTAAGAGTGAAATTGACAACAAGAAATGGGGTTTTACAATAACAAACACCCCAAAAACACGAGAATAACTTTGGAACAAGTTAATAGGTAGAGATGGAAAGAGTTTTGAGGTTCATGCAAGGAAGAGTTAGCAATGTTGTGAAGAAAACTTTAAAAGCAGTTCTGGTGAAGAAAAGAGGAGAGCTATTGAGAGAGCTCCTGTTTTCTTAGAGACAGTCATGGAGGGAATGTTCATTGAAATACAGTGGATAAAGCCCATTCTAATGAGGTCTCAGGCAGAAGTGAGAAACATATTGGAGGAAAGGCAGACCCTGTTTTACTGTGGCAAATCACTTGGCTGGACTGTTGTCCACCATTTGAGGATACACAGTGCCATCTGTTAACCATGAAAGTGCCCTTATTTGGACACCAGATCAGCCAATACCCTGATCTTAGATTTCTAAGCTTCCAGAACTGTGAGAAATAAATCTCCACATTGTTTGACCGAGTGGCTTTATTATTTTGCATTCTCAATAAGCAACATATAAGAGGCCTAGTTGCTCTCTCATTGTTAGCACTTGGTATTAGCTGTCTTTTAATTTTCACAGTTGTAGTCGTATAGATTGGAATATTCTGTGGTTTTAATTTGCATTTCCTAATGGCTAATAATATTAAGTGGGTAATTTTAAAAATTACCTATCTTGGAAGATTTTCTTGGATTCTGTAGAAAAGGGAAAGAGAGGAAAGTAGTGAGAAACTGAGAAGGGGAGAAGAAAGGAAGAGAAGAAGGTAGGTAAGTTTGGAGAAATGTTAGAAGCCTGTTATTTTCTTCACAGAGGGAGGAAAGTTAAGGAAGGAGCCCAATGAAGGGGAGAAATGTTGGAACCAACATATGTACTATTAGAAAAATAATTCACTTGTCCATAAACTCAAGGACATATAAAAATAAAGTGAGACAATGTGTTAGTTTTCTACTACTATATTAAAATACCTGAGATAATTAAATTAAAATAGGAAAAGTTTATTTGGGCTCATAGTTTTAGAGGTACAAGTCTATGATCAGTTGACAGCTTTTGCTTTTGAGACTATGGGAAAGCAATACATCATAGCGGGAAATAAGGCAGAGAAAGATATTTTAACCACATGGTGTCCAGAAAACAGACAGTAAGAGGCCAAGGTTTCAATATAACCTCCAAGGGCATAGAGTTGTGTTACCATGATTATAATCATAATGGAACACAACCATCAACTCACACTACTTCCTTTGTATTTCTTGGTAATCACCCTTCTGTGCCTAACTTCCTCCCACTGGGCCCACTTTTTAAAAGTTCCACCACCTTCTGATAGTTCTGTGGGCCAGGAACCAAGGATTTAACACACGGGCCTGTAGAGGACATTCCACATTCAAACTATAACAAGCAAGTAAAGTTATATACTGAACATGATTTGCATACATTTTGACAGTGGAACTTCGAATACTGCTTAGAAGATAATTTGACAGATATTTGGAGGTCAAAACAGACTGCTTAGAAATTGACATCATAGGTCAGGACATAATTATGGAGAAATCAAGATGCAAGCCAGGAGCAGGGAAGCAGTAAGAGTGACCTCATGCTGATAATGAGATACTTCTCTAAGAATCTTTTTTTTTCTGTCTTGTTTTTCCTCTTGTGTCATGATAAATTTCCAGACACACTAAGGGACTGTATGAATGAATGAACAAATGAATGACAGCTCAAGTTTTCTAATTGTTTTTTTTTTTTTTCGGGGGGGAGGGTGAGGGTTGGGGGTTGTTTTTTGTTTTTGTTTTGGCAGTCATAGGAAATGAACCCAGAGGAACTCTACCATGAAGCTACATCCCCATCCCTTTGTCTTTTTGATTTTTGAGACAGGGTCTTACTCAGTTGCCAGAGACTGACCTCAGACTTGTGATCCTTCTACCTCAGTCTCCCAAGTCACTATGACATAAAGGCATGTACAACCATGTGTGGCTCTAATTAGGTTTAAGTGGATCCAGAAATATGAGAGGACACCATATTGTTCACCAATAGTGCATTGATGTCAAATATTCTGAACTGTTGTTGACTTATGAAGTATTGACTAGATGAATTTCACTATCCCCAATAATACATCAAGCTAATAATTTTAAAAGTAAATATTGGATAATTATTTTGTAATTATCACTATATCCTGAAGTTTGAATTTACACACACACACACACACACACAAAGACACACACTTATTACCTTTAATTATAGCATACCTTTTAATTTAATTCAGATGGGAAAATATAAGCAATGTTATGACTGACAGCACCTCTTTTTAGGAGCTGTAGCTGCCTGGAATCTTGAGTAACTGAAAGAAAACTGAGAATAATATGTTTCTTAAAGTACTGATGGATTTTATTGATATCTCACTGGCATTACAACAGTGAGTCATAATCTATCTCAAGACTATCATAAAGAAGTTCTAACAATGATATTATTGATTAAATCCTTCCCCTTAATATAATATTCTTTTTCAACATTTTCAATTCTTCCCCCTTCTATCATTATGAAAATGCATATTTTCATTGTGTTATGAAAAACTAGGAGGGCATTTTATAATTTTACTTTATTTCTTTTTCAAGGGGGATAGGGACCTCCTATTCTATTTTGTTACTTTGCATAATTCAATTCATCAGCCAATTAGTCATGATATCCTTAAGGTCCCTGTGTCCTGCCCTTCAAAGTTTGTAGCCACACATTAAAAATTCAGAAATGTACAGCTTTTTATACAGCAGGCTGGGATGAGATATTAGCATTGACTAAGATAGTTAGATCAGAAAGGTGTAAAAATCTTAGGCAGGGAAACCAGAAGAAAAAGGAAGCTAATTATACAAAGTTGCTTTTAAAGTCAGATAAAATTGTATTTTTTTGAAATTAAAAGTTCATCCCTCTGAGCAGTCTAGGGATATAGAGTAATTATAGAATGCCAAGGATACAGGTTCTTTCTTTGGTAACTCTGCTGGGTGACTTCCATCTCTGAATCTACAGTGGCTGCTCTAGCTCCTTCCATCACATTCCCATACCACTAATTATTAAGGGAATATGTTCCACAAAACATATTTTTCTGTTTTATAAACATGACCCATCTTGCAAACATCAGATTTGTTTACATTTCTTTAGCCAATACCTAGTCACATGTCTGTGTAAAGCTTTGAAGGAAACTCTAAAACATAGTCTTTAACTGGGATATCAAGTGTATATACTACATTTTTGTAAACACTATCAAAAAGAAGAATGGTGGTTAGAGGGACAACAGTTGTCTCTGCAATATGCCATCCAGCTGTAAACAAAATACTTAGGGGTCATCTTGACCTCTTCCACTTCCCTTCTTTGGAGAGTCAGGCCATTACTAACTCCTGTAGGCTTTATCCCTGTATTTCATTTTCCTATTTCTACCTGTTCACTTCCTACTCATTATATACCAATCTACTGATGAATCCAGCCTGGATCCCTAAAATACCTTGATAATTTATTTCCCTCTAGCCACTTTAAACTCTTTAGACTTTCTACAATCAGGTTTCTATTTTTCATCCAAAGAAAGTGATTGTTTCATAATTCAGATATGTTCATGTTACCAATTGGTACAATTTTTTTTTGTATAAGATAAAGCATGCATGCTCCATTAAGGTAAGAACTGTGTTTGGCTTTGCTCATTATTACCTCTCCAGTGCCCAGCACAGAATAAATATGCCATAAAAATTACTAAATTAATTTAATAAGTAAAATCATTTAGTGATTTTTTTTTTACTTTAAGTTCAGAATAAAGAATGTATTTATAAAATTCTGAGAATGGGTACAGTGTTAGAAACTGATATCAATGTATCAATAAACATGAATTTGAGGCTTTCTCTCCCAAGTTAGGGTAGAAGATTCATGGTTGATTCAGTCAAGATAAGAGAATCTCAAGCAATAATTCTTAGAGCAACTATAGTTGTTAATCATTCCTTTTGACAGGCTTCAATGCTGCATCAATTTCCTTGATAAAATTTTACATGCCTTTTAGAAGTATTTTGTCAATTGAAGGTCTCTTTCCACAAATTTCAGCATTTCAAAAATATTTTTCTACAGAAAGTATATTTTCCATATTTAAGAATTTAATTAAAAACTTAAATCTTTTTGAGAGCTATTTATCAAGACAGGATATCTTCAAGGAACCTCAGATCACACACATCTATGGCTAATCCAGTCTACAGAGACTGCTGATTTTCTCAAATGTTACAGTGTCAACAAAATGCTGTTCATTATTAAATCATGATAAAAATTTCAAACATAATTTTTGGCAATTGTGTTTTTATATTTGTATATGAAATAAAATTATTTTTAAAACATGATTTTATAAGTAAATAATTTAGTAAGTAATTATTATAATTATATTTAATTATATGTTAAATAGTAAAATAATATAAAAATGACAACATAGAATAGGATAGTATATGATTTCTTGTAAAAAATGGACTATAATGCCAAATATTATGTTTTTAAAATTCTACGTCTATCTTTGAAAAATAAGAATCAGATAGTAAAGATGATTTATATTGTCCTGCAAATTGAATTGATGATAGTATCCATTAATTATTTGATTTTATAAATTATATTTTCTTGTCTAATTTAAAAGTATAAGACTGAGTGAATGTGCATACATAGTAAGATGTGTCAAAGTTAAGTTTTGGATCTTAATAGATTTCATCTTACCTTCTTCCAAGTTATTTAGAAACAGGTTTGATTCCCCACATTAAAAGAGTATTTTTATTATGTAGTAACATTTTAAGGTCACTCAAAAATTGCTATTATATTTGAAAAGGTAATTTGTCATTATCATGTTGAAAAAGCATTTATTAAGCAACTAGTTATGCATAAATAAGCTGGGGGAGAGAAAAGTTATGTAAATGTGAATTACAAAATTTTATGAATATAGAAAACTAAAAGACAAAATGCTAAATTCATTTGTATCCAGACATCTTTTACCATGCATTTATT
Organism: Marmota marmota marmota; assembly: GCF_001458135.2. Taxonomy (NCBI): domain Eukaryota; kingdom Metazoa; phylum Chordata; class Mammalia; order Rodentia; family Sciuridae; genus Marmota; species Marmota marmota. The sequence continues at coordinate 21,621,383 of NW_025999968.1, read as the reverse complement.
AAAGCTACATCCATTAAGTTTATCCTAACTTAGGTTATAGAGCAGGAGAGTCTGGGAACCTACAGTTAGTGTGGGTCTCAGAAGGGCAATTGTAGAGTTTTTTTTTTCCTGTCACAGATAACATAGTAGAAGTAATCTAGTAGACCTGTCAGTCCTGTTCAGATTAGAATGGTAATATAATTTTACCATTTACAATCATCTGCTATAATTAAGATACCCTAACAAATGAGTTAAACATTTCAGTATCTTTTTATGATTCTTTCCTAACAATAGTCCTTTAATACTTCCTGTAAAGACAGTTTATATATCTTAACATTTAACTAGTACTTATCTAATATTGAAGCCTTTTCCTATCACTGTTTCATGTATACTTGAAATTTAGCTTGGTATAAGCTTCCATTAATTATTTAAAAACCCATTCAATTTATTTTATATCAACTTTCATTTTACGGTTATGAAGATTTGTAATAAAAGTGAGAAATATTATCTTTAAACATTTTTATAAGGATTTTAGTATTAAAAAGCACTCGGTTTCATTACATGAAAGGAAAAAAATCAAAGTTCAGACTTTTGGATATAACCAACTTCAATTATATGAATAATGCTTGACAATTTTAATCACCAGGTATACTTACTTATTTTTCTCTTCAGGCTCATCTATGACCCCTCACACAAGCCAGTGTCTGTATCATTAACCACTGTTTATTGAGGCAGAAATATAGAGTATTGTTCAAAATTATAGGAAGTCAAAATGATAAGTAATATCTTCCACAAAGTATTTACATACACACACACACACATACACACATATATGTGTGTGTGTGTGTGTGTGTGTGTGTGTGTGTCTATGTGTCTGTGTCTGTTTCAGAGTTTTACAAAAGTAAAGGAGTCATGGAGAAAAAACATAAAAATTGTGATAGACACAATTATTCACCTACTACAAAGCACAGCATTTTCTTTTCATCTTGAACCCAATTTGGTTGATACAATAGTGTGCCCAAGGGAAGGTATCAATTTTTCCAAAAATAGTACTTTTTTTCTAACCAATTTCTCTATTTCTATTTCAAATTATAATTGGATTGTACTTCAGAAATATTTTTTAATTACTTTTTTGGTGCCAGGAATTCAACCCAGGGACCCTTAACCACTGTGCCACATCCCAAGCCTTTTTTTATATTTTATTGATAGATAGGGTCTCTCTAAGTTGCTTAAGACCTCACTAAATTGCTGAGGCTGGCTGTTAACTCACAATCCTCCTACTTCAGCCTTATAGGCCTCTGGGATTACAGGCATGTGATTATATATATTACAGGAATATGATTATATATTAAACCAAATTGGGATCAAGATGGAGAGGAAATATTGTGCATCTTTGTAGGTGAGCAACTGTGTCTATCACAATTTTTATGTTTTCTCTCCATGACTCCTTTACTGGCTGCACTTCAGAATATTGACAAGAACAAAAGTAACACAGAATGCATAGGATGAATTGCAATGTGGAATGTGATTATATATTAAACTGTATTAATCATATCATGCATAACACCAAACAATATATTAAGGAGACTTTTTGAAGCAGCAAAATTTTCAGTGAGTGGGACTCTTCTGGACAGTTTCATGTTTGCTGTTCTTGGCACTCACAACTGTTGTTCAACATTATGTCCCAATAATAGTGACCATAAAAGAAACAAGTACACCTTGGTGGGTAGAACTATTCCAGGCTCAGAAATAATAGTCTAAATTAACAATGGCAATCCTGCCCTCTTTTACCAGTTTCTGATCTGCATGCAGCCATATGATCTAGTTCTCACTAATGAGAGAGTAACTCTTATGTGTTATTCCTGAGAAGTTTTTGCTTCCTAACAAAAATAAGGTGCTCATGAACAGATTAACAAGTAAATAAAATATGACATATATAAACAGTGGAGTTTTACTCAGCCATAAAGAATAATAAAATGGGACTGGGACTGTAGCTCAGTGGTAGAGTGCTTGCCTCTCACACATGAGGCACTGGATTAGATCCTCAGCACCACATAAAATAAATAAATAAAGATATTGTGTCCATCTACAACTAAAAAAAATATTTAAAATAAAAGGCCAAATATTTCTGCTCATATGTGGAAGCTAGAACAAAGTATGAGGGAAAAAAGTGGGAGGGGTATCCATTTAAAATAGAAGGGAGATCAGTGGAGCAGAGGAGGGGGTTGAAGGGGAGGAAGGAGGGACAGGAAAGGCAAGTAAAGGTGAAATGAAATTGACGATACTATGTACACTGTGAATACACCACAGTGAATTTCATACATATGTATGGAATTATATACATAAAATGCATTATATATATGTATACACACATATTTTTTATATATATATATATATATATATATATATATATATATATATATATATATGAAGCACTAAATTCTAAAAAGACATAAGCATTAGTGAAAGATCCTTGCCTTGTCTCTTCTATCCTTCCAGCTTTGGATATTATGGAGAAAATATAGATTATATGGAATATTAGCAGCAGTCATATGACTCTAAAACAAAAAGCTTGACTATAAAAATATTCATACTGAGAATGATATGACCAGATAAAATCATGTAGGTCTTTGAAGACATTGTTGAATTGATGAAATATGCTTGGAAGATAGGTGAATTTTTTTATTCTTTAAGAATTAATTAGTCAAGTTATCAGTTGCATGCTGATGAATTCAATATAGAACAATTTAAGTGACCTATCTAATACATTTATTTTGTTGAATATTTTCCTATAGATTTAAATTTTAAATTATTTTACAAATATTGCAGCCCCCAAAAGAGTATTATAGATATACCACAATAAAAATAATTTAAATTAAAAGTATTTATATTAATGTTTCATGAAAATAAAGTTTTGATTACAGCAGGTATAGCTTAAAGGACACTTTAGAGGATGCTTCAGCATACATCTCTTCCAATCACCATCATTTGCTTCATATTTTAGTATAACAGTGTCTTCAAATAACACAGTTTCAACCTGGACACTTACATGATATAGAACTTTCTCACCTCCAAGACATCCCATTCCATTTTAAGACAGCTTTCATCATTAGAAAATGTGCTTCATGTCCATTTCAAATCAGGATCCCTATTGTTTCCCCTGCCATTGTTTCTGTGTTTGAAGCCTTACAGAAGAAAAAAATATTTTTTCTCTTGCTAACAGGTTCTAATCAGTTAAGGTTAACAATAAGAAGGCAAAGATAACCTGTGGGATGAAACTGAAATATGAGATGTCAGAGAATTCCAACCTGGCATACATAGTCCTTGCTAAATGACCTTGTGCATCTCCTGCTAAGCCTGTTTGGTCTTCAGTCGCCATTCATCCTTTGCCTTTTTAATATAATTAAACCTGCCATCCTCAAGCTCTATAAATGAACACACTGCATATGTCCATAGCTGTTTTACTAGAGACTAACAAAGTGGCAGACATCCTCCTGCTTCTGTTAACGCCAAAGTGCAATTTGATGATTTAAAGATTTTAGTCTATACAGTGGAATATGGGCTGGAAAAAATCATTATGCCACCATAGTTCTTATGCAATGATTTTAACATTTTAAAATATAGTGCCCAACTTTCAACTCAGAGGTAACTTGGATTAGGTTATAGTGCTTATAAAACAGTGACTAATTGTGTCATCAAACAATTTATAAATTCTAAGAAATGTGCAATTTTAATAATTCAGCAATTTTTAGTAATTTTTCAACTAAAATTGATTATATTATATTGTTTCTATTATACTGTCATTTGTGTCTCACTGTAGGCCATTATTAACAACCTAAGAGGGATATATTTCAACCCTTGTCAATTTGGAAAAATATTAAGGTCTTAAGTTTTATCATGTTCAAATATTTGGAAAATATACAATGAGACAAACTATTAAACCTATGCAAAACCATTTCTTCTATTCTTGAAATGACTCATAGTTTTTAATAATGAATAATTTGATGATTTGAAAATTAAAAAGAAAGGTGGATCTTTAACTGAAGTAATTGAAATAGCTGCTCTAAGATTAGAAAATAACTTTAATCCTAGTAAGATGATTATATATAATACAAGTTGCCTTAGTTTTTCCCAGAAAGTATATTAACTTGTAAATAGCAGAAGAAAACTTTTTTATGCAGGTTATCAGAGAATTGATGCTGTGTGAGACATGGACTAGAAGATAAGCATAAATATTAACTATTACCATATAGCATAATTACTGTCTCTTATATTGGATTGTCATTTTAGCTAAAGACAGATTATCACCTTTAAAAGAAATATTTAGTAATAAACATGGCCACTGTTACTTTGAGAACTATGTATAGCATGAGTCATATGAATAAGATTGACAGTAGTAAATCACATGAACCAGCACAAAAGTCCAGAATAGAATTCTATACTTAATCTAGACAATGGTTAGGGTGAACTTAATGGACACAGGACTAGATTGGAAATTACAGTAGAGACAGTGAACTTGAAACCATATAGATGTTATGCCAATCTGAAGAATTGAGAGAAAAAAAATGGATATTTTTAAAATGACTTATACCTCAGGACACATGGGACAATTTTAAAGTATATTTGAGGTCATGAAAAAATGGATATTTTTAAAATGACTTATACCTCAGGACACATGGGACAATATTAAAAGTATATTTGAGGTCATGAACAAAAAGGAGAGGGAGAATGAGAAAGTGGGATAATAAAGGTAAACAAATTCCCCCATTTGGAGAAAAAAAATTAAATTTACAAATTCAAGATGATTTGGAAGCCCTAAGCAGAATTAATACAAAGAAAGCAAAACCTTGGCACATCATAGTCAAACTGTATGCTTAGACGGGAAGATCTTGGAAGCAGCCACAGAAAACAGTCTATTTATGGGCCATAAAACAAGTGTTGATACATATAAGTAGACTGAAATAATGTGGCCTATACTCCCAGACTAAAAAGAGATTAAATTAGTAATCAATAGCACTAAAATTCTCATGAAAAAAAATCAATTATGTATAAATTATACACTTAATACAAAAAAGATTCAAGGTAATTATAAACTATTTGCAAATTAATATAAAGTAAAATACAAAAAAAATGTGTGATACAACTAAAGTGGTATTTAGAAGGAAATGTATATAAAATTGTAAATGCTTATAACACAAATTGTCTAAATAAATAAATTTAGAAATTACCAAAAAAGAAATCAAAATAAACCCAGTGTACCAAAAAAGAAGAAGGAATAATAAAGCACAGAAATCAGTGAAATAGAAAACAGATACACAATACAAAGTCACAGCTGTTTTTTATTTTTTAACTCAAGAAAATTGATACACACTTACTGAGACAGAAAACAAGAGAGCAAAAATAAAAGAGAACCCAAATTACCAATATCATGAATGGAAGTAATATTATCACTATTGATCTTCTAAGCGAATATCATACACAAAATTCAACCATTTAGATGAAATGGAGCAATATGTGAGAAATTAGGCAGTAACAGGGATCAGGTGTGCAAGTATTAAAGAATTAGAGTAAAACAAGTGGTCAAATGACCAGGGCAGAAAAGAGGGGGGAAAACATCTGCAAAATGAAAACACTGAAAAACTAAAATGATTTTAGGTGTTTTCTGTATGTAGAAGAATTCAATTTTAATGCTTACTGATGGGACCTACAGGTGCAAACAGAAAAGAGATAACTTCATCTTTTTTTTATTTTGAGGAGAAATCTCTCCAGGAAAGTAGAAAGTTCTTGTCATCAGCAAGGGTGATTATCCTTCAGTTAAATAGGAAGCTACATTACAGGACTCTAATATAATTTGGGAGAAATTCCATTGGGTTAAAAACAAACTACCAGAAATAAAACTTCCCCAAATCACCAGAGAGCAAGAGAATGTTTTATTCACTACTTAAAGACTGCCTAAATAGTATTTTGTTTCATATAATGACCAATTCTACAAAGTTCTGCAACTAATTCTAAGTCTCCAAACTGTTACATTGTATAATTCTTCTCTTTGTTTTCTGGGCTGTTAAAAAATTACTTCAAATTCAGCAGTTTTAAACAAGTCCTTTTGCTTTCTCCAAGTTTCTGTAGGTAAGTAGTGGAGGCACAGCTTAACTGGGTCTTCTTAGTGCCTCTCATGGTTGAAGTCAAGGTATTGGCTGCTCTGTGTTCCCTTGTGATCCTGAATATCTGGAAGAGTTGACTTCTTTTAGTTAGTGGAATGATGTGTTTATGTCCTTGAAGGGGTCTTCTCAATTCCTGAAAGTCCTCCCGATTCCTTTTACCCTTTCACAGGCTCTCAACATGGTAGTTTGCTTCTTCAAAGCCAGTGGAAGATTGTCTTGCTATCGTGGGCCACAGAAGAGTTTTACGTCATTTAGTAGAATCATGGCATGGCATCTTGTCATGTTTCTTTCTCTCAGTTGACTAGAGGCTCATCATAGGTCTTGACCATACATAAGGAAGTTTAAAATCATTAGGGTTACTGAACAATTCAGCCTGCCAAGTTATCAAAAAATAAGTCATTACAGTGTTGGGATAGTAAATGTTAATAAGAGTGAAATACATTAGATGATTTGACATGAATTTTCAGATCACAGCTGTCCATTTTCAATGTGCTAAAGCTAGTTTTGCAAGGTTTTTGTATTGACCTATTTCATATCAGAGTTATATTTCAATTTTAAAGATTTTACAAAAATCTTGAAAAAATTGAGAAAAATTTGAAGTGAGAAAAAATATCTCTAAAATAAAAGAGGTTTGAAATTTGTGTGAATCTTTCATTAATGTTATACACACATTATCAAAGAATATTACTAAAATATTAATAATTTTAAATAGTTTTATTAAGTTAAAATAGCCATAACATACAATATATTCATCTTAACCATTTTAAAATGTAGAATTCAGTGGTATTAAATACATTCATAATATTGTACAGCCATCATCACCACCTTCATTTCCATAACTTTGTTCAACATGCAAACTGAAACTTTATGCCCATTAAACAGTAACTGGTATCTCTCCTGTCCCCAGTCCCAGGAAGCCAGCATTCTTAATTTCTGCCTCTATAATTTTGACAATTCTAAAAACTCATATAAATGGATCATGTATTATTTGTGTTTTTGTGTCTGGCTCATTACATGTAGCATAATTGTCTATGCTGCAGCAGTGAGAATTCCTTCCTTTTCCATTGTCTCAGTTTATATCTGCTATAATAACAAACACCACAGATTAGGTAATGTATAAGAAGAGAAATGTTATCTCTCACTTTTCTGAAGGATGAGAAATCCAAGGTCATGGTGCCTGCAGATTCAGTGCCTGGTGTGGGGTGGTTCCTTATTGCTGCATCCTCAGATAGCATAAAGGACAAAGGTGATGAATGGCAGGAGAGATGTACATGAAGAAAGCTGTACTCTTGTCAGTCTCTTAGAGGAATGCTTATTTCATGACTTACTATTTCTCAAAGGCTGTATACATCTTAATACCTTTGTATTGAGTATCAGTTACCAACAGATAGACTTTGGTTCATGTTGTTGTTGTTGTTGTTGTTATTATTATTATTATTATTGCTGGGATTGAACCTATGGCTGCATGCATGCAAGGCAAACTCTTTAACTACTGCAACATATCCCCAGCCCAACAAATGAATTGTGAAAAGACATGCAAATTCATATGATAGCATCCATTGCATAATATTCCATTAAATGTATAATATAGTACCACCTTTTGTTTATCCATTTATCTGTTTAGGGAAATTTGAATTACTTCTATGTTTTACATATTATCAATCATTCTGCTGTAAATATGGGTGTTAAGTATCTCTTGGAGATCTAGCTTTCAGATTTTTTGGAAATAAAGCCAAAGTGGAAATGGCAGAGTATATGATAATTCTATTTTAAACTTTTGAGGAATAGCCATAATGTTATTCACAGGAGATATCTAGTTTTATATTTCACTAACATTGTACAAAGTTTCCAGTTTCTGCACTTCCTCACCAACAATTATTGTTTTTTGTTTTATTTATAGTAGCTATCCTATTTAGTGCAAAGATACCTCTTTGTAGTTTTTGATTTGCCTTTCCCTAACAATTAATGACATTGAGCATCATTTAATGTGGCTATTGGCCATTTGTATGCCTTCTTCAGAGAAATGTCTTTTCAGTACTTTGCCCATTTTTTAATCTAATTGTTTTCCTTTTATGGAATTTTAGGATTTTTCTGGTTTAATTCCATATTAGTGTATGATTTAAAATTGGGGTGGGGATGTACCAGGGATTAAACTCAGGGGCACTTGAGCACTGAGCAGCATCCCCAGCCCTATTTTGTATTTTATTTAGAGACAGGGTCTCTCTAAGTTGCTTAACTCCTCACTATTGCTGAGGCTGGCTTTGAACTCAAGATCCTCCTGTCTGCCTTCAGAGCCACTCAGATTACAGGCATGTGCTATCATGCCTGGCTGATTAAAAATATTATTTCCCATTCTGTGGGTTTCCTTTTTTATTCTATTGGTATTGTGTTTTTATGCACACATTTTTTAAAAAAATTTTGATGAAGTACACTTTTCCCCCCTGTGCTTTTGGTGTAATATCCAAGTTACCACTGCTGAATTCAATGCTATGAAATTTTTGACATGTTTTCGTCTAGGAATTTTAAAGTTTAAAGTATGGCTTTGCTCCCTTTTGAATTAATTTTTTATGTGATGCTGGTCACTGACTTAGATTTATTCTATTTCCATATGGATATCTAGTGTTCTCAACACCAAATGTTGAAAAAGCTATATTTTCCCCACTGCATGGTCTTGAAATCTTTATCAAAAATAATTTCACCAGGATTGGGAGTACCTGTAGTCCCAGCACAGAAAGAAAGAAAGAAAGAAAGAAAGAAAGAAAGAAAGAAAGAAAGAAAATGGGAGAAAGCAAAGAAGGAAGGAAGGAAGGAAAAAAGGAAGGAAGGAAGGAAGGGAGGAAGGAGAAAAAAGAAAGAAGTTAATTTCCCTATACACGTGCTCTATATTCTATTACATTGGTTTATATGTTTGTCTTTCTTCCAGGATCACATTATTTTGGTTACCATAGCTTTTTTTTTATTAGAACATTATAGTTTTTGAATTCATTCCAACAAGCTCATACATGCATAGAAATATATTTTAATTTATGATCACCTCCTTTTCTCTCCTCCTTTTCCCTCCTGTACTCCCCTTCTCTCCCATTCCCTTTCTCTACTAGATTGGCTTTCACTCATCTATTTACATTTTATTGGTTCTTTATGTTACCCTATCCTTCCCTTCCCCTTTCCTTTATTTCACTCTTGCTTTCACATATAAGAGAAAATATTCAACCTTGGAGTTTCTGATTTGGCTTATTTAACTTAGCATGGTAGTCTCCATTTCTATCCATTTACTGGTAAAGGCCATAATTTCATTTTTTATGGCTGAATAAAAGTCCTTAGTGTGTGTATGTGTGTGGATGTGGATGTGTGTGGATGTGTTGTATCACAATTTCTTAATCCCTTCATTTATTGACTGGCATCTGGGTTGATTCCATAATTTATCTATTGTGAATTGTGCTGCTATAAACATTGAGGCAGTTGTATATCTGTAGCAGGTTAATTTTAGATCTTTGAGGAATATACAAGTGTGATAGCTTGGTCATATGGTTGTTCTACCCCTAATTTTTTGAGGACTCTCCATACTGCTTTCTAGAGTGATTGTAGTAGTCTGCAGTCTCACCAACAATGTAAAAATTCACCTTTTCCCCCACAAACTCACCAACATCTATTTGTTGTTTGTAGATTATTACCATTCTGACTGGAGTGAGATGAAATATAAGTGAAGTTTTGATTTGTATTTCCCGTGATTTGTGGAGATGTGGAATATTTTTTCAAGTATTTGTTGGCCAAATCTACTTCTTTTGAGAAGTTTCTGTTATGTCTTTTGCCCATTTATCAATTAAGTTATTTGGGTTTTTGTTTGTTTGTTTGTTTGTTTGTTTTCTTCTGTTTTGGATGTTAATATTTTTTTTTCACTTCTTTGTATATTCTGGATATTAATCCCTTACCACAGGAGTAGTTGGCTAGGATTTTTCTCATTCTGTAAGTTCTCTCATGCTCTTAATCATTCCCTTTGCTATGCAGAAGCTTTTTAGTTTAATAGCATCCTATTTATTGATTCTTTGTTTTATGTCTTGTGTTTTGAGGGGTCTTATTAAAGATATTGGTGCCAGCACCTAAATGATGGAGCCATGACCCTATGTTTTATTCTAGCAGTTGTAAAGTTTGTAGTCTAATTCCTAAGTCTTTGATCAATTTCAATTTGAATTTTGTGCAGGGTGATAGGGTATAGTTTTATTTTTCTACTTATAGTTATACAGTTTTCCCAGCAGTTTTTTGTTACAAAGGCAATCTTTTCTCCAATATATATTTCTGGCACCTTTGTCAAATATCAAGCAGCTGTAAGTATGTGGATATTTCTCTGTGTCTTCTAAACTATTCCATTGGTCTCCATGTCTATTTTGATGCTAATATCATCCTGTTTTTTGTTGTTGTTGTTGTTGTTGTTATGATAGATCTGTAGTATAATTTCAGATCGGGTATTTTGATGCCTCCTGCTTCACTTTTCTTGCTTAGTATCGCTTCCTGAAGGAAGTAATCAATTACTATAGCTTTATAATAATTTAGAAATCAGGAAGTGTGAATCCTGCCACTTTGTTCTATTTTGATATTGCTTTGGAAATGTGGTGGTCTTATGAGATTCTGTATGAATTTTAGTCTTTCTATCTCTGAAAAAAATAATCAGGGTTTTGATAGATATTGCTTTGAATTTGTAGATTATTTTGGGTAGTAGAATTAGAACACTCCCTCACTACACACACACATACACACACACACACACATTCCATCTCCTCAGATTCAATCAAGTATGTATTAAAAATGTAATTAGACCTGTTCATTGTACAAATCTTTTACCTCCTTGTTAAAGTTAATTATCAAAAAAAAATCTTTTGATGTTCTTGTAAATATAATTGTTTCATGGTTTTTTTTTTATGGATTGTTCATTGTTAGTATACAGTAATGCGAGTGTGTATTGACAAAGTATCCTGATATTTTACTGAATGCCTGCATTTGTTCTATCAGAGACTTTGTAGACTCTAGGGTTTTCTACCTGTAATTTTAAATCATCTGTGAACCAAGATGATTTTACTTCTCCCTTTTCAGTTTGAATACACTTTATTTCTCTCTCTCCCTTTCTCCTCCCCCCATTTATATATGTATGTGTATATGTGTGATCTGTGTATTGATCAAAGTGGGTGTTAAGTTCCCAGTTATTATTGCTTTGGAGGATTTTTCCTGATCTTAGATGAAAAATTTTCAGTTTTTCACCAGTACATCAGTATGATGTGATATTTACTGTAGGTTTTTATGTATGACTTTCATTATGTTAATGTAGTTCTCTATTCCTAGTTTTTTGAGTATGTTTATATTAAAGGATTGTTGATATTTAGTCAGATATTTTTCTTTATCAATTGAAATTATCATATGGAATTTTTTTCTCTTAATTCTGTTAATATGCTTTAATACATTGATCAATTTTGTCTGTTGAACTGACCTTGCATTCTAGGAGTAAATCCAACTTGATCATGGTGCATTATCTTTCTAATATGCTGTTAAATTTGGTTTGCTAGTATTTTATAGAGATTTTTGTATTAATGTTCATAAGTTTTATTGTTCTGTAGTTTTCTAAAGTGTCTTTGTCTGACTTTGCTATAACAACACATTAATTCCTCACCAGTTTTTTAAAAAAAAATATAAGAAGCATTGGCATTACTACTTAAAATGCTTGTTAGGATTCACCAGTAATGCCATTGTGTCCAGGGTGTTTTCTTTGTCAAGAAATTTTTGATCACTGATTTCAATCCCCTTAGGCTGCTCTAGGTATATTATGATTTCATATTTCTTTGTGATTTCATCTTGTGTTTCTAGGAATTTGTCCATTTGGTCTAGCTTATCCAGTTTGGGGGCATGTGATTATTCATAATGCTTTCTTACAATCCTTTTCCTCCTATAAAATTAACATTGATGTCCTTATTTTCATTTCTGATTTTAGTAAAGTGGGTTTTGCATGTCACTCTGTTGATGTAGAATATCACATTCATTAATATTTATTTGTTAAGGCAACCAAACTTATATCCCTTGGGTAGATCCTACTTGATCACAGTATATGACTTTTTGATATTCTGTTAAATTTGATTTGCTGGTATTCTGTTGAAATTTTGTTTCTGTATTCATCAGAGATATTAGTTTATGATTTTTTTTTCTTTTTTTCTTTTCTCTGTGTGCACATGTGCATGTGTATGCCTGCATATGTGTGTGTGTGTTTGTCTGGTTTTATTATCTGTGTAGTATAATACCAGCCTTGTAGAATGAGTTTGCAAGAGTTCTTTCCTTTCTAGCGTATTAAAATACGTTTTGAGAATATTGCTGTTAGTTCCTATTTAAAGTTTGATAGAATTCAAATGTGAAGTCAACCAGTCTTGGGCTTTGATTTATTGGGAGAGTTTTCATTACTGAGTCCATCTTTTTACTGGTCTCTTCAGGCTTTTCATCTTCATGTTTCAATTTTGGTAGGTTATATGTGTCCAGAAATTCACCCAGCCTTCTGACTTTTCCAAATTGTTGATATATGGTTTATAATAGTCTCTAATGTCCATTGTATTTCTGTGATATCAGTTGTAATATCTCATTTTATATCTCTGGTTTTATTTATTTGCTATCTCTTTTCCCTTGTTTAATCTAGCTAAATGTATGTTGATTTATCTTTAGAGAGTGTGGAAGACCAATTTTGTTTTGTTTATATTTTGTTTTTGTTTCTAGTATCATTTCAGTTATTTCTTCTCTGATATTTGTTACTTCTTTTCTCCTATTAATCTAAGGTTTGGTTTTACTCTCCCATTTCCTTGAGTTGCCTCATTAAGTTGCTTATTTGAAATATTTTTGTTGTTCTTATTTTTAATGTAGGTTGTAGGTGTCCATAAGTATCACCTTCCTTTTAGTTACTATATTTGCTGTATCATGCAGGTTTTTGTATGCATTTTTCAATTTTCATTTTTAAATTTCTCTTTTGACTTCATCAGTGATCAACTGTTCTTTCAAAAGTATGTTGTTCAGTTTCATGTATTTGTGTAATTTCTAAAGTCCCTCTTATTCTTGTAGTTTATCCCATTGTGGTCAAAGAAAGATGTGTGATATGATTTCTATATTTTAAAATCTGTTGAGGTTTATTTTGTGACCTAACATATGGTCTGTCCCAGAGAAAGTTCTCATGCTGATGAGAAGAATGTATTCTGTTGCTGTTGAATGACATGTTATATAAATGTCTATTTTGCCCATGTGTATTGATCAAAGTGGGTGTTATGTCCCTAGTTATTATTGCATTGGAGCCTGTCTCAGTCTTCAGAGCTGATAATGCTTGCTTTGTAAAATTAGATCCTCTGGAATTAGGTGCAGTTACATTTAGAATGGTTGTATTGTCTTAATCATTATATAGTTACCTTGTCTTATTTTAGAGTTTTTGACTCAAAGACTATTTTATCTGATATAAGCATGGCTAGCCCTGCCTAATTTTTGTTTCTATTTGTGTTGAATATCTTTTTCCATGCATGCCTTCACTTTTCTACCATATGTGTCTTTACTGGTTTGGTGAATTTCTTATCCCCATCCAAATATAGGGTCTTGTTTCATTTTGTTTTCTTTTTAATTGTTTTTATCAATTCAGATAATTGAAATTTTTTAATTGGAGAATTTAATCCATTCACATTGAAGATTATTATTGATATGTAAAGACCATCTCCTATCATTTTGTTAGTTTTCTCCTGTTGTTTTTGATATGCTTTATTCCCCTTTTCCTCTCTTGATTATCTGTGGTTTGGTGGCTTTCTGTATCAATAAGTTCTGTTTCTTCTCTCTTTGTATATCTGCTCTTCTAGTAGGTTTGTTCCTTGGCATGTTTTCACAGTGGTAGTTACTTTTTGCCTTTTAGTCGTAGGATTCTGTTAGACATGTTTTTAAGGCTGATCTGGTGAGAAGAATGTGGTGATAATTTCCCTCAGTTTTTTTCTGTCTCAGAAAATCTTTATTTCTTCTTAATTTCTGAATGATGGCTTTACAGAGTGTAGTATTCTTGGTTGGCAGGTTTTTTGTTTTGTTTTTTGGTTTTTGGTTGTTTTTTTTTTTTTTTGCATTTACTTTGTTTTTGTTCTTCTTTCACAACTTGGAATATGTTAACCTATTTCCTTCTGACCTGTGAGGTATTTTTGAACATGTTTTTTCTGTGCCTTTCCCTTTTCCCTTATTAATTCCTATAATTTGAATATTTCTTCTTTACATATATCATACAAGTTTCGGAGGCTTTCTTCATTTTTTTTAATTTGTTGTCTTTATTTTTCTTTTCTTTTAAAATTGTTTTTTTATCATACTGGCTTATTTTATAATACCCATCCTTCAATTTCAATTTTTTTTCTTCTGTTTAATCTAGTCTTTTGTTGAAACTCTCAAGTATATTTTTAACTATCAACTTCTTCATCTCTACAATTTCTATTTGACTCTTTTTTAAATCTCTCTGATAATTTTTTATATCATGAATATTTGAACTATTTTTATTGCCTGTATTTCCTTTATTTCATTGAGTTTCCTTACAATGATTATTTTATGTAATTCTATTAAATGACGCATTTCATCAATTTTCTTTACATTTTGGTCTGATGCTAGAATTTTTGTGTTCCTGTGGAAAAATGGATGTTACCTGCCTTTTTCCTACTTTAATGGTCCCTAATGTTAACAGATTTTCCCATGTGATGCCTCTGCCAATTTTAATTTTCATGGTTAGAGACTTCTTCTTGAAGATCTGTCTTCAAATGCTAAGTTGACTCTAGTTCCAATTAGGTTCTGTAATGTCATCTCTGTATTGCTTCTTCAGCTGTAATCAAAGGCTTTGGGTGTGTTGTATCTCATGGCAGGAGCAGAAACTAGTGCAGGGAGGGCACTCATGTGGAGTGGTACTGAATTCATATTATGTGGAAGCTGCACAGGAGTGGAGTCACTCAAGTGATTTTAGGAGTATGTGGTGCAGCGTACACAGCTATAGGGCCTGGGTACCTGTGGGTCATGATGCGCAACTATAGATCTCCATGTGCAGATATGGAGCCTGGGACCATATGCCATTCACAGCAGTAGGAGTGGAGAGCACATTATTTGATTGCAAAATGGTGTCATGCACCAGTTACCTGGGTAGGACATACAAAGTGAATAGGGTTCACCCTCTGGAACTATGCAGTGACAAACCCTCTCTGACAACTCTCTCAGCTGAACTAGGGCCCACCAGGGATGCAGACTTTCCAAGCTACAAAAGCTTCATGTGTCCCTAGTATCAGTGGGGGCAACTGGGGACCTCCTATTTACCTTTACTCCATCATGGGATGGGAGACCTTCTAGATGTGAGTTGCTCCAGATTTGGGCAATAGAGCAGCTAAAAAAAGGTCCTTCATTCCCTTTTTGAACTTCAAGAGTCTCCATGTTACACAATTTCTCCATTTCGTCCATGTGGCACTCCAGTATCCTCCCTCAAAGAGTCTAATCAAGTAGCAGTTGTTTATTCTCTCCCCCACCCCCAGTTTTGATTTTTATTTTGGAAGGAGAGCAAGTCTGGTACCTCAAGTCAGCCATCTTGACAGAACTTCTGTTATTGACCTCTAACTTCCTCCCATTATGGCCAGAGAAGAAAATTTGTATAGTATCTGTCTTGGAAAATCTACTGAAACTCAATATGTGGCCCTACATGGTTTATCCTGGAAAATGTCTCAGGTAACTTGAGAGGAAAACTTATACTGTTGTTACTACTGTTTCTGTCTGTTAGATCTGGTTGATTGGTTGGTTGGTTGTGCTGCATCCTGGCTCCTTATTTATCTTCTGAGTGTTTTATCCATTATTGAGAGTATGGTTGAAGTCTCCACCTTGTACTATAGAACCATTTTTCCCTTCAGTTATATCATTTGTGCCTCATACGGTTTGATGGTCTGTTATTAGGTGTTTAACTTTACATTTGTATGTTCTTGCTATATTTACAATGACATTCTTGGTCTTAGATTTTGATTTAAATATTTCAGACTATTTGTTCTGAAATCAATGTAGCCACCTCTGCTCTCTTTTTACTATTATTTCCATACAATACCTTTTTCACCTTTCCACTTTTGGCCTATCTGTATCTTTAGATATAAACTGAGTCTCTTGTAGAGATCCTATAGTTGGTCATGTTATTTAATCCTTTCGGCTAGTCTTTTGATTGAAGAGTCTGTCCATTTACATTTAAAGCATTTGTTATAAATTGGGACTTATTTCTGTCATTTTTCTACTTGTGTTCTATATGCCTTACAGCTTTTGTCCCTTACTTTCTGAATCATTGTCCTTTTGTGATTAGTTGAATATTATACTGAAATGTTTAAATTCATTTCCCATTTCCTTATTTTTACATTCTATACCTATTTTCTCTGTGGCTACCATGAAATTACCTCTAACACCATAATTTTAATTTATACCACCTTAACTTCAATAACATATAAGTTTCTGCCCCTTTACAGCTTTGCATCCACTACTTTTCATAGAATTACATTGTTATATATTACGTGCCTAAAAACATACAGTAGTAACTCTTTTAAATTCAGTGGTCTCTATTTATATAGAAAGCAAAGTGTGGCATTATAAGCCAAAATGCTAATAATATTAGCTTTTAGAATAATATTCATATCATGTAGAAAATAAAAGAAAAATTTTTATCATTTACAAAACAAAAGGTAAAGTTACAAACCACTGGAAAATAATACTAACTTTTGTCATTGTACTTATATTTCCTTTAATGAGATCCCTTTTCTCCATATGTCTTTGAGTTAGTGACTGGTGTCCATTCATGTCACTCTGCAAGACTCCTTTGAGCATTTCTTAAAAAGAAAGTCTAGGAGGAATAAACTGCCTCTGCATTATCAGGGAATGTCTTAACTTCTCTCTTCCTTTGAAGGCACTTTTTTAAATCTTTTAATAATCTTATTGAGCATCCTTTGAATATGATGATTGACTTTTCTTTTGTGACTTCAAAGATTCTCTATTTTTTGAAAGTTTGCTCCAATGTGAGTGCTCTGAGTTCATCTTATCTGGAGTATGTTGAGCTTCTTGAATGTTTAAAATCTTCTCTTTTCCCACATTTGGAATGTTTTTAGCTGTTGTTTCTTCAAATATCCTCTCCTACCCTTCCATTGTCTCTTCTTCTGAGACTCCCACGAATAGTGTGTTGACCTACTTGATATGCTCCCACAGTTCATAGGTCCCATTTCTTTTTTTTTTTTCCAATCTTTTTTATTCTGATCCTCAAACTCAATGACAATTGTCTGATCTTCACCCTCAAATCTGTCTTTTAACCACCCTAGTCAATTTTTGTTATTGTACTTTTCAGATCCAGAAATTTATTTCTTTTTTGATTTTTCAATTTTTTAAAAATTTTTCCATTTTTTCTCATACATCATTTTCTTGACTTTCTCCGTAAGTTACTTTAGTTCTTTCACTATCTTTAACACGTATATTTTAAAGTCTTTGTCTAGTAGATCTGCCATCAGGTTTTTCTTTCTTTCTTTTTTTTCTCAAGTATTGTTTTCACCAATTTCCTTCTTTTCCTTTGAAAGTGCCATACTTTCCTGTTCCTTTGTAAACCTTGTTATTTTGTCCTTTAAAACTGGACTTTTGAATCTATTATTATGGTAAGTATGTAAATCAATTTCTCCCTCTGTATCAGGGTTCATGGTTGTTGTTACTGTTTTGTTTGTTTATTTGTTTATGATTATGACTATATTTCTATGCCAAGAATTAACCTGATGGGTAATCCTAAGGCCTTCTAGGTCTTTTCTGAGCTTATGCCTTTGTCCAGGTATGTGTGATCACTTTCTAATTTTCACTGTACATACAGTTCATTTTTCATATCTTAGTCCTTAATGTTAGACTCTAAAGGGGAAAAGTAGAAAAATAAGGAGGAAGAAAAAACTCTGTCCCCTGAAATCTCGCAGAAGTCTTTTCATCCAGAGGAAGACTCTTTGTCTATACCTCTGTGATCAGAAGCAGGGATAATTGATAAAATATAGATTCCTAATATGTGAAAAACAGTTTTCATTTTTCCTACTTTGGTTCTCAGAATTTGCCTGTGAGCTGCTTCAGGAACAGGTGCACAGCTGCCTACCTGATGGGTGGGGTGACAGAGAGTTGGCTGCTAATGTGCTAATTGGCTGAAATTAACTGGAATTTGTTGTCCTGATCTGTCATTCAGTGCTGCAAGCCTTCAGTTGACTCCAGAGTTCCCAAATAGTTACCTTTCATGGTAGTGCTGTGTTGGTGGGGATACTGATTCTTGGTGCTTCCTTCTTCACATTTTCTCAGAATCCTCTCTATATTAATAAATATAAATTTTTTTAATGATTTAATGAAAATAAAATTTAAACATTAGTTTTACAATTTCTTTAAATATAATGAACTTGATAAAACTTTGCAACATGTTTTAAAATTTTTTAATTAAAAATGTTGTGTATGGTTGGAAAAAATGTTTTTCTTTTCTTTTTTCAATTTTCTGTGTGGCTGATAGAAGGTATCAGATCATTTGTCTTTGATTCACATTGTGAGTCTAATAAGATTATAACTATGTATTTTGCTCTGCATTATTTAACTTAAGCTACATTTGATAGAGTTTGGGGAAATAATATTTACTTAAAAGATAATGTAGCTGGGTAAAATAACTTACAGGAGGCTGATGCAGGAGGTTCACAATTTCAAAGCTAGCATCAGTAAAAGCAAGGTGCTAATCAACTCAGTGAGACTCAGTGAGACCCTTTCTCTAAAGAAAATACAAAATAGGGCTGGAGAGGTAGCTCAGTGATTGAGTACCACTAAATTCAATCCCTGGTAACACCTGGCAAAAAAAAAAAAAAAAGATAATGTATATAACTGAATGAATTCAAATTAGCTAGATCGAACATCATATGAGAATATAATTTACAGTGTAAGGAGAATAATTGCTTGTCAGTCTTTACTGTCTCCCTTGTATCCCTGGTCTAGGTACGTAACCAGTGCCCACACCAGAGTGTTTCTATGTACACTTATCCTAGGTCTTTAAGCTCAATGAAGCTCACCAAGGAAAGGGTCTCTGCAGGAGATATTACTAATCTTTCCATCAACAAGATATACCCTTTTGAGTTTTTTTTCCCATTTCTTAATTGTGATACACTGTGCTATGTCTTTCATCCAATGGACAACAAGGATTTCTTTGTTGTTAAAACATCTAGTACCGGTATCTCCCTTCTCTTTTTTGTAAATAATACAAAAATTTCATAGGTATGCATCATTTGTGGCACAAACTAGGCAATCTGCCTCATTAATGTGTGCATCCAGTTGCTATAACTATCATTGAGAAACTGTGTTAAATAAATGGCTTTGTTTTCTTCATCTGCTAGACTGTAATAACATCCCCAAAGTAATCTTGGTCTAACAACTTGAGTCTTTTGCAAACATGATCAAATGATCAATTCTTTTTAGCATTAGGGGCAAACTTCAGTGCTGTGCAGGATGTCAGGTGCAGGAACAGTTGCCATTATAGCTGAAATTTAATATAAGTCATGCAATTTAGCTTGAGTACTAACTAAGTGATTTTTTTTTAACTCATTACACTGTGCTTGAAAGTAATGCGGCAGTGTGCTTAAAGGAAATCAGGAAGTTACCCTCAAAATGTTTTTATTTATTTGGAAAATATTTCTTTAAGATGTGCTAAATGGTGCTAGACTGAAGATAAAGGGATAAATAAGGCTGACATGGTTATCATCTTTATTGAACCTAAAGGAATTGTGTTTTGTTTTTTTATTTCTCCGTCTTTTGGTAAACTGAGTATACAACTAAATGCACAAGCCATCATTAATTTACAATTCAGTAGAAAATGTGATACAATAGAATAAGCAATATTATAGAATAGAATAGGAATAGAATAGAATAGGAATAGAAATGTATAGGAATTATAGATAGACTAGGAAATGTGATTCTTCAGAGTTCAATGAAAGCAAATAAATTGGAGATTTAGAACTGTCTCTCATTTTTACAGAAATTAATGCTTCTAAATAACTTGAGTTTGATAGAAATTGATGTATATAACCTTGTTGTTCAGTATTGCCAATAAACATGTCTGCTTGTGAGTAGCCTCGCATGTCCTTAAAAATAAATCCTTTAAATCATGTATTTATGATATAATCACAATATGGTTTACCTCAACAATCTTTGTTACTTGAATTAATACACATCATATACAATGTTTAGAATTAAAATTGAGAAAATGAGAAAGTTAAGGTTATTATAATATCTAATGACTACTTCATATTTATATCTATTCACACATTTTTAGGCCAAAGAGCAATTTATGGTTGTAATTTGTATATAATGTTTATGGGCTAATAAGATAAAATTCAGCTTTTTCCATATCTGATTTTTTTCCCTTCAATTTTGTAACCTTAGTACATTATGTTAAGATCATTTAGGTGTATCTTGTTTCATTCTATTTTATTTTTTTAAATAGAGCAACAAGAACCCTATGGGTTAATTGGATCCACAGTCAAGAAATCACACATTAATTAACTTGAAGGAAAGTCTATTGAAGTATGCAAACTACTGAGTCAAGGTGTCAATTTCATTTTTATTTTAATCAGATGATCCAATCTGTGAATGTGCTTGTGGTCCTACTTAATAAAGTGAAGAATGTGTGGAAGTTGATTAAGTTTGCTGCAATGACTCTTAAAAAAAAGAGAACAAAACCTATGTTTAAAATGAAAGTAATTTAATTATTTACTTACAGGATTTTTGCTTTTTGTGTGAGTGTATAGTATAGGAGTTAATTTGGAGGTATTGATTTTTAAGGTTAAGTATTCTTTACAGACAAGAGTCGTCTTTAAACATCAGATGAAAAAAGTTTTAAGAGAAAATATCAAAAAACCTTAATGTCCAGCTTTGACCCTGTAATATATGTCAGAAAAATCTCAGGTGCTATGTTGAAAAGCATAAATTATTTCTACTGGTTACCAATCTTATTTATTTTTCTAAAATATAAAGTTTAAGAATTAAATTGAAGCACAGGTTTATGAGACAATCATTGACCTGGGAATTAAAAAAGTCAGGGTTATATATCTCACAACTTCTTTCTGGTTTATCTCATTATAAAATAATGAGTTAGGTTAATTAATCTCAAGTCTCTTTTAGCATGAAATTTTATAATTGAAAGTGACATATAAATTTTTTTCAATTTTTATTTTTATACATTTTAATATTTTTGTAAAAAACAGAATTAGCTAGGGAAAACTTAGTGTGTGTGTTCTGTAAAAAAAAAAAAGAGGATTAACATACTATTTATTTAATCCGTTTCTAGATCCATTATCAAAAGAATTGAAGGGCTGGGGATGTGGCTCAAATGGTAACATGCTCCCCTGGCATGTGCGGGGCACTGGGGTCAATCCTCAGCAACACATAAAAATAAAATAAAGATGTTGTGTCCACTGAAAACTGAAAAATAAATATTAAAAAAATTTCTCTCTCTCTTCTCCATCTTTAAAAAAAAGAATTGAAAACAAGTATATTAACAGATTATTTGTATACCCATGTTCATGACAGCAATATTCACAGTATTCAAAAGAAGGAAGCAATCCACATATCCATAAATGGATGAATGTATAAACAAAATGTGGTATGTACATCCAATCGAATATTATTGAGCCTTAGATAAAGAGATTGTCATTTGTGACAACGTGGTAGAATGCTGAGACATTTTGCTAGGTGCAATGATCCAGTCACTAAAAGACAAATACTGTATGACTATATTTGTGTAAGGTGCCTAGAGTAGTCAAGTTCATAAAGACAAAGAGAATGATGATTGCTAGTGCTGGGAGAGGAGGAAATGAGTTATTGGTTATTTGTTATACAGTTTAAGTTTGGAAAAATGAAAAAATTCTAGAGCAGGATGTTGGTGATAGTTGTCTAGCAATGTGAATGTACTAAGTGCTACTGGACACTACTTTAAAAATGATTAAAATGCTCAATTTACATTATGTATATGTTTACCATGATTTTAAAAAAATCCAGAATTAATGAGGATTTTTTAAAGAATAATTATGAGGACACAGAGAAAGGCACAAAGGAGTCTAATATACAGCAGTTATTCTGAGGGGAATTGTACTCTAATATGATAGACCCTATCAGTGTTATGTAAATTTTTAACTTTTTTTTTCTTTTATACTTGACATAAACAGTAGTTTTATTCCCAGTCTTGTATCTCAGGACACACCAAGAAGGCAGGGTGAATTTGAGGTGTAGTCAAGAATAGCTGAGAATTATTTTACCTGTGATAGAGTTCCTCAGAATAATATCACAACTAGCAAATTTTGAAGGAAATAATCTATTCTTCATGATTAGAATCATGTTTTTAAAAATATGCAAAAAAGTTTCAATATATATGCATAGTTTATTTCTACACAACTCAGCAGCCTTGAATTTATATGAATATTAATTGACACAGAAACTGTAATTGTGCCTTTAGCTGAATCTCAAGGCACCTATTCCTCAAAAACAAGTTTCTTTTAAAATATGAAAGTAAAATTTATTTGGGAATTTTGTTGATGTTTACTTTTAAAGGTAAATCAACCAAAAAAAATTGTTTGGGAAATCATTCTTAAACTTATTGAAGCATAAACTATAGATGAATTAGGAATGTCCATCTTAAACTATCATCAGCAACTTTTCTGTTCCAGGAAAATACCTTCTGTCAAGTTTGTTATAGTCATTAAACAGAAGGGGAAGTTTAGATATTATGCATAAATTTTTCCACTGAACTTTTTTTTTAAAAGGAAAACTCTGTGTCAACCTAAAATTAATATGGTATTGATGTTTGGGCTCATATTGAAAACCACATAATTTAAGGCCTTTATAACATAGAAACAACACAGACTGATGTACCATTAATCTGCACTTTTATCTAAGTCTGGGTAGTTCCATTTTCCCAATCTCCTAATATTATAGGCAGATTATTCTTTTGTATCCTAATAAAATAAATATATAAAACTGAAAACCTTTATTGATTAGTTCAGCAAATATTTATTCAGTACCTACTATGTACCAGGCAGTATTCCTGGTGGTTACATCAATGTCTGAATAATTCAGAAGGAATTGGTTTAAAATTTTTCAAGTGGTGGATATTTAAAGTGATCACACCCTTTTTAAAAATTAATAATTATATTGGATCACTTCGTTTATAACAAAGATGTCCCTGTGGTCATATGTACATATTTGAATATACCATATCCAGGGGTTTAACAATAGAGTAACTAATCTCAGATTGGAATTAAGAGTCTAGCAACATGGACATGATAGTGAGCAAAGCCAACAAAAAGTGTGTTTGGAATAATTAAACAAAACTATAGACTGCAATTATATAATTATGACGAATATAAAAAACCCCGCAGTGTGAGTCGGTAACCTGGGTCAAGTGCTCCCTGTCACCATTGTTGGAAAACTATATGGCCTAAATCCTTTGAGTTCATTGAACTTCCTTTCTATCACTGAAAAATGAAAATAAAAGGTAGCATTCACTAAGCACCTGCATGCCAGGAACTAGTTTCAGTGCTTTTAATGTATCCATTCATTGAGTCTTCCAGCATCCCAGGAGGAGGGGATACAATTGCTATCCCCTTCCTAGGTGAAGAGTGGTGACACATGAATTAAGAACTTGTCCAGTGTCACCTAACTGATGAACAGGAACCCTGAGATTTGAATGCAGTAAGTTTTACGCCAGAGCTCATATTCTTAACCTATAATGCTTTTGTGATGCTACACTTGAGAATATAAAATAAAGGAGCTTTGTAATTTATGGTGTTGCATGAAGTATAGCAATATAGTTTTTAATCATCAAAGCATGAATGATTGACACTTTTCTTGAGTTTTTTGTTTGTTTTATTTTGGTTTGGGTGATGTGTACACTAATTTTTAAACTAAATAGGGAATCATTGACCTCCTAGCAGCTAAAGCCAGATCATATGCTCAGACCTGGCCCACTGAGCAACTGTACTAGAGGGGCACTGACAATAGCAAGGTTCGAGTATTATTTTCCTTCTTGTGTGGTTACTTCTGGCTATCTGGGTCCCTGGGTGTCTCCTTTCCAGATAATTTCTCTGTGACTATTTCCTCTGATTTTTCTGGTTAACTACTCACCTGTTTCCCTTGAGTCCAAAGATGATAACACTTGGATTTGGGCACTTTTTTGTTTTGTTTTGTTGTATTTTCCTGTGGTTATCTCCATTGTTCTCCTACATCTAGGCTACACTTTGTAAATAGCCTGTTTTATAAACCTTCATAATTTATCCCAATTTGAATGTACCATCTGCTTCGCATTGGTAACCTAATTGGTTAGGTTATGAGGCATTTTGGTGGGTTTCAGAAAGCATTGGCAGGTTAATAACACTAACTAGAACATCTATGTTAAAGAAGGAATTTGTTTCTTCTTTAACATATCAATTAAAGTATCCCAGTGAAAGGTTTGTATTTAGTGTCTTTCACAAATCAATGCAGTTAAAATATAGAAGACCCCAAATATAAAGTAATACATCGTGCACCAGCAGAGCTTGACTCCTTTTCTTAACTTACTTTCTTAAGTAACATAGCATTACTTTCACACTTTTTAAAATAATTTATAGATACTTTCACAAATTCAGTGTGCTGACTTTAAAGCTCAAAATTTACATGTTCTTTGTTTAACAACATTACCATATGTTGGTAAACACTGGACCCATCTGGAATATATCAAGCCTTTCCCTAATAATATTATAAAGAATCAAATGCCATAAACTACCATTTTTTTTTCTGAGACAAATGTCAGTTAGTGTCAATAAGAAAACATTCTAATTTCTATGGTACTCATAATATTTTATTATTTGAAAAAAATTAGACTAGTCTACACTGACAGACTAAAATGAGAAATGTCTAATTTTGGCTTCTGCCAAAATATGGTTTGGTTTATTCTGAAACATTTGGTTTTTTATCAGCCTATGTCATTAATATAACAAAAGTCAACAATACATCATGTACAGATTTATTGAATTTGAAGCAATAAAAGTCTATAAAAGATAAGTGTCAGTTTTATTTTTATGAACCATATTAATAATTAAGAGATTTCTTTTTCCATTTTATAAACCATAGGTACTAGGCAAAACTAATATATTTATTGAAAATATATTTGCTACATTTTATTTATTGAATTATTCAGCTTGTTTCACTCGTGATGTTTCACAATGAATAAATTAATAGAATACAAGATCATTCTTGAAATTCCAACTTTAGCTACCAGTTAACCTCTTCAAGTATCTTGAGAGACATGTAGGTAAGCATTTGTTCACTGATTCATGAACATACCAGGCACAATCCCAGGTGATTGTGATATGCTTGGAAAAGCACATCACAAACAATTAAATAAATGGATAAAATATTTACCCATTATATTACTACTCTATAAAATAACCTGGTTGCCATGACAGCTGGGCTGACCAATTTCTGATAGAGGCCAAAGAAATTCTCTTCAAAGAGTGAATATTTGTGCTAATATTTAATGTGTCAGAATAAAACAGCCATACAAGCAGCATTCCAGAAAAATGCAAAAAGTATATGCAATGACCTTGAGCCAGTAAAGAAATTTTCTATATCTTGATGGCGGATGTTGTAGCGAGGCTATGGTAAATGTTGGAGTAGTGTCATGATACAGTAGGGAAATTAGAGGATTCTAGGGGCCAGAGAATGCACCTAAGTTTGAGTGATATTTTTAGTAATATTTGGAAGATACTGAAAGTTTTCAAATGTGAGATGATATTAAGTAAACATCCTCTTTAAAATGTGTCTGCAGCTATGTGGAGAATAGCTCAAGTGTAAAAGGAAAGAAACCAATTAGAAGACTTTTTTATTAGTTCTGTTAAGCAAATCTGTGACTTGAACTAGTTTGGTGGCAATGGAGATGGAAAAAAGTGGATGGTGTCTTATATATTTTGAAAGTAAACCTGAAAAGACATAGTGGCAATAGTTAGGATACGTAGAATTAAGGAACATAGAGGAGTCACAGTTGACGCCCACATTTCTGGTTTTGGTTACTGGGTAAATAGTGGTTCCAATTATTGACATAGGACACCAGAAAACTCAGGAATAACTGACCTAGCATAGATGCCTGATATCAGCTTCTTATATTAATCTGATATGATTCACATCTTGACTTCCAATCCTTATTCCTTGACTTACGGCTTTTATGTGATCAATATGTCTTACTGATTGATAAAGTGAATCATTTCCTGACTGCACTATAATTTCTCTGGCATCTTGGTAATATTCATATACTGATAATCAATGTGTCCTTCCTGTACTTTGTGAGTTGTAAAGACTTTCTGGATTTAAAAGCTCCAGTTATTTACCAAATTTGAGGCTGCTACTATAGGATATCAATCTACCAGGTGGAAAACAAAATCAGATTTTCAATCTTTTATTTTTCCCTTAAAGATAGTAGCTCCATAGAAGCAGGAACAACATAGACTTTTGTCCTTACAGTGCCTAACAGAAGAAGAAAAAAATAACTTTTTGTTATTTTAGAATGTAAAACCAAGTGTTAGAGTGATCCTTTTACACCACCCTACCCCCACCCCATTTTTAGCCATATAGTATTTGCACTAGTATGATAGTACCTCAAACCAAATTGATATCTGTAGCTTATAATTTGCTACTTATGATAACTGACTGGCAAATATGCTCCCATTTGTGAAGGCAATTTGATTCTTCCAGAATATTATCCATTTCAAAATTAAGTTTTCCTGGAAATTAGTAGAAAAAAATAATCAACGGAAAGCAGATATGATAGCCTAACATCTCAGCTTTCATTGTTCATTCCTTCATTCATTTGCTAGCATATAAAAAAGCTATGTATCAACCTGAGGAATATAAATACAAAAATAAAGAAAGCTCCTGTCATAAACAGCTCATACTGCAATTCAAAAAAATGTAAGCCCAAAATATCTGTCTGAAACTTTTTTTCTCTGATACTCTTATAAATATTGCTGCAAAATATTATGGATTTATCTAGAAAGTTAACTGTATCTTATAATTTACATACCATGGAAGGTCAAAGTATTTACAAATGTGAACTTTCAGAGTTCTTGTTAGACAACATTTGGTAAATGCTAACTAATAACACAGTACTCGATGACACACTATAGAATGTAAAGAAAAGAAAGAAAAGAAATAGTGGCAATTATATATTAAAGGTTTTATTTTATGTTATTGGCTTTAACGTGACAGTAATATTGTAGTTACATTACAATCATCATTTTTCACTGGGGAATCTGATGTTCAGGGGATTGTGAGTTGTGTAGCTAATGGGAGACGGAGCTGAGATGTTAGGCTATCATATCTGATTCCAGTTGATTATCAGCCTTCTGATTTATTTCTCCTCTTGGTGCTGAGAAATTCGAATTCCTTTATTTCTTGGATCATGAGGGGTAGGAGATGAAGAGCCTGGTCTAGTCTGTAGCTGAATTTTATTGTAAATATGTTCTACTCATACAGAAGATTGATGTTTATTTGAGGGATCCATTGGTCCTAAAACCTTTTCATCATAAATGCCAAATTCAACATAGCATTTTGTCTAATTTATTTTATATTTAATGTGTAGTAAGTTCAAGGAAGCATATAGAAATTGAATACAGTGGTGCATGTCTGTAATCCCAACTACTGGAAGAATGGGACAGGAGGATCATATGTGTAAGGTTACCCTAGTACACTTAGCAAGACCCTGTTTCAAAATTAACAACAACAACAAAGAAATGTGGCTCAATGATAAAGCATTCGCTGAGCATGCATGAGGCCCTGGGTTCCACCCCCAGTGTTAGAAATTTTACAAAGTAAGAGTACAGATAAAGATGTAGGGGAAAAAACATCCTGTCATACATTGTTGGAGAGCATATCAACTGAATTACTTTGAAGAGCAAGTTGCTATGAAGATGTGTATATTCTTCCTATAATCTAATAATTCTACTATCAGATTCATACTTCCATTAAATTTTCACATATGGTCAGGGATATGTGGGCAGAGATGTTCAATGCATCTGTTATGATTTGGATGTGAGATGTTTTCCAAATGATCACATGTAAGACAATACAAGAAGTTTGGGAACAAATGACTGGGTTACAAGAGCCTTAACCCAATCAGTGAATTAATCACCTGATGGGATTGAATGGTAACTGAAGGCAGGTGGCGTGTGGCTGGAGGAGGTGGGGCATTGGGAGAGAGGCTATGGGGTATACATTTGTATCTGGCAAGTAGGGATCTCTATCTTTGCTGCCTAATCATCATGTGAGCTGCTTCCCTCTGCCACACTCTTCCGCCAAGATGTTCTCCTTCATCTAGAGTGCTGAGGAATCGAGCCAGCCTTTCATGGACTGAGACCTCTGAAACCATGAGCCCTTAAATAAACTTTTCCTCCTATATGATTGTTCTTGTCCTGTCTTTTAGTTACAGCAGTAAAAAGGCTGACTAAAACATCATCATTGATCTTAATAACAATAATATAAAAAGCTTCTATATAATTAAAGGAATAAGTAAAAACTTGGTATAGCTTTAAAATGAAATATTATATAGCAGTTAAAATGAATGAGCCAGATACATATTTATTAACATATACAAATTTGGAAATCAGAAAACATAAAATTGGCAGTAGCACAGACCTATCGTAGCTACTCTGGAGGCTGAGGCAGGAGGATGGAAGATTCAAGACCAGAACTCAGCAAATTCGTGAGACCCTGCCACAAAATAAAAAACATAAAAACAAAGAAACTGGGGATATAACTCAGTAGTAAAGAACCCTTAGGTTCAATCTCCAGGACTACAAAAAAAAATCGAAATAAAATAAAATTGAATCAAATATACATTATACCTAATATAATTCATTTTAAATAAAATTTCAAAAAGCACCACAAATAACACTGTATATTATATATTGTATATATGATTTGTAATATATGTTGTATACTATATATTATGATACATAAATGATATTATATCTTGTTATATGCTAATATTAAATATTTTAAACATTCATAAAATTATAACACACCAACACCTTTGAGTGGTTACTTTAGGAGTAAAAACCAAGAAAATGTGACAAAGGAGGTTACAAAAAAGACTGTTGTACAGTTGAAATTCTCTTCTTAATAACAGTTTTGTGATTTACATTATAAAATAGATTGGCATTTACAGCTTTTGTTAGTAATTTCTGTTTACAAATTGTCATTTTGAAATGCAAATTATCTCCATGACTCCTCTTCAAGATATGTTTTCATAGGAAAAAATAAATAAAAGCATTTTGGATTAGATATATAGTTTTTTAAAAAAGATGTTTTCATTTCTATGCTTTTGGGGATTTTAAAAATGTGCTATGTCTATGATCTTGCATTTTGGAAATTCAGTCTTATTATGGCATCTGCTTCATAAAACTTCACACATAGCTATAGTTTGTGGAATAGGCTGTTGAAATTCCCCTTTTCCAATGAGTCAAGTGATTGAAAATTTATAACTTCCCAGCTACTGTGATCACATGCATCTCTTCATTAATAAAAAATGTAAGTCATTTTAAAAGATAAGGTAAAATTAGAATATTATTTCACAAGTCATTTACTTTTGAAATCAGAAAATTGATCCAAGAATGGCTTGTTATTTGAAATCATCAACCACACAGTCAGTAACTATTCAGCCTTTTCAGAAGTAGTCTCAGTAATAAGAAATACTGCTTTTGAGCTATTAGAATGTGACTTGAAAGATGGATCATTTTTTTTAAATGCCATTTTATTTTGGGCTTATCTTTTATTGCTATCGTGCTTTATATTGCCAAGTCTTCATATACTGTAGTAAATTTTTAAAACCATGAACTACCTCATTTTATACCTGAGTAATACAAATTTTCTTCCCTTCAAAAAATTCCTTTGCTTGTGTGTTTCTTTAAAGTCATTTGTATCCTTGGTTTGATATGTAAAATTGTTGAAAGATCATTTAGATGACATATTTGTTGTATATTTAACTCTTAAAAGAAAATTCTTAGAT
Source organism: Marmota marmota marmota (assembly GCF_001458135.2). NCBI lineage: Eukaryota > Metazoa > Chordata > Mammalia > Rodentia > Sciuridae > Marmota > Marmota marmota. Next base: position 21,591,149 of record NW_025999968.1, on the reverse strand, counting down.
CAAGAAAAGGTGATGCTTCACTCTTAGGACTATAACTTTTGTTTTTCAGTAAAGAGAAGACTTTGCTAAGCTTTTTCAGGGACAAAAATGTGTTCTCCAATTTTGTTTTCCTTTGCTTCGGGAAGTAATAGTTATTTGAACTCCCATTTTTCTCTATATTTCCTACATTCCAGGCTTATTATATATCTTTTTTTTTTTTTGTATCAGGGATTGAACCCAGGGGCACTTAACCACTAAGCTGCATCCCCAGCCCTTTTTTATATTTTATTTAGAGGCAGGGTCCACTAAGTTGCTTAGGACCATGTTAAGTTGCTGAGGCTGGCTTTGAACTCACTATTCTCTTGCCTCAACCTCCCAAGCCTCTGGTATTACAGGCGTGCACTCAGCTCATTACAAATCTTAAAGCACTATAGATGTATGAAGATGTGAGGAAAAAAAAAGAATAGTGTTACTCTAGATTAAGTAGAGATAAGTGGAAGGAGGGGAGGGGAGAGGTTGGGGAGATAGGAAGGATAGTAGAATGAAACAAACATTATTATTACTGTGTGTATATATGTGACTGCATGACCAATGTGATTCTGCAACCTGTATACTCAGAAAAATGAGATACTATATCCCATCTGATTCAAATGTATGATATGTCAAGATCACTGTACTGTCATGTGTAACTAAGTAAAACAAACAAAGAAAGAAAGAATAAGTTGAGAAAAACCTCCAAATCTCATTTACTTCTCCACCTCTATTTTGTATATTTTTGAATTCATTCCTACTTCAGCTTTCTCTACCTATAAGTGCTATTCTTTTTTATTTATTTTATTATTTTTTAAAAAATACACGACAACAGTGGAATGCATTACAATCCTTATTACACATATAGGGCACAATTTTTTGTATCTCCGTATATAAAGTATGTTCACGTCAATTTATGCCATTATACATGTACTTTTTTTGCATTACAATTCTTAATACACATATAGAGCACAATTTTTCATATTTCTGTTTGTACATAAGGTGGTGGAATGTGATGGTCATCATTATACAAAGTACCATATGAAGACTTGAATTGGGGGCCAACATACCTGTAAGTGCTATTCTAATTGTACAGTCACCCAGTCTCAAAATCTTTATTCTCCTACATTTTGACTCTTTCATCTTTAACATTGTCACCCTTTACCAACTTATCATTAATCAGTTGCCAAATTAATACTCCCAATTTTTTAAATATCTTTTAGTTGTCAATGGACCTTTATCTTATTTATTTATTTTTGTGTGGTGCTGAGAATCAAACCCAGAACCTCACACATGCTAGGAAAGTGCTCTACCACTGAGCCACAACCCCAGCCACTAATACTCCCATTTTGATACCTCATGTTAACACATTCTTAGGAACTCATTGTCTAAACCCTAAATTACTTCAGTAGTTTTATAAATATTCCTCTTGACACCATTGCTTTCTAATCTTGACAATCCACACTACACATTACTTCTTATTTTTCCCCAGATTTTTCACTACTGGATTTAAAGATTTAACCTGTTTTCTACTGACATACAATTTCTGATTGGCTTTTGAAACTTTCCATGGGCTCAACCAAAACTTAATAGACTCGATATGTTCATAGGACAGATGTTTACTGTGCACCTATTATATGTTGTTCCCTGCAGACACTGAATGAATACACAACATGGAACAAGACAAAAGTGATTCTTACCATGACACTTTTTTTATTCTTTACTTTCTTATTGCTCCCAAAATAAAGGTTCTCTCTCATTCCCCATTGAAAAAAAAATCTAAAAGGTCTTGAAGTTTAGGAAACTAACACTATGCTCTTTCCTGAAATTAGTCATCTTCTTAGACTTCTTTCATTTACTCTTTCATATTTATAAAGCAGGGGGATGGCATTTTAAAAAATGGTTCTTAATCATTAAATCACTCCTCACATTGTATGACATAAATTTGGCATCTTTTACATCAGTAAGAAAATACCAGGGAGAAGAATTTAATGAATTCCATAATAATTAGTGTATTAAATCATGTAACTAATTGGCAACATTACCACATTCTCTTCTCATCAATTTCTAGGTCAGGGCAAGATGGAGGAAGGAAATAAGTTGGCAAAAGTTATTGAGGTGATATTTTCTTCTTCTATTAATTTGTTTTGTTAATTTACAAAGCCAATGAATCAAATTTTAGTCATAAAGAAGGGAATTAAGAGCACAGTTTATGGGGAAAAAAAGGTCAATGCATACCCTAAGTATTATATAGCTCTACTTAATTTATTAATAAAACCTAAGTAACATGTAAACAAATAAAATTGTTTTAAAGATATGGACCCATACTCTATGGATATAAAATTAGTGCCTGAAAATATTAACAATGTAATATTACTCAGCAGTTAAATGCAACAGATAATTAATACATAAACCATTATGAATAAATCCCAATTTATTAAGCTGAAAGTTATAAACCTATGTGAAACAGGGGTACATACTGTAGTAGTCATTTATATAAAATTTTAGAAAATGTAAACAAACATACAATTAAAGAAAACATCAGTTGTCCTGGTACAGTAGTGGAAGAGGAGAGGATTGCAAATAGAGTAAGAGAAATATTTTACAGGGAATAAAAATATTTATTAACTTGAGTATAGTGATGTTTTATATCACTATAAATATATATTTATAGTGATATAATTATAGTGATATAAATATATATATATATACATGTATATAATCAAAACTCATCAAACTGTATAATTTAAGTATATACAGTTGTTATATATAAAGTATACCTCAGTAAAGAAAGAGGAAAAGCATTAAATTTTAATAATGCACTATAATAATAATGGTGAGAGATACCAATATAAATACAATTGAGATGTTTTTCCTCCAAATGTATTCATTTTAGTAAGACTAAAACATAAAATTACATTGTGTTAGTCGGCTTTGCATTGCTGACAAAATAACTAATGGGACAGTTTAGAGGAGGATCTTGAAGCTCATCATTTCAAGATCCTCCATCCGTGGTGAGCCAACTCCATTGCTCTGGACCTGAGGTAAGGCAGAAATGTCATAGCAGAAGGAGGAGGGGGAGGAGAGCTGTTTAGATTATGGCGACATTTCAGATCCCAACCATTACATACTTTATCAAGGCAAACTGACCTACCCGTATAAATAGCTGTGATGAAATAAAGGGCCTTCTGATTGGAGCATTCATCTGTCTAGTAAAACTGTTAACCATGTGCGCAAATTTCCCTTCAAAATGGCTATAAAGCACTACTTAAAAAAAAAAATCAAGAAAGACGCACAAAAATTCTGTAAGAACTAACAATATGTTGATAGATTCTAAAAGATTCCCCAAATCTCTAAGACAGAAAGAACAGAATTAAATAGTCTTATCAATAGTTTATTTTTGTAAAAGTAAAAAGAGCTTTCAGCTTTTACCCACAGTCTTATTTCAATTGTTCTTTGAAAACTATGGCATTTTTCTCCTGACCTTTACAGTTAATATCAGATGGTATCTACTTTAACATGGCATAAGAATTTTGTTTTTAAAAATTTTCCAGTCTTCCTGTAGCAGTAATATTTTAGTTGGCTTATATTTACCAAATGAAAAAAGAATAATGAAAAATATACTTGAGGAAATTTGAACTCAAAGAAATACATGAGATAAAAATTGTCTCAAAATATAACTATGATAAAACATTTCCAAAAATATTAATTAGTACAATGAGAATAATTGCCTATTTGTATCTTACTGATTCCTATTATAACTCAAATAAAGAGTCACTTATACAGAAATGCAAGGTCTAAACCAGAAGGTTGGGCAGTCATTTCTGCACTGGTGGCTGCTCTTTTTTCAAACAGGGAGACATCTGTCTGCATTATTACATTCAATAGTCATTGAGGGATTTATATTCTACAGAAAATCAGGAAGTAAGGAGAAGAATAACAAGAAATGATGAATTATTCTGTAGGCAAGATGTATTTGATAAGAAGAATAAAAATAATAGTTTCTGATTTCTTGAAGCAGAATCTACATATTTAGACCAAGCTTCCAAATCATGGGGAATGTATAATATTTAATAGAACAGCATCTGTTAAAAATCATCCAGACTGTGAAACTCCAAGAACATTCACCTGTTGTGGAACTCTGGGTCTAAGTAGTAAATGAAATTAGAACTCACCAGACAAACATGGAACAAATATGATCCTCCAGCATATGTGTTTTCAAAGCTTGGAGAAATTTCTTTCATTTGAAAGATATTTAACAACAACAAAAGTCATTATGTGACCAATTGAAAAAATACTTCAGAACTAGGGTAAAATATAATGTAAGTAATGTCAGTCAGTTCAGACCTCAGAAAGTCACTTTTATTGTAGAAAGTAGAAATAAACATTAGGAAAATGCTTATGGTTTTCACAATGATGTGCTTTGATCTCATGGGGAAAAAAACCTAAGGTTAAAAAATAAAGTTAGATATGAAACAAAAATAGAAATAGATTAACTAATTAGATACATCAGAAAAACAATGAATGGTAAAGAGTTATAAAACTGGCATACAAAGAAATAACATGTACTAATGAGAAATGAAACTAAAAATGTGGCAGACAAGTCTACAGATGTCATCCAGTAATTTTATAAATTGGTAAGTGATCAATGTAGCAAGACTGAAGTTCATGGGAGGAAAGAAAATAACTCTGGCATGCTTAGGAAAAATCCACAAGAGTGGAGAATATGTATCTGAAGACAGACCTGAAATAATCTTTCCATCTCTTAATATTCGTCTGGAAACTGAAAAGTGAGCTTCTGCATTCCTACTTCATTAGGCATCAGCTATAAACATATTTTGTTTTGGTATACATGCACACCCTTATTCTATATCTTATTGATGCCTATTATAGCTCAAATAAAGAGTCACTTGTACAGATGATTGCACTAAGTTCTCCTTACCAAACCTAGCAGTTAGACAGTATTAGTATTCCCAGTTTATAGAAGAGAAAATGAAATGGAGATTAAGTAGGTGAATTGCCAAGATTTAAACTGCTAAACTACAATTCAAAGTCAAGGAAATCTAATTCTAGAATTGACTTTTTAAAATCCTAATTATACATCCTTGTTATGTAGCCACATCACACTTAGGACAAAGTTAAAGACACAAACACTCCATTTGCATTGGACTCTGCCCTCTTCACTGGAACAGTGAGAAGGTACAGGGGAGAATTCTAGCAGGTATAGAAGTTTTGTTGCTGTGTCTCTCAATGCAAAGGCAGCATTTTGTGAAGACTTAGAAATTTTAGATTATTTCTAGAACATGCAATGATCATGCCTTAATGAAAAAAAGAAAAGAAAAAAAGTTGATAGGCTGTGATCTGTGGTTAGTTTTTGTTTGACCAGATGCTGATTCCTTCACCAGTCAGGGACCAAGGGCTGCTTAGCATTTAACTTAAAGTTGGAAGGTTTTAATACAGAAGTCATTCTTTTCTCATTCAGATAAAGAAAATTAAGTTATTTATTCTATTATTGTCATTTTTCCTGCAGATTTGTGTTAGAACAAAAGTATTTATTCATCAATAAAAATACAATTTAATTTTACATAGCATGTTTATCTGTAATGTTAACAATTTAGAAATGTACATTTTAGATGAACTCTGAAGAACATGTTTTAAATGAAAGACTGAAAAGTATATTAACAAAAGATCTAAATTACAGTAACTGATTTTGACATCCCCAGTTAATGCCAAGAAACATAGCTTTTCAGCAAGTTCATGAAAATGTTCAGATAAAATATTCATGAATTTTCTCTAAAAGAAAAGTCTCTTATGGTCTTGTTTGACAGAGGGTGACCTTTGCTTCAATAGTCTCCATCTTTGCTGTAACTTAGTGTTTAGATGCTCTCTAAGATGAATAAAACATAACATTTTGTTCTTTGTGTTTTCTAGTGTATGTGATAATTAATAGAAAGGAAGACTTTGAAGTATTAAAATGAAGTAAATGGATTTTTTTTAAAAAAGGCATTAAGGAATCTTTGAAGATCAATTTCCCAGCAGGATATTTGTCAGAGCAATTAGAATCCACCCTGACTTGGGCATACCCAGTAGCACTCAATGTGCTCTTTCAAAAAATTAAAGAATTTTTAACATTAGTGATCTGCACTGGTCCTTTAGTCTGCTACCTGAATATACAAACACAGATCAACAATTCAGTTATACACACACACACACAAAAAAAAAAACACTTTATGAGTATAATATCAAATATACAACATTTTCAATATCATTAAAACAAACAGTGAGCCAGGCATGATGGTGTATACCTATGATTCCAGTGACTCTGGAGACTGAGGCAGGAGAATTACAAATTTGAGGTCAGCCTCAGCAACTTAGCCAGGCCCTAAGCAACTTAATGGGATCCTGTCTCAAAATAGGGAAAAAAAAATAAAGAAGGGTTGGGGATGTAACTCAATGGTCCCTGGGTTAAATCCTTAGTACCAAAAAATAAAAACAAAAAAACAGTGAAACATGAATTGTATGATTTTCAACAAAGTGTATTATACAAATGCAATCTAGATTCAGTTTGGGTGTTGGTGCTTTTACTTTTAGTTCTTATATTCCTTAAGAAGAACTAATATCTACTTCTAAGTTATATTCAGAAAATAATAATAATTAAGGTAAATGAGAAGTAATCTACTTATGTCTAGGAGCTTTAAAAGTTTACTAAAACAACCATCTATTCTAGCAAATAAGGTATCAAATGATCCAAAGGAAAGTAACACATAAATTTTGAAGATAGGATACAAGTGATGTATTAAATCAGTAACTTAGCCAGAGGTAGAACCTACAGAAAAGAGTTAATGCTCTAGAACTGAAAGATGAACTAGAACCACAATATGTTAACATAGGAATAAACTCATTATTTGAACTATTTGAAATGATGTGAAAAATTTGTTTTTAATGTGGACACTGACATTGAATGTTCCTGCAAAGAGAAATGATACTCCAGTGTTAAATCAGATTTTTGTCACTGTGACAAAATTCCTGCAAAAGTATATAAAAGGAGGAAAGATTTATTTTGGAGTAGTTTCAGAGATTTTCTTCAACTGTCACTTGGCCTTATCACCATGGCCTTGTGGTCAGGTACAACAGTATGGTGGGGAGCACCTGGTGAAGCAGAACTAATCCCTCATGGCAAAAAGTTAGCACATATAGGGGGTGCGGGATGGGGCTAGGGCCCCAATATACCCTTATTCATGGGCATGCCCCCAGTAACTTATATAACTTACAGCCTCCAATTAGGCCCTACCAACTAAAGTTTCTTCCTGTTAAGCTCTGAATCCATCCATAGATTAACCCACCAATGATATCAGAGCCATCATTATCCTGTCATCACCCAAAGGCCCTACCTCTGAACACTGCTTCATTGGGCACCAAGACTTTAACACATGAGTTTTGGAGGACATTTCAGATGTAAACCCTAACAACCCCTATTGTGGAAAATATGTGTGCCTTCTGCCAAAATTCCCTTTGTCACACACTGAACACATCCAAAATTTTTGAAAAAATGTTATCCATGTTTCATTAATAAGTATTTGCAGAGTTAAAACAAGTAAAATGCCAAATTTATATTATTAATATTGTTCATTGAAAAAAAAAAACATGTTCTGAAAAGTAGATTCCAAGATTGGCATGGTTTCCAGCATTTCAACTGGTCAAGTACCAGAGGGTGACATGAAATTGGTGTATTTTTTCTGATGTACAATTAACTGTTTTGAAGCATTCCAATAAAGTATATTAGTTTGAATAAATATTTGGGTTTCCAGGACTTATCCTCTTTATTAGCATTCTTGAAGTTTTCTTTAGAGGATTAGTCCTATGACATGCTTTTCAAAAAGTGATAACTTGGTCAATTAAGTGAAGGGGCTAGTACACTATAGTGCTATCTTCACCTCTTACAAAGCAGTATAACACATTGAAAGCCCTGACTACTCTTTCAAAAAGGAAACATTTGGCTTATTTTCAATCTGTGTTTTCAGAATGCAATTATCTACAATAACCTTTACTTGTGCAATATTTATTAAAATCTTAAGCAACTAATTTTCTGGAAGAAGGGATCCCAAGGTAGCAAAAGCATTTACCAGATACTCAAGTTTGAAAAACCTCCTTTGGGAAATATTTGACTAAAATTTTCTTGTGCTGAATACACAAGTTGTTCTTATATGGCTTTTTAGCATGTGGGATATGTAAGCTTTTTTTCTACATTTATGATGTTCACTGTTAGAAAATCTTCTATAAGTCTAAATGAAATGGCTCTTTTATTCACATTTATTCAAAGTTGCTATTCATCCACAACAATAATAATAGCCAACTATTTAGAGTGCTTGCAATGTCAGTCATTATTTTAAGTGCTATAAATGAGATTATATACCTTTTTAAATGAAATGATGTATTTAATCTTTATAACTACCCTAAATAATAAAAATTACTATTTTTATTTTTAATTGGTAATAAAATGAAGTGATATTTATGATATTTTTATATAAACTCTTTAGCATTGGTAATTTTCCATTTTTTATAATAAAAAAAGAAGAAAATTGATCAGTCATGTGACTAGTGAGTAGCAAAGCTAGCATTTAAATCCAAGTGGCCTGTCTCCAATGCCCCTGTGCTTAATGCCACATTCTGCTGCAGTATATCCTGAGAGCCTGTGCTAATACCCTACAGATTCCTGCAGTCCCATCATATACCTCTCAGTGAAGAGGAAATATGGTCTTAACTGAACATCTGCAATACCTTTTAGTCCTTTTGACACTTGTTTTCCAACACCAGGGCCATAGTCAATACTTACTCTTGAGTGTGAAACAACAGAATAAACTTTTTAAAAGTATAATTTGATATTTCTTCCAAAATCAGTATTCCAGCATTCTAAGAATTTAAGAATATGATACCAGGAAGTTTTTCATTATAGATCACATGAAATCAAAAACCAAGTTAGAATATTTACCCATACAGTAACTGCTTTACTTACCATTTCTCAAATGTAATGTGAAGATAGAAAACTGTCTAACATCATCTGGAAGAACAATGTTACAACCACACATTAAGTTTGGTCAATATTGAGTTATAAGTTGTGATCTGGTGATAAGTATTTATAACTTTTCTTCTTTTTTATATACAAAGGCTTGTTTTGCAGTATGTACCAATTTTAAGCACAAATATCTTCATCATAGCTAATTTCAATCTATTAAACTATTACTGGACACAGTGTAAGGCAAATATGGGCACAGTAGGTTCTGGCAAGCAGATTAGGGCTGCACCCAGCTCACCATATGTTTTTTAGTCTTTTCAAAATCTAGCATTACCTCTTATAAAGCTACAAAATTAACATCTCTTGATGTGTGAAGCCTATATACATAAGAGTTCAGGAGAGACTTTTAAAGAATTACATTTAAGGGTCTTATTTGAATTCCTTTACTTATGTGGACACATGAAAAAAGGCACTTGCAAAGTCACATTTGAACCAAATCACTCCCAATATAGTTGTGAAGTCATAAAATATCCTCTTCCAAAATCCCAACATCAGCAACATATCAACATTACTTATATTCTAGTAATTCTAGCTATAATTATCTAAATGAACTTTTCTCACAAAAATACATTCTAAACAAGTCTATAGTAAAAAGATTCAGTGTATAAGTATATTCTTAGGCGAGGGGAAAAAATAAAAACAAAAACAACAGTACTAACCATAAAGAAAGAAATAAAGTGAGTCATTTAGACCTAGGTTTGTTCCACAGATCTATTAATTTTTGTTCTATAAATTGTGTGGCCTAGGGAATTACCTCTAATCTCTCCCAAGTATCCCTTATGCTTTCTTTTTTTAATTTTAATTTTATTATTTTTAGATTAGTTTATATGACAGTAGAATGCATTTATGTACTTTGATATATCATACATAGATGGTATATAATTTCTCATTTTTCTGAGTGTACATGTTGCAGAATCATATTGGTCACATAGTCACATATATACATACAGTAATAATGTCTGTTTCATTCTACTATCTTTCCTATCCCCACATCCCCTCTCCTTCCCTTCATCACTCCCCTCTACCTAAACTAAGGTAATGCTATTCTTCCCTAGTGCCACCCCCCCATTGTGAATTAGCATCTGCATATTAGGAAAAACATTTGGCCTTTGGTTTTGTGGGATTGGTTTATTTTGCTTAGCATGATGTTGTCCAACTCCACCCATTTATTGGCAAATGCCATAATTTTACTCTTCTTTAAAGCTGGGTAATTTTCCGTTGAGTATATATATCACATTTTCTTTATCCATTCATCTATTGAGGGACACCTAGGTTGGTTCCATAGTCTAGCTATTGTGAATTGAGCTGCTATAGACATTGTTGTTATTCACTACATAAAAAGACACACTGATAAATGCATGCATTTGTCTGTCTTTTTCATACATACTGTACAAATAATTTATTATGTTAATTTTATTTATTATTATTAATTTATTATGTTAATTTTAAGAAAAAATAATTCCTGGTTCCCTGAAGTCACCTTGCAAATTTACAGGCTAAAAAAAAAAAAAAATTGGGCAGGGTGCAGTGATGCCTGTGATACCAGCGGCTTAGGAGGCTGAGGCAGAAGGATCACAAGTTTAAAACCAGCCTCAGCAAAAGAGAGGTGCTAAGCAACTAAATGAGACCCTGTCTCTAAATAAAATACAAAATAGGGCTGGGGATATAGCTCAGTGGCTGAGTGTCCCTGAGTTCAATCCCTGATTTAAAAAAAAAAATGAGTTTCCTCGTAGAAATATAATATAGATTGTGTAGCCAGCATAGCATGTTGCATTTTAAATGAAGTATAAAAATCTGGTGAAGATTCACACTTAAAGATTCATAATTAAAACATTTATTTCTTAAAGTCTTTGTAATCCTATTAACTTCTGCTATAAATACAGGGCAATGCCATTTGACTTGTTAAGAACACAGTCACAAAAATCAGGGAAAGTGTGTAAGATATACACTGAATGTCTTTGAAGCTACTAGGAGAACATGAAGTAGAAATTGTGAGCCAGCAACCAATATGAGAAAACACAAGTTGCTTCTCTGTGTGCAGTGATTTGTAAACAATTACTAACTACAGAAAATAAGAGGAAAACACAGGGTTCCACTAGGTGTTACTTGACGTCAGTAATTTACTTCACCATTTGATCAAGGATGAGAACAAAATTACCTATATCCTCAAGAAGCCTGAATGTTTCAAGGCACCTGTGGGAGCTCCTGGCTACTTGTCCTACACAAAGACAATTGCAATCAAGGAAGAATTGAGATTTATTTCTCTCAGCTTGAACCAGAAGCAATGCCAATGAATTTGATGTTGCATCCAATTATTTCTTTAATGAGAGAACAAAAGCAGTTTTGCAGTCCTATTTCTGGTGAGTTTGCAGGAATGCTTTCACCTTCCTAAATCCGTATGACAGGATCATTCAACATTCCCTCCCGTGGCCAGCAGTGTGAGTCCATTCTTCCTTTTTGTACCTTCTAGAACCATGTTCACTCATACTGTATTAGGAATATAGCTTCTATTCCCCCAAAGCAAGAAGTAAAAGCATAAAAATGAATATTTTAAAGTATTTTACATCTAGTTCATGTAGGATCTTAGAAGGAGTTGTTATATCCCTCAAACCTATGAAACCCAGAAGAATTTTGCCAACTAGAATATTACTGATCTATGGATGTCAAACTATGGGTAGGGAAAGTGAGATCACAGCTTATGGGGTAGAGGAGGATGGGATAATGAAATGGGTTTAGAATTAGTGAAAAGTCAAATGAAATGTGCCTAATTCATCTGTGTGGTATTATACCAGGTCCAATGGGAAGCTCAGAGCTTTAAATGAACCATGATTGCTGGAGTAGTCTATCAGAGATAAACATAAGAGTCTACCCTCTGCTCCTTACATGTTAAGGACCTGTGTATAAGTTGTTTCCAGTCAGATTCTCTCTATCTTGGTCTTTATAAAAATGATAATTATTTTATCAACAAAGTTACAATGCATATAACCTGAGTCAATACATGTGAAAGAGCACAGGAAGTTGAAAAGTGCAGTACAATATATTTTTTATATTCGATAGGGAAGAATAGCAATAGCTTCAGATAATGGCATCAATTGTTAAATCATGAGGAATGGACAGTGAATGTTCTAGGGGTTCAGACACCAAAATCAATTCCATCCAAGGTGATCAAAGAAATCTTAAGGCAGTCTGATCTTCTATCTTAAGGAAAGAAAATAATTGCTGCTGTTTTATTTTATAATATGAATGAAAGCCTTTTAAATGTGAACTCTTCTAAAAGGTCCAAGGTTATCCATGGATTGTGTCACAGACCCAAAAGAAGACTGAAATTTTTTATGTGTTCTTATGCACGTTAGAGTTCTAAAAGGAAAGGGATTTTTCTTTTTTTCTTGAGACACTCAGGAAGCAAATTAATAACACTTAAAAGCCTAACTTTCATAAGTTTTCTTACTTAAAATATATGCAACATCTATTATTTTCTAGCTAGTTTTTGCACAATTTTGTACCATCATATAAATTGGAGGACAACAAGAATATAGGTTAATACTAAAAATTCATGACTCCTCTATTAGCCACATGTATTACTTTATGGTTATAGCTTAAAAATACATTTGTATCTAGCTTTGAGTTGTATTTTGGAAGCAATATTCAGAATATCACAAGACCTAGGACTAGGTTTCATTAAACTCTTTGCAATAAAACCATATTACTTTTTCAAATACTTTCAAAATTATGGATAACATAGTAACTTGTTAATATGATTTAAGAATCAGTACCTATTAGACAACTACACAATTTATTTCATTTGTTCTTGTTTTACCTAATTTTAAAAAGAACTAGTGTGATAAATCCCTATTAATTAATAGCATGATGTTAATTAATTCACACATATAAATGTAACCACATACCCAGTTGAAGGTATTTTCTATTAGAAAAAAAGTGGAGTCATAGCATATTGCTTGGTTACTTGAATTTGTCACTTTATATATGTGACACTTATTTTCCCATGCAAGTATATGGAATTATTTTTAAAAGGTAGAGATATCTTTTGTATGTCTAAACTTAAATCTGCTCCAATAAAATGTATATATACAATTTTACTTGTTGATTAAGTAAATATTTTAAAAATTTATATTTCTGCAAACTTCTTCATTTAGCTGCTTCCTTTTTATAACATACCTTAAGATGATTTTCATTTACTTATAGATGACTTTTTTATTCACATTTATAAAATTTTCCCCTGTTTTAATCATTTAAATTAGTTCATTTTATATATTCCTATAAATGATATAAACTTTTTGAATGAGAATGAGCTGATATACAGAAGTTATAAGCCATATTAAATATAATTAGGTTATTTATAAATTTAAAGTCTATTATAATTTTCTTACAGAATTTATATAATTGTATAGTTCAAATGATAGCACTTTTACCAGGAAGATTTAATAGAAAACACTGATCTTAATGTTAATGTAATGAGATATTATAAATAAGGTATTTGTTTAAAATTAATATGGGAAGTGACAAATTCTTGAGTTTTCTCTGTGGACAGGGAAACTTTTTTGAGATTTGGGAAAAGAACCTATATTAAATTCCTTAAGCATACTGCTGTAACATGTATTCTTTAAACTGAAATTCTAAAGGTAATAATTGAAGTCAACAAACTCTCAGCTAGTCTAATATGAAGATTTTTTTCTTTTATTTCAAGGAAACTGCATCTTATCGTATCTGTTTTATAAACAATTTCTCAAATACCCCTGGAACTAAACAACAGTCATTAGAGGTGTAGAATATAAATTACTGAAAACAATAACTTAAAGACAACAGTAAATCTCAACATCCTCTACATCCACAAGACTGGAATCCTAATTAAAATAAGATGTATTCCGTGTTTGTATAAATATGTCAAAATAGACTGTACTATCATGTATAACTAAAAAGAATAAATAAAAACTTTAAAAAGAAAAGCGTAACAGGGAGCATATTAAATCAACCAGTCACACAACCAAAGAAAGAGAAATTTAAAAGATGCAGATTATGCTGAAAATAACTTTAAAACTCTTATTTCTTATAATTAAGTATTGATAGTGATGTCATTTTGACTCATCATTAATGAAGTGGCTTTGCATTGTGGCCTCCATAGTTAGTGAGAGTTTTCTGTGTGAATCTTCCCACACTTTACTCACTAATATCAAGCTACCACCTAGCATTGCTTTGGCTTTTCAGGAAGAAGTAGGAAGAGTGATCAAATTTTGCGTTTTCCTTGGAAAGACTTCTGAAACTTAAAGATAAAGGCATTAAAAAATCAGTATACTTTTTATTCTTAGGGAAATATCTTTTAATCCTATGTTACCTATAATTTATGATAATACAATCAGAAAGAGGAAAATCATTCCCTTTTCTGATAAGAGAGGCAGAGAAGAGAGAAACCTATTTAATATAGACTAAATAAGAAAAAAAAACTATAAATCCATAGTACCCAAAATGTTTTTCAAAGAAACAGATTGAATAATTTTTTAAAGTCATAAATGTATAAAATAAGAAGTTACTAAATAGATGATGACTTTTTTTGGGGGGGTAATTTTATTTAGAGATAAGGTCTGGTCAAGTTTCTTAGGGCCTCATTCAGTTGCTGAGACTGGCTTTGCTCTAAAAGTCCTCCCGCCTCAACCTCCCAGAGCCACTAGAATTATATGCATGCACCATGGCACCTGGCTATAGATGACTTCTCACTGTTACAAACCTATTCTTTAACTTACCCACTTTCCCTTATTGAATCATCATTCCTAAATGTATCCATGATTAAAGTATTTAAATTGATGAAGTTATTATATGGATGGTGAATTTCTTATTGTTGTAACAAATTACCACAACTTAACATCTCAAAACAGCACATATTTATTACCTTTAGATTTGGATGTTAGAAATCCAAAGTGAGTCTTTCAGAGCTAATATTAAAGCTTCTGGGGGGTTTATTCCTTCTGGAGACACCCAGGGAAAAATCCATTCCCTTGTTCTGCTGGCTCCTAATCATAAGATCACTTGTGATTACACCAGGCACACCTGGAGACTTCAGGCTACTCCCATCTCATAATCCTGAACCTAATCAAAACTACAATGCTCCTTTGTCAAAGAACATTCAGAGGTTTGAGAGATTACAAAATAGTATTTGGGGGCCATTATTCAGCTTACAACATCAGCCATATGGTTTAACATACTATAATGCCATTATTGTCAGACATAAAGAGAGTAGAAAAGAACTAGGAAGAACATAATATGAAGTGCCAATTTTCCTACATGTAAGTCTCATGTGTATATTTAAAACTCATAACAAGGTTTCAAGCATATAGGGAACTATATTACAAAGAAAAGTTCATCAAAATAAATGCACATAGGCTAATGTTAGAATATATTGTACCTAGACCACAAAGCATTCATGAAATGTGATGATCATTATTATCCAAAGTACATGTATGAAGACACAAATTGGTGTGAATATACTTTGTATACAACTAGAAATATGAAAAAGTGTGTTCTATATGTGCAATAAGAAATGTAATGTATTCCGCTGTCATATTTAAATAAAAATTTTAAAAACATTCAATAAATGTTTCTAAAACTACATATGGATCAGAAATATTTTAGAGCATGCTCTCAGGTTTCCAAAAATGTCAATTCATAAGATAAACATGTATCAAATCAACAAAATTTCCCAAGTAAAATTATGGTATTGATTATGGTGCCTTGTCCTAAGCAAACAGGGAGAAACATCATTACATGTTTTTGATTTGCAATTATTCTCATTGATAGTTGTTAGCAATGAATGAGACTGGATAAAAATGGTTTTGATTTGAAAATTCTAGCCTGTACTTTTTATTTACTTATTATAGGATCATTCTTTATTGACATTTCACTTTGTTGTTGATTATACTTCTGTTAAACTACACACACACACACTCACACACATAAACATACCTTTCCTGAAAGGGGCAAATGGAAGAAAGGAAAGGAATAAAGAGGCAATAAAAAGGACAAGAAAAGTAAATGCAGAAAGGAGAGAGGAAGGAAGGAAAGGAGAGAGGAAGGAAGGAAAGGAGATAGGAAGAAGTGAGGGGGGAGAGAGAAGAAGAGGATGGCAGATGAGGAAAAGTAAAGAGTTCTGTTTATGTGAAACGTCAGAGCTAGGGTCTGGGTGGAAATTACAGGAAGACAATGACTATGAGAACTCATCAGCAATTCAAGATGTTCAAAAAGAAACAGGAGAGACTTGTAAAGAAGTGTTCTTCACTTATCCAAATGCTGAAACAAAATGTGGATTATCAACTGTCAGGAATGAGGGAGCTTCTGCGTTAAATAAAACAAACTATGGAGGTGTATTCTAATATTATAATTCTATTACTTAGCATTCACTGCTGAGGTTCTCTATCACAAACAAGTACACAGGTGTGTGTACTATCACTCCCTGTTTTTCTCATCTAGACTTGCACCCCCCCACACACAAATCAGCACGCATACCTGCACATATCCCAGTGTGTAAACCTACATACATGTCTTATGAGGTCAGTGGATGGTGGAGGATCAACAATATTTAATATAGCTTTAGAAAAATGGACATCATAAACCTTGATTAAATTCTTTTTTTTTTTAATCTGGCAAAAGATATTATATTTAATTCTTTTTTTATTTTTTAATTTTTTATTGTGGGTTGTTCAAAACATTACAAATTTCTTGACATATCATATTCGACTTAATATAAGACATTTTTTAAATAATCCACAGTGTGATTTTTAATAGTAACGTATTCAAAAAGCAAGATGGTTCTTTGTAATGTAATTCATTCCTTGCTTCTAGTTTGGGGCATAGATTTTAATCTTGAACATATTACAACAGTAAATTAGAACTAATTTGGGGGAATACAGAAACATTAATTTTTCAATTCTCTCTTGACACTTTGAGTTAATATTAAAATTCACCTTCAATTCTCCTCATTAAATGATTGCTCAACTCCTCTGAGCTTCAGTTTACTCATCTTTAAGATGGAGACAACCTTAATGTCCTAGTTTTGTGAGACTGAAATAAGATAATAGACATGATATATAGTAAATGTTTTAATAAAATTAATTGAATCTTAATTTAGAACAAAATAATTAACTAGAGTAATTTACTCTTTCTTCAAGTATCTCCATATAAGCTTATGAAAATAATGCTCATCTACTTGTGAATAAGATCTCTTTTGTTAACTAATTCCTGTGCATACACTTTTTTTCCAATTTTGTTGTATAATTTTCAGTGAACTATTTGAGATTCAGTTAATGTAGTAATCAAGGTTTGTTTTAAAACATTTTCAAGAATGTGGTAATCTGTTTAACTTTCACTTTTTTCATAGGTCAAAACTAAGATTTGAAGGCTTAAGAGAGGATGTATATAGAATTGCATAATATTTATGTAATTTATTGTGCAATTCTACTAAGTAATTTCTGAGTAATTCTTGCTCAGGAAGCACTGCTTCTGTTTTTCAGTCAGCCTCTGATCTGACAAACTCCACTGCCTGTTTCTTTCTCTGATTTTATTTATTTTTTCTTCATTTTTTTGCATTTCTGTTGATCAACCCCAGGACCTTATGCATGTCAGACGAGTGCTCTACCACTGAGCTCTACCCATGCACACTAATTTTTTAATCAGGAATACATCAATAGTTGTTTATCTATGTCCTAAAATCACTTTTTCTCATGTGGGGAAATAAATATGTATGCTCTATATTCTGCTGTATATTCACTGGTCCTACATTGCTATCACAATGTGGCAGGTGTTACATAAATTTGGGTCATTATGAAAACAAATTCATTAAATATGTTCAAAATGAATGCTTGAGCTTCCATATATTGAAGCCTCATTTTAAAATGAAATTCTATATTGTGCTGGCTTCTGTGAAAACACAAAATGTTGCATTAGGGAATACATCCTTTAATTTTTTTAAAATTTTTTTATTGTTGGTTGTTCAAAACATTACATAGTTCTTGATATACCATATTTCACACTTTGATTCAAGTGGGTTATGAACTCCCATTTTTACCCCGTATACAAATTGCAGAATCACATCAGTTACACATCCATTGATTTACATATTGCCATACTAGTGTCTGTTGTA
>NW_025999968.1:21488035-21570953 GCF_001458135.2 Marmota marmota marmota | reverse complement strand
TATATATATATATATATATATATATATATATATATATATATATATATATCAAACACGTGTTTATACTATATTATTTTAATTTAAACTTTTTTTGGGGGGTGGGCTAATCTCATACACATTATTCCTTTGAATTCTCCCTAACTTACTATTGTGATTATAGTTTACCAATTAATTTATTTTGTTTTATTAAAGTAGAAGATGACAAATGTTCATATCTAGGTAGTTTTATAATGCAGTAAAGAACATTGACTAATAAACTCCTTCAACTTACAATTTTGTTGTTATAACATTGTTTCTAAAATTCAGTTTAGAATTATAAAATTGAATTCCTATGACCTAAAATGAGTGATGAGCACATATCCTTTGCCAATGAATTTAAACTTATTGTTCACTGTAATTTGAAGAGGATATCTTAAGAGAAAAATGAAAATAACAAATGAATTAAATATTCTCTTAACATTCTTATTTTATAAGACTCTCCTAAGACAAATTTGGTTGGCAAATCAGTTATCTACCCTAATTTCCATTTTTTTATATAAAATTATACTCCAGCATCATAATTTTCCAAATTATTTGTTTGCTCAATTATATTTTTTCATGTTCTTTTTATGTTTTTCCCCTGTGTTTCTCACCATTATGACATTGTTGCTGTAGATACTACAGCAGAGCACATAGTTAACTTTGAAATGTCTCATTGTAGAGTGTTACATCAAAAATGTTGACAAAGGGAATATTATTTAAAAAAAAAACAGTTAATGTATAAAACATACATAATTTACAGTGGTTTACCACAATAAGAATGTCTTGCATTTCTGTAATTTACTAGAAACAAAGAAATATAGGGAAGTTCCAGTTGTCCCCCTGAAGGTTTGATATTTGAGTCTGTTGAAATAAACTGACAATAAATTAGCACAGAAAGGGCTTATAATTGTATTGCCATGCATGTATGCACAGGAACCACAAAAAATATAAAATTCAAAGAAGGCCCAGTTGGTTGACACTTAAATATTTTCACCATGAGGAGTAGTGAAGTAGGAGATGTAGGCAATTTCAGAGAGGTAATAAATGATTTTCACAGGAAAAGTAGATCCAGTGGCCTGGGACAAAGTTCCCCTTTGTTCTCCATGTAGTGTTTAATTTTCAGTTTCTTACTCTGAAAGTGAAACAGTGGCATTGAAAATAATTGTGTTCCTCCATGGCAGATCTGGTCTTCAGATAGATAAGGGATATTCAGAGGAAGACACACCTTCATTTGCAGCTCCTCAGGTGCTCTCAGTTTTAAGTCCAAAGCAGCATATTTTGGGGTATCATTTTATGAGCATCAATAGAAACATCATAAATAAATTTAGGTTTACTGTAAAGAAATATAGGGCAAAGGGAGAGATGGAAACCTATCTTTATTCTGTTTCTAGGTAAATGTAATTGAATAAAGGACAGGTGACTCATTCACATGCTTATATCCATTTTTGGCATTTAAGTAATGTCAGCATCATTTTAGTCTATGAAAGTGGCAATATAATTAACAGAAATGGATACAGCTATAGTTTAAGAAAAAAAGAATTCACTGAATTTAATTTGGATGGCAGATTCTGCACATTAGCCATGCCAGCATGTGATCAGTAATCACTTGGCCTAACCTTTCAAACTGTATTGTAGCATGTGTCACAAGAAGAAATATATGTTGGGTCTACTGGTTTCAATAGATCTTCATGTACTCAAAATGTGTGATCATCTAAATGCAAAAAACACATTTATACATGAAAACTTTTCAGAATCAAAATATTTTTGTTTTATAAGAACATTCTGTGTTATATTTCACACAGAAAAATCACTGACTCATTTTATTGTCAGTTACACTTCGTGAGAGGATGAAAATAATCTGCAGATTTCCCAGAATCATATATGTTTATCTAATTAAAAATTTGAAAATCAATAAAATTCTTTAAAAATTGCCATCAATATATTATCCATATTTACTCTTAGATGTGCATCATTTGTCTTGATTGTATTTTATTTTAAATTGAAGGTATACATTATAAAAATATTTATTTTATTAGAAAATGGCAGCAATCCAGTGATAATGCTTTAAACAAAATATAGTTGGAATCCAGAGATTCCCAATACATGTTCTGAGTCTGATTATGCTTGTGACCAGAAAAATAAGTCAATAAATCTCCTATGTCACAGATGTCATAAATGGGAATACAGATATCAGCCTTTTTGGTGGGTTATAAAGTTTAATTATAATCAAATATAAAAATGAAAAGCATTCAATAAGTATTTAATATATAATTTAAGCAAAATATTTAGAACCAGAAAACAAGAACATGGGGATTATATACAAACTAAATAAAAATAATTTTATTTTCATTCTTAAATATACAAGTTATAAGCATATTCTATTTCTCAAGATGTTGTAATATCAAACCTTTCAGGGAGCATGATTGACAGCATTGAAATTTTTTCCTACTAGGTCCTCAAATTCTAAGTATATATTTTACATATCTGCATCTCTAATATGGTTTCTCTTTCTGAGAAAATATTTTTATAAGGAATAACTAGGACAGCTTACAATAAAGCTCAGTTTAAAATCTAATTTTTTGTTTTAAGAATCTAAACATTGCTCAATAAGAAAATCAAGATATAAAAAGTATACATACATATGATTCCAGTTTTAGAATGCAGATATTCCCTCATCTGTGTATTTGTGTAGGATTGTATGAGTAATAGAGAAATACAGAATACAACAGAATACACACCAGGTTGTTTCAAGTGATGCTAATTTGCGGGTGGGGCAGAGGTACTCAGTCAGAGGCTGAGTGAATATGAATGGATGGATGGATGGATGGATGGATGAATGGATGGATCCTAAATAGCTTTAGTACTTGTTTTTATAATTGTCTGCCTAAAAGCTGACCCTATGACAAGGATTTTTGTGCAAGAGATTAATAAAGAAGGTATCCAAAAGAACTGGTAAAAGAGTGGGAAAAGTTGGACTACAAGCTAGTCAAGCTCAATGTGACCAAAAAAGTTCTAGAGTCTAAATTTTATCTCAAGAGTTCATCTACGGAGACAGACGCTGGGCTTTCCCACTCTGGTTCCAGTAATCATTAGCTACAGGTCTTTGTGGAAGTGTATAGATAGCATGCAGTAAAACATTATAGGTACCTCTGGTTCCCTGGAATGACCCTAGTTACCCAACTTTAGGTCTAAAAGAGTGATGCAGATTAAAGCCTTAAAAAGCAAAATGTGGAAGCTGGAGGGTAGGAACAGGAACAGGTGATCTGCTGGAATACGTACTATTAACTAAAGTAGATCTGTGTCCAAAAAACTACTTGATAATTAATCCGTGGCTCATTGTAATATTCATATACTCAAGTCTCTAATATTGGTCACATGGCCTTTAAAAATCACATTTTCTTTTTTTAAATATTTATCTTATTTCTTAGTTTTCGGCAGACACAACATCTTTGTTTGTATGTGGTGATGAGGATCGAACCCAGGCCGCACACGTGCCAGGCGAGTACGCTACCGCTTGAGCCACATCCCAGCCCTCACATTTTCTTTTAATCACAGTTACCTTATATTGCTATACCCATAAGGGATCTACAAATGATCAATATTAATACCAAAAAAAATTTTGAGCAATTAATGCTGTTTTATCAGTTCTTATTGTTTAAAGGGTATTCTTCTATGAATCAGGAAATAAATTAATCTGCTTAGAATATGGAATATCTACAAATATCTGAGGTCAAACAGCAGAGTATTGTTACCAGTGATGTTTCCTCAGACAAATGATATATTACAAAAAGAGAAAGCACTGGCCTTTATATTAAAGGATTTCAGTTTGACTCAGACCTAAACTTTCTTAGTCCCATATTAATATGTAAAATAAGGATCTTGAAAGATATTCTCTTTCAGGTCTAGCTGTGCTCAAATGCTAATATGTTTATGTCTATACTTTTATATAGGTAAAGTTTCCTATTGTTTTCCATCCCTCAAATAACTGTAGTATTTCATTTAAGCCTACTGAAATCAAATACACACACTTTTTTAAATACACCACCATATGGAGCAGTAATCTTCACATCATAATTGTATATAATTTAGACCCTGCTCTCATTGTGTTCTGTGTGTATGTGGGGCGTGTGTGTGTGTATGTGTGGGTGTGTATATTGTATCAGTGTCTGTGTGCCTGTATGTTGGTTATAGTTATTTATATATTCTCTATTTAGTTAATCATACTCTTCAATCTTTAGTTACTTTTATTTTTTCATACTTAAAAAGTCTTTTTCCTTTAATTCAAGTGAATATATCCTAAATATGAAAAGCACATTAAAATAATGAGTGATGTCAAGTGTAAGTTACTTTTTTAAATTTACCTATCTACCTATTACCAATGCTTTTCTCCAAAATCAGAAACTCTCTTTAGAATGAGAGAACTAAGATATCATCTGTTCCAAAACTTTCAATCTTCCACTTCAAAATATTATAAAAACCTGTTGCAGTCACTAAAGATCCAATACCCCATTCACTATAAACATACACTTTGTCTAAGTCCATTTGATGCTGATATAACAGAATACCTGAAACTGGACAATTTATAAAAAAGAGAAATTTATTCCTCATAGTTCTAGAGGCTGTGAAGTACAAGATAAAAGAACTAGAAATGGGGAGCAAAGATTTGAAGTGGCTCTGGGCAGTGAACGCCAAGGCCTGAGGGTGCCCTAGGGCCTCTCTTTCTATATTTCCTTCCCCTGGGCCTGTGATCGATGGCCCCAATAATCTCTGAAGTGCTTTTGGAGTCAGTCATTCTCCCTTTGTCCTGATAAACAAGCCTCAGTCTTAATCCTGTCCATTCTAATGTCTTTATCTAGAGGTTACTGGCTTTATTTATTTCCTCTCCCCAAATAGTTTTTCATTCTCTACCATATGGCCTGGCTGAGAATCCTTCAAATTTCTAAGTTCTTTTTCCTTTTAATTGTAAATTATCTTTAAATCATTAAAAAATATGTTAAATTAAGTCCAAAGAAGCCACAATGTACCTAGGTCTTTGCTACTTAGATATTTCTTGCACCACATATCCTCATTGATATTGATGTAATCCTGCTTTCCACATGCCATTGAGCATGCACATGATTTCGTCAAATTATTTGCCATTTTATAATAAGATTGGCCTTTCCTATAGTTTTCAATGCTTTCTTCCTCATTTTCATCAGTCACTTCATGAGTTACTGCCCATATTTCTAACAATATCCTGATCACAACTTTTAATCAATCTCTATGATGTTTCAAAGTGTCCCTATTCTTCTCTTCTTCTGAGCCCACAGTAGAATCATCCTTATTACTCTGATTTCAGCAATCTAGGCTTTTTCTCCAAATTCTCCAAGTCTGTACCCATTACTCAATTCTACAGCCACTCACTTCTATATTTTGAAGCATCTGTTATAGCAATGACACCTTCCTAAACCAAGATGGTTTCTGTTTCTGTCTTAGTCCGTTTTGTGCTGCCATAATAGAATGCCTGAAACTAGGTAACTTCTAAAAAAGAGAAATGTATTTCTCATATTTCTGAAGACTGGGAAGTCCAAAACTGAGGTACTGGAAGTTTCCACAACTGATACAAACTTGATGTCTACTTGCAGTACGGTACCTTGAATGCTTCATCTTTTCAGAGGGGGGTTGCTGTTCTTCACATGACAGAAGAGTAGTAGGGCAAAAGAAGGACAAAAGGAAGTTCATCTTGTCTTTTTGGAACATCCCAAATCCCACCCATGAGGGTGTGGCTGTCATTGTCTAATAACCACTAAGGGGTTCCACTTCTTAAGACAGTTACAATGGCAATTGAATTTCAACATGAATTTTGGAGGGGACAAACATTCAAACCATAACATCCTTCCATTACTCTGTCCACCCTTCTCACATTAATCTTTCCTCTTTTCCCCTTTTCCACACTATCCTCCTTTTTATTTCCTCTTCTCCTGTCCTTGTTTTCCTTCCCAAGGCATTCTTCTTTCTCTTGCTTCTGAGTTCTTTTATTATTCTTTCCGGGGTATTCAAGCTACTGTAATAGAATACCATAAACTGTGTGGTTTATAAACAGTAAATTTATTTTGCACAACTTGGTGACTGGAAAGATGCTGGCAGAATGGTGAAGACTTGCTTCCTGATATCATAGAGTTGTCTCCTCACTATGTCTCACATAGCAGATGAGCAAAGGAGATTTTGGTGATCTCTCTTATAAGGACACTAATCCCATTCATGAGGACTCTACCTCCAAACTTAATAACCTGTGAAAGACTCTAAATCCTAATGCTGTCTTGGGGGATTATTTTAGCATATGGATTATGGGGTGACACACACATTGAGCTTATAACAATTATTTTACTAAAATTAGTCTTAATTAAAATTGTGTTCTTAAGAGGCTCCCCCACTAGTGTATGAATTCCTTTTAGTTGCATTCAAGCTAAATTAGCAAAATGCTCTCTTTGTTCAGAACTCACTTGTAGGAAATTGAGAAGTCACCCAGTCACTGTAAAATTACTTCTAACAATTAAAAAAATTAAAGATAAAGAAAGAAAGAAAGCTGCTGTGACTTTCTGCTTTTTTTACTTGTTCATTAGAAACCCTCAATATATGGATGCCCATTAGCTGAGCGAACATTCTGCTAATAACTATAATGTAAGCTCATGAGTCCAGGGATTTCTTTTGTCCACTGTCATATCCCCAGTCCTCAGAACAGCAAGAGCTCCTGGTTAATAGAAAACAATTATTGACCAGTTAAATACCAGCTTCTTCCAAGTGTTTTGCATGTAATTATTCCAATAACAACCATTTGCGGTAGATATTATTATTCTCATTCTTCTGATGAGGAAACTAAGGCATGAGGAGCTTATGTAACTTCACTGAAATCACACAGGAACAAGTGGTTGTTAAAGTTGCCATGATACCTTGCATCACAATAGATGCCTCAGAAAAGTCAGTGCTTTCTGCTGATGCTTAGTTTCTAGCTTCCCTGAGGCCGAACACTTCATTACTCTCTGATGCCCTTTTGCATCTGTAAAATGGCAGCAATAAAATATACCTATCTCACCAGGGTGTTGTACAGCTCCACTAATTACCAACTGGTAGCTCATTTTGCAAACATGAATCCCCCAAAACAGTTCATTATTCTTACATTCAGTGTTTAAAGACATTGTGACTGGTAACTTCTTTTCCTTAAAGCACTCTTGTTCACTTTTACCACAGTCATCAGTTTTAAGATTTTGTTCAGGAAAACTCATCATGAAAAAAGGAAGCATTTCTCATATTCAGATGGTCAATAATTATCTACATTAAGTATTGAATTAATGTAACTTGTTATTTTTTCACCTAACCATAGATTATAGAAAGGGCTTTCTATGAGCTATAATTAAAAATATATCATTTAGTGACACTGAGAGCAGTATATTATTAAAAGGTACAGAGATTTGTGAACAGGTTTTTATTATGGAAAATATTTTTATCACCAGTCAGGGATGATTTCAAGTAGCCTCTTTTGAGAGCAGGTTGAAGTCTCCACGTCCTTTTTGAAAGTCACATGCCCCTCAAGATCACACTTTATAGTGTCTATTTATTCAAGACTAACCTCTTATTCTTTTTTATTTGAGATAGTTTTTCTAATGAAAAAAAAATTAAATAAATATGCCTCATTGTTTCTAATGATATGCGATGGTGAATATACATCTTTGTTTGTATTAAAATAAATATGCAATTATAGCAATAGTCAATATAAGAAAGCAAAAATCCCTGTCTCTTAAATGATGGCCATTTTACATTCCTTATTTGCTTTTATTGTATTTCCTTCACTGAGGTGTTTCCCAAGGAAAGAAGGCATTTTCTTTTCTCTTCCAGCAGTGCCACTCTTTCCTCCATCCATTGTTTAGGTACAGAAACACAGCTCCTTCATTCTCTGCATCTGTCTTCCCCTCCTATGATCTAATACATTTCATGAATATTATTGTAAATTTGCATTTAAACCTAAACCTATTATACAAGGATCTAAGAAAAGTATGATTCTGGGAACTGCAGATGGAATACCTGAATCACATGGGAATCTTTGTGAAATGTAGATTATGATTCACATGGTTGGGCAGTTGAGTCTGAGGGTAGTGGAACAAGATTTTGCATTTCTAACAAGCTATGAGGTGGATTACAGCCCTGCTTGTCCATGGATGACACTTCAAGTTTGGCATGTCCCTAGAGACCCTGCCTTTCTATTGCCTCTCTTAATCAAGTGTAAAGGGAAAAAATAGTCACAGCCCTCTAAATATAAAGATGAACTTATAGGGATATATCTTTATAATTAGCTGAGACCCCTGTACCTGTTACAAGATTTGTATAATATTGGAACCAAAAAATTTAATCTAAAACTAAATAAAGTACCAAGTCAGTTTCAGATACAATTCACTGCTTCTAATAGTATCTGCAAACTCTTGAGCTGGTAAATGTTTTTGTGTTCCTTTCAGTTCTTTTTTCCATAATTCTTATTTGCTGCAATGTCCACTGCAATTGAAAATGAGCATTCGGTACTAATTAAAACAACATTACCTGAAAGAAAATGGACAGCAAGGGAATTTACTGATACAAACACTCATTATGGAGATTTCATACCCAATTTCCGTGTTGTGCAGCAAATATCACACTCTCCATGGTAGCCTGCCTGGTTTAGTGAGCCCAGGGAGTCCCCTGGTGCCTAGAGCAGAGATCCTCCTGGTAGCAGGGCTGGGACTGATGCCAGTCCTACATCATCAACAGGCCACATCTGTATGTTGTGGACATAAGAAAGTAGAAAGAAATTAAAAAGATGTTTACACCATTGATCCAAGTATTGAGTCTTCACACATGCCTGTCACAAATGTCTAGTAATTACTATAGCTTTTAAGTATCTCCTAGGTTATTACAGATAGACTCTTTTCTTTGTTTTGCAGAAGGTTTAAAATTATAAAAGCTGGTTTTTGTATGTCAAATATTTGTCAGCAAAAGGCAAAAATAAAGCTGGTAAAAACCAGGTACTCAGAATAGATTTCATTAAAATTTTTGAACATACTGTAGGGGTATGAAATATGTTTCCTATCACTAAGCTCATAGCTGAGGCTCTTTTGGAAAAAGACTATGCATGAGAAAAACATACACATGTATTTAATACAAGTTGTACATGACCCAAGAGCCTTCAGATATAAAGACCCCAAGGACCAGGGATACCTGTGGATTTTTATGATTAGGTTTGATGAAGAGTTAATAGGTATGTGGAAGTATGATTGGGCAAATGTGGGAATGAACTAGGGAGAACTTAACAAGGCCCTCAAATTCTTCTCTGAGCCCCTGAATGTTCCCAAATCAGGATGATCCCTTCTTTGTATCTGGAGGGTACTTTCAAATGAGGATCTCATGACTAGCTTCAGGGGATAAGGTCAAATGAAAGACAGAAAGTGACCTTCCTGCCTGTACTGTGTCTCAAATACCAAGGGGTCTTTTTTTGAAACAGCATTCCCTGAACCCCATCAACGTAAATTTATAGACTAAAATAATAAAATATAAATATAACAAATATCAAAATTTTATGTTCTGGTGTCTAAGAATCATAAAACAATATCCTGTCCACTATTGCTAGGAGGGCCTGGGATTCTGTGGATGGCATGTAGTCATCAGAATTACTGCTCTGTCCCTGAGTTTCTTGTTTATCACTAGATAAGGTTACACATCAGCCACACTTCTGCTAACTTGCTATGTCAATCAGCTCTAAATTCCACATTTTAATTCAGTTTAACATGCTGAAGTCATCATCAATTGCTTCCATATTCCTAGATATACATTTCTTAAATTGCTTCCTCAGCATTTCCCTGAATTCATGTCTTTACTTGTTTTGGGATGAGGTTAGAATAAACTAAGTTATTTTCCATTTGTGAAATTTCAAAATTGTGGAAGCTTATTATTTTTAGTTTGTATTGCTTTGCTTTGCAAGATGATAGGAAACAGGTAAGAGTAAGGGAAGAATGAAAGAGTTGATATTTTTAATGAATATGAAATATTTTAAAAAATTAAATTGCAGAGAAGTACATAAAACATAAGAATGAAGGAAAAATTCAATTTCCTCAGCAATATGAAAATCTACATTAAAATTTTACCACAAAGCTTTGAATTTCTAAGAAAAAAGAAAAATGTCAGGTTATTTATAAATGACTAATTACAAAAAAAAAATTATATGTAACCTTAAACAAGTCATGTTGTTTGAAGGTAAGAAAATAATGCAGTGTAGCAAATAGTTTGACAAATAGAGGTCATATTACCTGCAATGTTTTGGTAAAATCTGTTTTGGTAAAAACCAAATAAAATTTCCACAAGCCCTTTTTTGAATATAATATTGTCATGGATTCAAATTATTATTAGCTTTCAAGGAACTTCCATCATTGGAAAATGTTAATATTGTACATACATGAAAATAATTTTGAAAGTCAAATATATAAGAGAAGCATCTGACTTTCTGTCCTAAAATTCTGAAAAAGTAAATAATACTATCTAACACAGATACATGTTTAATCTATTTATTAGATTTTAAATAATAAATTTCAAGATAAGAGTTACAATTAGATTGTGTTATCTAACCCTGAGCAAGTTTCTCCTTGTTTAGTGACATTACTGAAGTGTTGACTGAAGTTTTTGTCTGGAGAGAAAAGGAAGGTTTGCTCATTTAAACTGCAGTTAAAAACACAATCATGACCGCTGGGGCTGTGGCTCAGTGGTAGAGCGCTTGCCTTGCACCTGCAAGACCCTGGGTTCAATCCTCAGCACTACATAGAAATAAATAAGTGAAATAAAGTTATTGTGTCTAACTACAACAAAAGAAATAAATATTTTTTAAAAACCCCACAACCATGTTTTTGGCTATTCCAAACAATTACCATAGGACAAAGAGTGAAAACTTCTCAATTCACAAATTTATGAGTTCATAAACTTAGTTTTAAGAATACAAATCCATAAATTTATTTTTTCTTATACTCTGTTGCTACTTTCTTTTATCAGTTACTCAATAAGTAAATTTATGAATTAACAAAGAAACATTTATTTCTTCTCAATTTTTTGAAGCAAATGAGTGTATGAAAAATCTTGTGAAGTTCAAGAGGTTTCCTGAAAACAGTGAGGTACCAATTTACAGAGTTGCATTGCTAGACTTCATTTTATTCATGGATTTTGCAGGAAATCCTAATAGAAGAAATATAGACCATACAGAGAGTAAAGCAAAGTAAAAACTTGATAATCATTCAGAAATTCAGTGAGGTTTCCTCCCTGGAAATATTTCTTTCCCATAAATGCTTTTGTGAAAAGTGTGTATATGGACATTTAAATTGTGCATTTTAAGTGTAATTTCAATAAGCTTCTATACCTTTCAAAATATTGTAATATTATAAAGAAAATTCAACCTTTTAATAAAAATTTCTCTTAAGAAATATGTGAGCTGCCTTATGCCTCTGCTGTCTGACT
Organism: Marmota marmota marmota; assembly: GCF_001458135.2. Taxonomy (NCBI): domain Eukaryota; kingdom Metazoa; phylum Chordata; class Mammalia; order Rodentia; family Sciuridae; genus Marmota; species Marmota marmota. The sequence goes on along the minus strand of NW_025999968.1, from coordinate 21,559,433 downwards.
CAATTTGCAAATTTTAACTGCCAAGGGGGAAGTCTAATATCCAAGATTTGTAGCATATACACAGTTAGGAAACTTGCCCTGTAGGAGTTGGGGAACCCCTGTTTCCTGCAAGGCCAATCTCTGATTTTATTGGATAAATTACAAATAGAAAAAAAAATATATGAGGCAGAGGCTTAAACATTTGCACATTTTTAATCATTGAAACTCCTTATTTTGATATTGAATAAAGGCAAGAACTAAGTTTTGGTGTAAATTCTTTAATTGGATTACGGAAAAGACAAAAATGATACTAATATTTACTGAATACATTTAACCTGTATTAACTCATCATAAGACAAGTTAATTAGCTACAAGCTAATTAAAAGACATCCACTTATTTCATGATTACCACCTTTATTTTAACCACCAACTGGCAACTTAATAAGAAGCTATAATAAAAATGTGTTTAGATATTGATGGAACATTTAAAAAAAGACTAGAGTGTTGTTTATTTCATCTTCTGTGCATCATTTAATTTTGGTGTCTCTTTAATAAATTCACATTGATATTTATGAAATTAAGTATCTGACAAATAAGAACAGAAATGTACTCTAATTTAAAGTCATAAACCAATTGAAACAAAACTTAATTGTAAAGTTCTGCTATCAACTTGACCTACTTGCAGACTTTGAGCATACCTTTCAAATTCTGACAGCCAAATTGAAAATGATCTTCTTACACATGATTTTAAAATTCCTTTCCAGTTCCTTGAAAATCGAAAGGAAGTAATTCTCTTGTCAATCATAGTGGATTTTGACAGACCTGGGTTGGAATTCAGGATATAATACTAATTACTGCATGATCATATGCAATTACTTTTATTTTTTTAAATCTTAATGATAACAGTACACAAGCTATTATGAGGAACTATCTAACTGAAACTTCAAATGTAAGAGATTTCACTTGTGGCATAAAACAAATGCTTGCATGTGGATGCTAATTCACAATGGGGGGAGGTTAGGGAAAAATAGAGGTAGTAAACCTTTAATACGTGCAATCTGCTAAAGTTGGTATTAATATCAGTACCAGCTTTGGTCTTAGGATAGCTGCAGTCCTCATACAGAGGGTTCTTTAAACCTTTAACGCCCAAATAGAATGGCACGTTACCCAAGTTGCAAGAATGATTATTAAAAGAATTACTACTATTCTATAGATTATGTAGTAATGAATAAGTATAAACACAGTCACTAATACATAAATTCCAGAGCAGAGCCAGTTCCTACATTTACAAGTACCATCCACATCCATATTAACCAATTAATACAATTCACAATATTTTATTTTCATGCACTAAAGATATCTTAGTATAAATTATAACATTCTAACTTGCAATCATATAATTGATTAAAATACAATTTATAATTTCTGAACTATGAAGCATGTGATATTTTACAGACAGAAATATTCCTACAATATAATGAATGTAAATTACAATATCATGACCATAAGCATGCAAAATATGTTGGTGCTTTCTAATAATATATTAGATATATACTGATGACAATACACACAGTATTTTGCTTTGATTCAGGATTCTCATGCTTTGATTCAGGATTTTCACATAGGAGAACAGTTCATGAGGTGGGGTATACTTATTTTTGCACTTTTATTTTCTATTTCATTACTTTCAACTTGGGATAAATAGTGTAATGTGTCCATTTTTTCATCTCTGCTCTTTTTTCTTCCTTACCTCTTCCTCTTTCTTTATACCCCTTCAAGACCAAAGGAGATTATCCAGAGGACATATGGCAGTCAGACATTGCCTGCATTTCATTTACTATCTTTACAACAGGGCCTTTGTTCTCCAGTTAATCATTCATAAGAACAGAGATGTGTGGAAAAATAGTGAATATTATGGTAAATAAAATTTTCAATTACAAAAGAGATGTTCAAGTTGAGAACATCAGAACCCTCTTGGGATTCTAGAATTTTTTAAAAACGCAGTCAATTCAGCTAATTCAATCTAATCCTTTGAGATATGCCTGTGTGTGTGTGTGTGTGTGTGTGTGTGTGTGTGTGTGTGTGACAGTTGGCAGGAAGCTTCATCAAGTCATCTGGTGGGCTTATCACATCTGGGAGTGTATATTCAAGACCACAGCTGCAGTTCTTGGCATACTATAATCTTAGAAGTTTCCATTGCTTCAGTCATATTCTGTTGGTCAGATAGGCCAACCCTTATATAATATGAAAGGGAGCTGCATGTGGGTGTGAATATCAGCAAGTGGAGGTCATTGGGGTCAATCTAGGAGACTGTCCACATTATCAGGTTTATGGGCAAAATCTGTAGTACTTCAGTTTTGGCTTCAACAGAGAAATCATCTGGGAAAAAATGCTATTTGCTCTTTCTGAAATTCTCATGGTTTTTGAAAAATATAGAAGGTAGTTCTAAGTGATAGGACCATTTTGATTTTTAGAATTACCCCGGAGTCAAGCATGATGGTGCACATCTGTAATCACAGAAACTTAGAGACTAAATCAGGAAGATTTCAAGTTCAAGTCCAGACTTGGCAACTTAGTAAGACTCTGTCTCAAAATTAAAATAATAAAGAACTGGATATATAACTCAGTGGTAGAGCACCACTGGTTTCAATCCTCAGTAACAAAAAAACAAAAGCAAAAACAAAAACAAGAAAGAAAAGATTTCAGTGTTCAGCTTTCAAAGTTCCAAGGAGGAACTCAAATAAATATATAAACATATAAGCCAAAGAAAATTACCCTGAAATGTTAGACTAAGTTGTCCAAAATTCATCATGTGAATGTGAACTTCATGCATAATAGATCTCATTATTTCCAAAGAATTAATTCACATCATTTAAATAGCCAACATAAGCTTTTTAACTCTCTCCAAAATAAAAAGTAAAATAAAAAAGTTGCCTAAATTTTGAAGGAAGCAATGCCATCCATACCAGTCATTATAGAAGTTAAACAGAAAATTCATACCTTTAGCTTCATATTAAACTCTAAGGATTTATGTTGTTTTGACTTTTGCAAGAGCTTAAGAATTTTTAATGGCCAAAGGAGATCAAATCCCAAAAATTCACAGGTTTTACACAAAGATAAAACCAACTTTATAAAAGCGAGTTTTCTTCCCTTAATTGGTCATAAATAATAAATATACATAGCAGGGTTGCTAATATTATTTAAATGATAAAAAAAAAACATTTATAAAATAAATTCCTAAACTTGATTGTATGAATGAATTTCTCAGCATCATTATTTGCTGGACAGAGTGGCACACACTTATAATCTGCAATGACTTGGGAGGCAGAGGCAGGAGGATCCCAAATTTGAAGCCAACCTTGACAACTTACCATGACACTGTCTCAAAATAAAAGTGAAAAAGACTGGGAATATGTCTCTGTAATAGTGTCCCTGTGTTCATTCCCCAGTTCCAAAAATTAACAACAATAATAACATAATTGAATTTGAGTCAAAACAAATTATAGCATCAAAGTAAGTAAGTGCTGTGCAACATCATTGTATAAGGAGATATGGGTAGACTAATACTATGGAAAAATTAGCCAGAATAAAGCATGAATATATCTCTCTGTGTGTATGTGTGTGAAAGAGAGAAAGAAAAAAAGAGAGAGATTTAAATTCTCAATATATATTTTCGCTTAACATTTCTGTTTTTAAAATTGATAGAATTAATGTTCCATTTTGAAATAGAAAATTAAATCAAAAAGTGATTTCCCATGAAATTTCTCTCTGGATTTGTATTATCCAATAATTGTGAATAAATGTCTTAATAAAGGAATTGCTAAACACTGAGGCATTTCCTTCCCTGCTTCTTCAGCCAATTCTCTGAACTCTTGATATTTGACTTATTTTTTCTAATTGTTAATCAGTGCCTCTCTTTAAAAAGAAAGTTTCTTTTAGAAAATGCCTTACTGTCCTAATTTTAAAAGGTACTTAATATCCTCAAGAAACGCATCAGAACTTCAAATTTGAGGGGAAAAAATAATTACTACAAAAGCACTCTGGGAGTTAAACTATTATAGCAAAACTCGTAGCTTATTCCCGCATAGTAAGTGATGTGTAGTAAGTTGCTTCATTTCCCGGCTCTGCTATTATTATCCTCATTCCTCAGGGGAATACTTAAGAGTCTTAGATTCTCAAATGAGGGGGAAAAAACCTAAGTCAGTGTTCTCCTTCAAATAAGTAGAAATAATTATGAGGATTCTTTGACCAAATATAATTTTTGCCTTGAAGAGTAAAACAAGACCCTTTGCAACAGACATTATTAATGACACTGATATAATTCCTACTTGAAAGAAAAGGAAATCTGCCCAGAAAAATCAATTAGAAACCACCAAATGTTCCTTGGACTTTTTGGAGAGTTCTATGCCTATTGTCCCTCATGACCTTTCCATTAAGAGACTCATTGGCTATATTCCTAATGGTTGCCTTCAATTATTTAGAGGGGATTTCTAAGCTTTTGTATATCATATTAAAATGGCCTAGACAGCATTTCCTGATTATCTTTCTTGCAGAACGAAAGGGTCACTCTGGGGAAAACAGAGTAATATAGGTGGCTTTGCTGGAAAAAATTAGAGAGTCCTCGGCCATTAGTACCATTTGTCACAGAAACATTGATTCTCTTGAAATGAAGCAAACAATGTATGATGACTCTTCTGTCTCTGAAAAAGATTACTGAAAAAAAGGTAATAATTTAAAAAGTCATTAGGAGTAGTTATCACTAATGGAAGACCAGCAGCTGCATTTGTCAACTCCTTTGTTTTTAACTTGTCATATTCTACTGCTAGCTTCGTTCTTCTCTTAACATTAGTTGATGAGTGTCCTATTATAATCATCCAATATTAATTAGTCTCAGATGTGAGTGGTGTTGTATAGTTCTGTCTTATCTATTCCTTTGACACCTTGAAGCTGGTAAATTTTCTAAAGGGAGATATAGCTGACAGTAAATTTTGAAATGCAGACAAATTTTACAAAAAGACTGAGAATATTCCAAACATGATTCATATTGAGGTTAGGATATGAATTTGTGAAAAAAAAAAACCTTAATATTGAGTGTGGTCTTGTGTAATGATCATCAACTTCACCACATATACTCTTTGATTTAAAAATCATTCCAGGAGCTGGGTGTAAGGGTGTACACCTGTAATCTCTGAGATTGGGGAAGCTGAGGCAAGAGGATCACAATTCCGAGGCTAGTCTCAGCAACTTAGCAAGATCCTGTATCAAAAAATAAAAGTAAAATAAAATAGAGGCTGAGAGATATAATAGTCTGGGTTCAATCCCCTACTGAAGAAAAAAAAAATCATTCCAGGTTTTTGATAGTCTTTAGACAGGAAATGTTTTTCATGGTTTTATTAGAACTTGTTAAGGAATTTATCATTGATCTGAATGAAATGTAGGACTTGTAGGAAATTCATTTTAAGTATCTATTTGTAGCAGATCACTAAAAGGTCGTTTTGAATTACATTCATGTACAGAGTCTGATTTCTATCCTTTTGTTAAATTAGATGGTTAGAAACAAAGTATCTGCAACACATTATCTAAACTCCTTAAAAGAATTACAAGAATGTATTGAAATACAAGAGTATACTTGTATTCTACCTTCAAAAGTGTTGAGGTCATTGTTGCTGATTCATTCAATAGTTTTTATTTAAAAGCACTTTAATTTTCCTACTGAGTTTTGTGCAAAGACTAATCTAACTTTCTTATTTTGGAGTTACAGAGCTTTTTATAAAAAAATAAAATAAATTGTTTCTCAATTTCACCTAATTGCCAGGAATTTTTGAAGTCAATTTAGCTCAAATATTGTCTTCTGTATAACACAGAAATCTAAAATACCTACTTGTTTATCACAAATGAACACTTCCTCTTATATCAATGTTTTGTTTTAATATAGAAAAAAGTAAACGAGAAAGACAGGAATGCAAAGAAGGAAAAAACTAAAGTTTAATGAGTACCCATATGTTCTGGCTTTGGGGCTAGACATTTTTTTTTTAATTTTTAAATTTTTGTCATTAGTTATGCAAAACAGTAGAATGCACTTTGATACACATTTTTGCTACCTGCCTTGATAGCAGATCCAGAATTTTTTCTTCATGTCATGTTGTCTCTTGAATATTAAGTCCAAGCCTCATTTGCAATCTAAAGTTGTATTAGATTTTAGAGCAAAATGAATTTCTAAAATAAAATTCTTTTGTGGATAAAACTTTAAATAATTAAACAGATGGAACATTTTCATTTTCAGCTTAGGTACTAACCCATGATGATGAGGTATTTAATATCAACAACTGTAGCAAAATGGGAGAAGAGAAAGAGAGAGCAAATGTGAAAACCCAAGGCAGAAAGGAGCTTGGCAAATTCAAGACAGAAGCAGTGTACTGTGACCTGCAGATAGCAACAAAGGAACAAGAGATGAAGCTGACACAGTAGGCAGAGGAAGGCCAAGGATAGCCTTCCTGTCTTCCTTCCGTCATTCAACAAATATTTATGCACATCTATACATGTCTATGTTAGCACTGCAGATTCATGGTAAAATGTTAAGCAGTATTTTATTATGGTTTCTTTTTAAAAATGCTTAAGACACAATTCAATCATTGAAAATCTCTTGCCTTTCATGATTACAGAATATCTTCATATCTTTCACTGATGTCATCTTATTTTTGTTTCCTTATTGCTATTTTAACTTTTATTATTTTTATTCATCCTAACACTCAGGAAAATAATCAATTTTGCACCTCCCATTCACTTAGTTTCCTTTTTAAGTTCTCTCATCAAGATAGGGATTTATAAAGGTCTTTTGTGAAAATCTTTGCAATCGAAAAATAGTACATGATTCATAAATTTTATTTCTCAAAGCATTCAGTTTGGAATGATTTTTTTTAAATTATATTATTTCAAAAGATAATACATTCCAGGGAATGTATGTGTATGATTAAATACATAACTTAAAACAATCATAGACCCTACGTGTCTTTCAGTTATTTTTTTTTTTTTATCTTAAAAATTTTGTCCTTTGCCAAGTAAATAAGGTTTTGCAGGCACCAAAATGAATTGCAAGTCACTATGGCCCTTTCTAATGTGCTGGGTTGTCATTCCTCTTCGGNTGTATTCTGCTGCCTTTCCTATCCTCTACTATCCCCCCTCCCCTCCCCTCCCCTCTTCTCTCTCTACCCCCTCTACTGTAATTCATTTCTCCCCCTTGTATTTTTTCCCCTTTCCCCTCACTTCCTCTTGTATGTAATTTTGCATAACCCTGAGGGTCTCCTTCCATTTCCATGCAGTTTCCCTTCTCTCTCCCTTTCCCTCCCACCTCTCATCCCTGTTTAATGTTAATCTTCTTCTCATTGTAATAGTTTTGAAAAGTGAGACCATTAAGAGGGGATTGGGTCATAAGTGCCCCACCCTTATAAAGGGATTAATGTTATCTCAAAAGTGAGTTATCAGTAGAGTAGTTTCCTGGGAAAAGGGTGAGACACAAAGAGTTACTCAGAAGTATAGTTATTAAGGCTGAGTAATATTGTTGCAGAATGAAACAACTTGGCCAATTTATCATACCAGATTCCACAAAAACAACTACATGTAATGGATCTAAACATATGGCAGAAGTGACATTACATACAGATCATTAGGGAATTTATGGTCTAAAAACTAGATGGTGCTAGGCAATCAAATCTGGAAAGAAAACAAGAAAAAAAGCACTGGTCACCTACCCCTATAGTTGATAGAAGATAAGTCCTAATATTCTAGGGATTAAAATGTTATGGAGAGAATGTAAAAATTTGAGAAGAAAACTGTGGAATAATTTTTTTTTACCTAGGATAAGGATAATATTTAATAAATGAAGTTTAACTTTTGAATATAATTTTAATTATATTCATTTTGAGAATACTTTCTTCCAAAAGACACTATTGAGATTATGGAAAGATAAGACACAAAGTACAAGAAGAAATTTTCCACATTATACAAGTAGCAAAGGATTAATATCCATAATGCATAAAGAAATTATATAAAACAATTACTAAAAGAACAAGCCAATAGAAAACCTGTATAATACCTATATGTCAACTGACATGAAAAAAGATGGTCAACTTCATTGGTAATAAGGAAGGTGCTGAAGAAGACCACAACAAGAGAACATTTTACACACACTAGATTGGCAAAAATGAAGAATCCTCGACAGGTGCAATGGTGTCTATCTGTAATCCCAGTGGTTTGGGAGGCTAAGGCAGGAGGATCACAAGTTCAAAGCCAGCCTCAGAAACTTAGTGAGGCCTTAGGCAACTTAGCATGACCCTGAAGAAAGAAAAGGAAGGAAGAAAGGAAGGAAGAAAGAAAGGAAGAGTCTGGGGATGTGACTCAGTGATTAAGTGCCCCTGGGTTTAATCCTTAGTACCAAAAAAAAAAAAAAAGTTAAATAATCTGACATTGCTAAGAATTGGAGATAGTATGAATATGAATAATATTATATGATAATAATATGAATATGATACTTAAGAACTCTTAAATTTCTAAAATGCCTGTATATTGATAAATAATTTTAGAAGATAATTTTATAAATTTTGTATGTTCATATGTTCATATCAGTCAACCAACAGTTTCTTTGCTGGATATAAACTTTAAAAATATGCATGTGTAATCAAAACAATGTCCTACAATGTTCAAGGAAGCATTTTTCAATAGAAATAAAAAATACCATATGAAATTGTATCATTGGAAAAATGAGTAAATTGTAGATTATTAAAATATGAATAATGTATACTAGTGAAATGAATGAACAATAGGGAATTCCAAAAAATGATGAACCTTAGAAACTTAATGAAGTCTCAGAAGTAGAGTAATTGTAGAATGCTTAATGAATGGAACCATGCAGATGTGACAACATTTATTTAAGAAATAACAATATAAACACAAAAATTAGGGTAGTAAATACCGGTGTTAAAGAAAGTGAATTGAATAGGGAAGGAACATAGGTAAGTCCATATTAATGGTCCCATTAACTGTGACAAAATTAATGTATAATACTGCTTATGGTGTCTCGATAGTTATATCAGTTTATTATATCTTATACCAATGTTCCTCCAAAGTATGCACTATAGAGCTGGTCTTTGTAGATGTTCTGCTACTTTAGAATTGCACGGTTGGAAAATATAGCATATGCTTTCTATAGGTAAAGGTTCACAAATCACATGGATATATTAAATGCTCAAGGAAAACACAGCGAAGTACCCTACTTTATTGTATTTACCTAGTGTTTTATTTATTTTATTGATACTAGTGTTTTCCAAATGTATCACTTAGGTAGCAGCCTCTCTTTAAGAAAGGGCCCACTGTGAGAAGGTTCACCAGCTTCCTACAATTTCAGGATCCACCAGTGTTTCCCTCAAAACTTCTTTCTCCCTGAGCTGCAGAACAAGGACGAGGTCTCCCTACAAGAATGCAGAACTTCTGAAAGGCGTGATCCCTTGAGTGCCTGGCCAAGACTTTCTCAGAATTACAGGGCTATCAAAGGCATTTTCCACCCAGCCCTGCTTCTCTCTCCTCAGAAGTATCTCTGCTTCTTGCCCACTCTTGATCTCTTGCCCTTTGACTTGCGTAGATGTTTCCCTCCATAAGTATCTTAATTTTCAATAAAGTTTTGGATTCTACTCAGAAGATCCAGGTATGCACAATCATAAAACATTTTTTAACCATTGTGTTACATAGTCCTTAGAAATAATGTTCCATAGCAGACTCTTTGGGACGTGGTACTTTAATCCAAATTTATTGCTATCTGTGTTTAATGTCATGAAATTGTAAAAATATAAATATATGTTTCATTTCATTCACACTTTTTAAAAATACCTTTATTTTATTTATTTATTTATTATTTTAATGTGGTGCTGAGGATTGAACCCAGTGCCTCACACATGCTAGGCAAGCCCTCTACCACTGAGCTACAACCCTGACCCTTCATTCATACTTTCATAGTAGGAAAATATTGTTTTAAATTTTTTCATGTCCTGTTCTACTCTGCATCCATTTTTCTTTAGTTTCAGAATGAGGGTTATGGGAACTTAATCTTTGGTGCCAAAGTAAATCACTCTAATATTTATTATCAAATAATTTTGTCATTCCAATATGTCATTTTGTTTATTTAATTGAAATAGGAATTTAAGTAAGACCCTAAGGACAAAAAATATAAGAATACACATACACACACATACGCACACACACATATACACACATGTACTCATGTACACACATACACATATATATCATGTTGTGTTTGTATTAATTTTCAAATGTAGTTTTAAAATTTTTATATAGTTATATATAAATCAAATTAAATAACTATAACATTCATATCAAAACTGAGGAAAAATTTGACAAAATAGGTGTATTAATCACCTTCACATTAGTACAATGAAATATTTGAGGCAATTAAGATGTAAAAAGAAAAGGTTTATTTAGTTTATGGTTCTGGAGGTTTCAGTGCAAAACCAGTCAACCCCCAGTGCTTGGACTTCTGGTGAGGTTGCCAGATGACAATGACAAGGAACATGTGTCATAGCAAACTGCTCACATCATGAGTCAGGAAGCAGAAAGTGGAAGAGCCTGGAATTCCACATTCCATTTTTAGGGCAGACCCCAAATGACCCGAGGTCCTCCTTGTTGGCCAACCACTCAGCAAGGTCCATTGTACTTTCCAATACTGCTGCCTCAGGACTAAGCCTTTACATATGGACCTTTAAGGAACACTCATTGAAGCCATGGGGGAACATATATACTTCCTTGGGTATGCAAAATATTCTTTGCCTTATAAATACCCTATACCTAGAAATATCCTCATGCCCTCATTCTTTTTAAAATTTAAAAGTAAATTAAATAATTTAATGAGAATAGCAACAATGGAAGAAAATAGTTCCAACAGAATAATAAAACCAAAGTCTTTCTCTCTTTTAATCAAAAACCTAGAGGTGATCTCATAGGAATCTAATCACAATTTTTTTTTTCAAAATGAGCAACTAAAATGTCACATAATATAAAATATTTTAAGAAATCATTCTTTCATTCATTAAAATAAGCTTATTAAACTTTGAGATGGCAGACATGCTAGGTAATGTGAATTTTTCTTGTAATAAGACTTAAAGCCTGAAATTTGCAAAAAAAAAAAATTATTCTAAGTTAGAATTCATTTTCAAGTACTTATTATGACTAGATCATATTTAGTTTCAAAATTATGATTTGATTTTTATTCAGAATAGCTAAATAATTCTTTTGGATGGGCATATTCAATTAAGAAGACTACATTCATTACTTTAATGAGATAAAGTTTAAATGAATCTCTCTTCATAAAGCATTCATATTGGATAGACTTTCAAATGCATTTGTCTTAATGGTTTCAAAATGTCCTTCCTCAGTACTCTTGAAAGGGAGGCTGAGTTAACAACCTATTATTATGTACTCCTTACTGAGCTGTTAATAGCTTTACAGTCTTTCAAAGAATACACCTGCTGCTCATAAAAACATTTATGTTGCTACAGAATTTGGCTGTGTTTAATATCATGTATTTGCAGTGACCTTGTGGAATACATACTGATCTGATTTTCTTAGGGGAAATAAAAACAAGAATAAAGGGCATCTATATTCATTTATTTGAATATATCAATGGAAACTGAAAATAATTTTATTATTATAAGGATTCTTTGATGTTTTTCATTAGTAGTTTTCACATTCTTGGTAAATTTTTTATGCTACTTGAATTTGTTTACATTTTTATTCTTGAAATTTCATTGCCTAATTTATGTCAAAAAGATTAATATTCACATATATGTATATTTTAATTATAATGATCACATAAATGTTATTAGAAATATCAGCATGCCCACAGAAGATTTTTAAAAATAAGAATTGGAATTAATTTAGACCTTCCTTAAAATTTCAGTAACAGAAAATCTTGTATATAATGAAAAAAAATGGAAAATTTTACGTGAAGAAGTATTCTGCAATTTTTCATGATTGAATGCAATATAAATTAATGGTTTGGGGCTAAGTTTCAGTTGGCAAAAGCAAATTGCTCCCAATACCTGCATTTGATCCTTCATTTTATACAAGGACATTTAAAGAAGGTAATCAATGCAATCATCATTTCCATATGTCCCTGGATTCTTGTGATATCATGGAAAAAACACAGCAAAGTGGATGAGTTAAAATTTTTCTGTCCTACCTAATTTAGTTATTCCTGAATGTGTATAGGTATTACAACTCATGTTACCCACAACTCCTTGATAATTCTCATTTAGTGAATTATGCATGAAAATATTTTTATTTTAGCAGATTTAACAACTTTATGTTTTAAAAAGACCACCATGTAGTTCTGAAGAGTTGGTTCAATTGTGGTTCACCATAGGAGTGAAGGTTTTTTGTTTGTTTGTTTGTTTGTTTTCATCTTTGGCATGGCAAAGAGATAGTAGTAGATGCCAGATGTATAGTCCCTCTAAACTCCCAAACATAAAATATTCAGGGATTATCCTGTTGTACCAATAAGGGATACTTTAGTAAGAGTCAGATGGTCATGCCTTCAGGCTCAGGTAATTGACCAGAGACCCAATTAACTAAAGAAAAATCTGCCACCTGAAGAAATCTTTAGATGTTGATGTTATACCCACTTAAGTTCTTAACTATACACAATCATCTAATGTGCCAGACCCCAGGGCACTTGACTGAGTTATGCTAACTACTGACATGGAATTAAAAGATGAAAACTTCTGTGATTCTCAGAGATTAAATTACCAAATAACCAATGTAATTTCCATACACTAACTCAAAATAAAGTTCATTATTATATGTCTTATGCTTCTACCACCAACACAGATATCTATTTAAATATATTAACAAAAGCAGCAGTAATATCTTATGTTTGAAGATAATTTTCAGTTTAGAAATCATTTCATACATATTATTATTTGATGCATAACAATTCCAAAGTGTGGATGCAGCCAAGATTTTATCCCCATTTTTCATCTGAGCAGGCTGTGGCTCAGTCATAAGGTGACATGGTTAAGTTGACCTGTCTTGTGAGTCACAGAAAGATAACCCTGTTTTTGTGGATTCTAATCCAGTACCTCAATTAGTAAGACCATTCAGTTTGTCAGTAAATATTGATAATCCTGTTGAAAACTCAACAGGATTTGAAATCCGTTTAAAGTGTTGAGAAGTGCATAGTCTCTTTGCAGGCATCATGGGTATTCTCCTGAACTCATTGTGATGGAAAAACTAAAATGAAAGTGGAAATAAAGGATATTAGTTTGGCTCATTCTTTCCTGTTTGCCAGAGCATAGATAAATAATTAAATTGCTGTGTAGAAGAAATAGCAGTTTCATTCTTCCTAATGAGCCTCTTCTCTGAAAAGGTAAAAAAGATAGGTAAATAGTTTGAACGGTGAAAAGGTAAAAGGAAGGTGAATTGTGTTTTGAGTCCAATAGTAGTATTTAACAAAGACTCAAAACTTCATGAAATAGAAAACATAATTGATTTAAACCTTTGTTAAACTAAGTACTTTGAATTTCAGAGTTCTTACACTACAATTAGGACTGTGGTTTGCTTCTGTATATAAAAATCGATATTAACTGATTTTTCTTTCACATCTGTGCTTGTCAATCTATTGAGATTGTTACATAATCTCTAGCATGTTTAATATATAACGTTGTTAGTGAATTTGACTGTTTCCTATTACTTGATGTTGGAAGCTACATAGTGCAATAAGTAACAGCATAAAATCTGGAGCTGCACTCTCTCTGGAATTCCAGTCAAGTTCAAATCTCAGTTCTGTGACTAACTCATTGAGTGACATTGGTAATACTTTGTCATTCTATACCTCAGTTATGTCATCTGTACTTTACACAGTAGCTTTAAGGATTTTCTGGATATTGGGAGTGCTGAGTGTTAGCAATGTGGTAAGCAGTACTAACATTTAAAATTTTATTTAGCTACGTTATATTCTCTTTATACTTTTAATTGATTTGTTTTGACTAATTTAACTTGTCATTTCAGGCTAAAAAATCAAACTATTTCAGAGAATTAGACAATTGGCATATTTAAGTTAATTAATTTTTTGGTATGTGCCATTAGCCAATGTAGTGACAGAAGGTAGGACCAATGAACTATTACATATTAGATTAGGGGACTATAAAACAAACATATTTAATTTGTTTTTCCAGTTATCTATTACTACGTGACAAATTACCCCAAAATATAATGTCTTAAAAATTGCAATTTATAAATGTTATATTTCATGAATCTGAGTCAGATATTGCAACAGGTCATAGGAGACGCATCTAATCTCTGTTTAACAATCTGGGACCTCAGGTGGCATGATAGAAAATTGGCTGGTAACTGGAATGCACAGGGACCAGCCACATGTCATCTGATCTTCATCTTCATATTTTCTTTCTCTCTCTGTCCCTCATATTCTCTCTCTCTCTCTCTCTCTCTCTCTCTCTCTCTCTGATTCCCCATCTCTGTCTTTATCTCTATTTCTCACTCTCCCCTTCCCTTCTTCCCATCCTGCTGCCCCTCTCTTGCTCTTTTTCTCCCTCCTTTTTTCCCTATCCGCCTCCTTTCCATCTCACTCTCTCCTGGGCTGCTTCTCTATCCACATGGCTATCTTGGGTTCCTATAGCTCTGCACTCTCTGGCTAGTTATGTTTCTTAGATTGCAACACAGAGCTCCAAGACAACAAGTGGAAAATGCATTTTCTTAGAGGCTAGGCCAGAAATTGGCAGCTTATCACTTCCATCTTACTTAACTGTTTAAATCAGTCATAAATTAGATCAGATTCAAGGGAAGAGGACATCGACCTATCAGCCAACCACTTTTGCTGAACATGGTCATATAGGAGGAGAACAGAGGCAGGGAAACCCAGAGCCCTTTGCTCCCACTCCTTCCCAACTCATTGACCAGCTTTGGAGAAGGTGCTGGTAGGATGGGAAGAACCTTTTGAGAAATCAAATAAAATTGCCAAATGGGTTCAGGGCAGCACTTCTGTTGCTCCAGTGGGAACAAAATACCTGCACAGGCATGAGCTTCAGAGCAGGAACGTTGTAAATCTGAGGTGTCTGCACAAGAGTTAACGGCTCTGACATATGCACTGAAAGCTGATATTTCACAATTAAAATGAATGGTAAAATTTTTAAAAAAAGAAGTATAACAATGCGCAACCATCTATTTTTCATACTAGTTTATTTTAGGCCTCGTATTAGTACATTAATTGCTTTACTTCTCATTTCTAGCAATTTAAAAATATTTTTTTTTCAATTCTGGGTCAAAACAAATTCATTAAATTTGAATATGTATAACATTCTAAAAATTCAAAGCAGATTTAAATAATTGTGTACATAGAAATATTGTAGGATGAAAAAATCATAAATGTTAATCATAAAAAGATAATTCATAAGTCAAAAAAAGGAAAAATGAAGAAAAGAGTAGTGAAAAGAAAAAAAATTTCCACAGAATTTTTCACTTTTTTGAGTCTGTATAATACATTAGGTTTTGCCAATGTATTTACAACAAATGAAATATAATATGATCAAATTATCCAAATTTTAAAATAAGGTGACTTCTGCATATTCAAGGAAAGAGAAACTATTACTAGCATCCCCAGCCTCCAACATTAAAATGAGAAACTTTTCTGACTACCTTTTCACTATAGTGGAATCATCTTTACCCTAAATTTAACTTATTGCTTTATCATTCGTAATTCTCTTTCCAATTCAATTTCAAAACCACTTTACATATAAAAGTAAATGTGTTCATTGTTTGATAATAATACAGATTGATATAATGTTTCTAGAAAATCACCTTGCTTTGTTTTGAATTCCTCTACTAGCATTTAAAACTCTCTGCAATCATTTACATATTTAAATATCCTTTGGTTTCAAACACCCACACCTAAACTAGAAAAACATTTTTTGTGTGTGGGTGTAGTCTGTGGGAATTTGTCAACTACTGCAATCTATTTATTAGTATTATATTATTTTACCTCAGTGATGAGCTATTCAGTTCCCCATTTCAGTATCTTGATAAAAATGTTTTTTTAAATTGTATTTAATCACAAATCTTGAGATATTAGCTCAATAGAATAGAAGAAGAAGAATGAGGGGAAGGAGGAGGAAAGGAAAAAAGGGGGGAACATGAACTGAAATTAAATCTCATGTATTAATTTGTTGAGATGAACCCAATGACTATGTATAACTGTAGTGCTCTAATAAAAATAAATAAATAAATCTTAAGGTATTCATCTGATGCCCATACAATATCCTCCCATGAAATTTAAAATCAATAACTGAGCTAGATCATTACCTAAAAGTATTGGGTTATTTAGAGCACAATAGGACACTTTTCAAGTCAAGACCATTATCACTGATAAAGAAAGTTTCAAATCTCAGTTGGGGTGTGGAGGAGCTGCATTTCTTGAAACTTACACTGTGTAGTTTTGTAGATCAATATTAACACATATATTTGTTTTACACTTGAACAAAACAAATGTGTGTCATCAGAGAGTAATTAAGATTCATAAACAGATATAATAAAAATTCACCCTGACAACAGAATATATTTAAAAGTATCCCCAACCCTGTTCTCAAAGAGGCTAAATAATTCCCCTGCTTGAATATTTGAATGAATTTCTGCTTCTTTTTTTAATTCAAGACAAAACTCAAACATCAAGTTTTCTTATAGCTGATTGGGAAATGGTAAAAATATCTATATTTGCAACTGATAATATTTAGTGGAAACTTTTTTTTACAAAATATATTCTCGTGATCTATTGGCATTCTAATGGGAAATCTAGTGAAATCTTATCCATTTTGTCTTACTTATTATTGACTTTAGTTATTTCAGAAACTCTACCAACAAAGAAGTACTTTTGGAGAGCAGTCAATCTGCATGTGTTATTTATTTAATTTTCATAGATTTGTTCTCTGCTATCCTTTGTTTATCTATCCTACAATCCAGTCAGTTATCACTATTATGAAAAAGCATAATTGCTTTTTTTTTTTGGCAGTATTGAGAATGGACCCAGCTATATTGAGCTACATCTTCAGGTCTTTCTATTTTTTATTTTAAGTTCTCCCTAAGTGGCCCAATGTG
This sequence comes from Marmota marmota marmota, assembly GCF_001458135.2. Taxonomy (NCBI): domain Eukaryota; kingdom Metazoa; phylum Chordata; class Mammalia; order Rodentia; family Sciuridae; genus Marmota; species Marmota marmota. The sequence goes on along the minus strand of NW_025999968.1, from coordinate 21,542,288 downwards.
GCCTCAAACTTGTGAATCCTCAGCCTCCTGAGTAGCTGGGATTTTAGGCATGTACCAAAGCACCCAGCTACATTGTTCTAAAAATGTATTATTTCCTCTAATTTACTTTTTGAAAGATCACATCCAATACTTGGGGTAAAATTAATCAAAGAGCCATGTCAGTGTTGTAATGATTTAACTTAGCATATGTTCAGTTCAACATTTTTAATACCACTTAAATTTAAGAAACTCAACATACACACACTGATGTTTCCAAAGATATTTGGTGGGTTTTGTTTTTTTCTATGGTATTTATTGCTAACTTATGTTAGTTTTTATAATAAATGTTATTTTTTATCTAGCTTTTATGTAGTAATTTTATAATTTGACCTAAACGTTACTGTCAGTAGAAATTTTTAGACTTTTCTAAAAATAGTAGTTTATACTTTGTGTAATCCTCAAATATTCTTCTAATGAATGTGATTTCCCCATTTTAGATAAAATATTTTTATTATTCTCAAGACTCTAATAAATATGAATTCCATGAGGGTTTTCACTTCTGATATTTATATTTTCTACTTTTTCTATTAGTATATTGTTCTTATCACCAAATTTACATGATTTTAAAATTCTGATAAATTATATAAAACTTTAAGGAGTGACAAATTTAAAATTGTTTCTCTATAATATACTTTTTAAGGAATATTATGAATGGATTTGGGAATAAAGGAACTTTCTTTAGGGACAAGTATTCAGCTTTAAAGATTTCATTTTTACTTGAACACCTTGATAAATAAATATAGAATGGTAGAGTAAAATAAAAATCAATATTCCACCTATATGAAGGTAGATTACATGAAGACAAATGGAAAAGTTAAAACTGATAAATACCAAAAATATGTATTAAAAAATACTTCAGAACAAATCTTGAGGTTTCTTTTAATATATATGGTTTTATAAATTATTTTTGGCAAGTAAAATCTTAAATATTCTCCATAATGTTCCTAAGAAAACAAATTGGCTATCTGACACAATATTATTGCATTTTGATTATGGAAGCATTAAAAGCCACCAAAAACAGTATTTCTCATGTCTCATCTGGATTGTAATTAATTATGCAAACTTACTTTAAATTTCTATAACGATATTTAAGAACTTAAAAGCTAAATGTATGGAGCAATTAATTCATTAATTTCTTCATTCAATCATCTGGATCATGTATCATGAGAGCCTACAATATGCTAGGCCTAAGAATACTGTTTTAAACAGTGGGAATATAAAGGTTAACAGATGAGCAAAATAACTACACATTTTTTAAAAGACCTCTCACAGCATCTGCAAGATTACTTGAAATCATAAACCTAACATTGCCTTGGATTAAATTTAGCACTACCTCTTGAAAATTGCTTCTTAAATAAAAAAATAATGCTAGCTTACATGTCTGCTGAAGCTGTACATGTAAGAGTTGTACATGTTATTTTGCTTCGTCCTTACAGAAAGCCCCATCCTTTTATATGGATACAGATATTCTATTTTTCAATAATGAACTAACAACTAGGTATCCATTAGATTCATTCTAACACCTAAACTTGGTTTCTAAAGGTCACACTATAATAATTGGACCATTTACCTAACAGTAAATATAGCCACTATTTGACACAGTTACTTATTTATGTCCAGGTTATCTTCTTTGTGAAAATGAGCTATAAATGTTTAATTCCATATCAATTTTCCTCTGCCATCAGATATGTTTTTGTGCCATCTTCTACTGTGGCTCATCATTTAATCTTCAGGGAATGCATTTAATTTTCACTTTAGGTGCAATAAAATACATATTAGAAGAAATGTATCAAAAAGCATTTATTTTGGATTACTGAGAATAATCAAGAGTTGATTGAAGTAAATTATAGCCAGAGTATACTAAATGATACTTCTCCACAAGTACAGTCAGAATGTACTTGTGTATTTAGAATAATTGTTTCTGTGTTTTTCTTGATTTTGCATATTTTTAAATTTTGACATAGCAGTGGTTAATTTTTATCTAAGGAAAACAGTTCAGAACACCCTATCCACTATCTTAGGTCACCCTACCAATGAACTTAACCACTTGCCTCCTCAAATTACTCTGTGTTGTGCATTTTAATGAATATGAAAAATATGCAGCTTTCTTGGTTTCTGGCAACAGAACACATCTGTGACTATTATTATGGATGTCCAAAATGTAGATTTCAAGGCAAAGTAGAACCTCTCAACCTCAGGATGGCTGGAACCAGGAAAGCTGAGGTCATTCAATTTCAATGCAGTTTCTCTTTTTGTTGCTCCTTATCAATCACTAAGAAGAAATCTGTGATCTTTCTATTTGCTCTCATTTCTGGGATGATGGGCCCCATCTGTGCCTGCTAATGGGGTATATGCGATCCCAGGAAATACAATGTGAGCTAGAAGTCTTCCCAGCATGTGCAGCTACATTGAAGCAGCAGTTTCGTTAGTCCAATTCCCAGTGATATGTGACCAGAGCTGTACTGGACGCATCCTGTGTTAAATGGTTTAGGTTTTCCTTTCTGGATATCAATCAACTGACATTTGCTATATATCCAGAGCTCCTTTGACTTTTCATTTTGCTTTGTTTTATTTTTTGAGGAAAACATTCAACTCATATTTGAGAAAATTGCAGTCTACTTAGAGATATGTATTAAAGACATTGAAATAACTGGAAGAGGGAAACAGATCTTATAAAAGAATATGCTACAGACTGCTTAGAGTTAAAGAATGAAGAGGGTTTTTTTTTAAAAAAAATTAATATGCCTAGGTTTTCCTTCTGTATAATATCTTTTATAATATTAAAAATGCCAATCTTAAATGTATTTTAATCTAAAATATGAGTCATGATTGAAAAATATACAGTCAACAGGAAGATTATGAAACATCTCATAAACACTGACTAATAAAGAATCTTTTAAGAGGTTTAATTTCCCCAATGAATATGAATGTATTTTTTCTAAAATTCTGAAATTTCACCTATTATTTTCAAATATTGCAAAGCCTTAACACATATTGATCACACATTAGAACCAAAAAAAAATTCAATGAACTCCTTATAGTAAAAATCTCACTATGATAGGTGAGAGAAAAAGAGAAGAAAATATATCACCAGATCAGGGGAAACACCAGCACCAAGTCATGTAACTGGGAAATCCTAGGACAGCTTATGAGGGTCCCGACTGGGAAGTCTCTAGCAGAGTGTCCTTTCTAGGAGTTAAACTCTAAAGTCTTATTCCCAGTGAGATTCTTTAAATACAAGTTAGAACAAAGAAAGCTCTCTTCTATCAAACTGTGTGACTTAGTGATCCTGTCATGGACACTTTGTCCCCTCCCCAAAGGGAAGGAGTGATAACCTTGAGATAAATAAATGTCTCTGAATTGTTCAGAGTGAGCTAAACCCTTCAAAGAGTATGCATTCTACAGATGTTCTATCAAGGATGTGAGAAAGTCACAGCAGGCCATGACAGGAAGATCTTTAATATTTTCCTTAGCCCTCTAATGGCTCACAGCAGAAGAGAAGGGGCCTACCTTTCTGGCATATAAATAATTATAGAATTCAGTTGGTGGGTAGAACTTTGGTGACTATGTAAGCCAAAATCTATGAGGGTGCCCTAAAACCTCATACATAGTGAGAATTCAGCAAATGGCTCTAGAATATATGGGTTTTAATTTATTTAATTTATTATATGAATACATCAAACTCTTGAAGGTGTCATACCAAGGTACACAACAGAATCATAATCACATCCAAGATAGGAGCATTCCAATCCAGAATTCTGTATGTGTTGCTCCCCATGGACTCAGGCCATGTTACCTGATTGTAGACTGATACAGCGGAGGGACTCAGCACCTGAGCTATTGTTTTTCACAAATTTACAGTTTGAAAATCCAGTGCCAAAGGATCCAAACTCAAGGAGGAGCATCCTTTTTAGTGTCTGTGAAAAAACTGGTGCCTACGAACATAAAGCTGAATTGAGTATTCTAGGTAAATCTTATTGTTCCAGTTTGACTCCCAGCAGCTTGATTCTCAGCATCTGGAAAGGAACAGTGCCTGAGCTGAAGCTCCAGGATCTTCCCATAGGAAGGGAACCATAAGTAAAGGTCAAATTCTCCAGAGAACGATACATATATGCCCTGTCTGACAATGCCCTACATGTACATTATTTGTTCCGAACTATTTTTTGAAATGTGAACATATAAAATAAAAACTGTATATTTTATTTTAGGAAATGATATTCATAACAATATATTAAAGTTGATTGTTACTATATCCCCACAGTTGTCACTATCTTAATCCAAGGAGAGGTAGGGCAAGCATTACAGCGTGACTGCAGGTGCCCTGGGGCCAGTGAGCACCCTCTTTATCTATCCGTAGTTCAATGTGCTTTGCCACCCATGGAGTTAAGCTTTTAGAACTACACTTTATGTAATTTATTTGCTACCTGACAACCTGTCCTGACCCAGAAGAGATTGCAAGTGATAATCCTGGATCTTACACAGAGAATTTTTAAAAATCATATTTTTTTAAAATTAGTAAATACTTAGAAAAGATAGATAATACACCATATGAAAACATATGGATATAACCATTGCAGTCACTTAAGTGTGAAATTGGTAAATTTAAATTGTATGTGGAAATCAATATGCTAATAAGCTAAGCATGAAACATAAGGAGTTAGAAGGCAATGTAATTAACACAAAGAAAGTAAAAAGGGGGAAGAAAATAATTTATAGTAAAAGCAGGTATTAAATGTAATAGGAAACAGAGGAACAATAGAGAGGGAAACAAAGCCAAATGTTCATTCAAATGTCTGGAAAGTTTGATTATTAAAATAAAATACAAAAATAAATAATATTAAGGGTGATAGAGGAATTTTACTACAGATTCAGCAAAGATGAAAAGCACATCAGAAAATTTCATGAACAACAGAACGCATTACTAAGCATTGTTAATGGTATACCTGTCATTCAATTAGCAGTTCCATTAGGACACAAATTTACGGTACAAACTCCAGAAAAGCATGCACATATACTCTGTTAAAACATGTTCATAATTCAGCCTGCCAGAATGAGTACTGGGAGCTCGATGGCTCTGTGCTAAGCATGGTCTCTACCTACTGACAGCTACTTTGAATTGGAGTTGATGTGTCAGCCGAAAGGCAATTAGCCATAGCTCTGAGTTAATAGTGTCCTGGGCTTGTCATGGATGAAAGCTAACTCGGTTTTCCCAAGAGCTTAAAAACACCAGAAGGACAGAGGGCTGCTATGTACTATGAGAGAACTCCCAGTGAGAGACTGCTTTGTGAGGCCTCTTCTGCGACAGGCTAGCAAGATAGAAGATGTAGAAGAAGGCAGCTGCCATCATGCTGGTGGCGTCTGGCTGAGGACCCGTTTCAGCACCCTTCCTGCTGGAGCATTTTTATTCTGGGGATGTAGCTACAAATGCACTTGAATATATAACAGCAGAAAAGCTAAAAGCTACCTGCAGAAGGTGTCCTTTACTCCTTGTGACTTTACTAAATAGGAAATTACTATTCAGCTGTGTATTTGTGAAGCAAAAAAGGTATAATGTGTAATTATTATGGAGGCTATTCTAAGAGAAAACTTTTGAATTCTTACCTCCTCGGTTCAGGGATAGAATTCAATGCCTTTTTCATGACTTTACAATTTATCTCTCAGTTATCAACTCATTTCATATTGTGAGGCAGCATTCAAAATACACCATAACTCTTATGTTGCAGAAAATTCTATGAAAAGTGGATATTCTCCTCTTGCATATAGGATGTAAAAATTCAAATGTTCCGAAAATTTATTCTAGAAGCAATATCATTTCTTCTGACAGTCTACATTTTTTCTCTATAATATGGGTTTAATCTCTTTCATTATAAAGGCCTTGATATTAGCCAACTCCTTCCTTCAACCCTTTGTAGATGATTATGGCCATCAATGATTTAGAGGCCTTGTTTTATTTCTTTAGAGTTTATGATTGGTAGGTAAATAGTTATTTGCTTTCTACTCTCAAAATTACACAGCAATAAATATAAGTTGCAATTTTTCTGTTTTGTCTTTTTAGTCAAAATATTGCTGTCATTAACACATTTTTCTTTGTATTTCCTATTCAATAAACAGTTTTATTATTTTGGGTAGAGATAGCAAATTAGATTCTTCAGTTTGACACTGAACAACTATAAAGAATATAAAGTTCTGACAAATAAGGCCATAAAGTTTAAAAATGATCTTTAAGATAAGAACTTTTTTTCAGTAGCTTAAGGGAAATGATTTTCATAGTTCTAAATCTTAAAGCATCACCGGCAAATACATGAAAGTTGGCATATTGTATGTGTAGATTTTTATAACTTTGTTTTTTAGTCTGGATCTCCCTGACTACTCCTGAATAGCTGTAGTTTTCAGGCAAACCATAAATGAAATCTCAATGGGAATATTATAGACAGAATTTAAACATCAAATAAGTGATTTGGTTAGGCTTTGAAAGTCACTTTCATCCCTGAAAGTTTTGAGTGAGATTTATGAAAAGAATAGAAAAAATAACTTAAAAACTTGTTGACCTGGTTTGATCAAAATTCTTGGTACCTGAAGTATGAAAGATTTTTTTTTTTCAATTTTGGAATGTTTGCCTATACATAAGATACTTTGGGATGGGACCTAAGTCTAAACACAAAAATCATTTAAGTTTCATATACCTTATACACATAGCTTGAAGTTAATTTGATACAATATTTTTAGTGCACTTGGTTTTTTTGTTTGTTTGTTTGTTTGTTTGTTTGGTACCAAGGGTTGAACTCAGGGGCACTCAACCACTGAGCCACATCCCTAGCCCTTTTTTTTGTATTTTATTTAGAGACAGGGTCTCACTGAGTTGTTTAGTACCTCTCTTTTACTGAGGTTGGCTTTGAACCTGTAATCCTCCTGCCTCAGCCTCCTAAGCTGCTGGGATTACAGGTATGCACCATTCCACCCAGCAGCGCACTTGCATTTTGACTGTGACACATCAAATAAGGTCAGAGGTGGAATTTTCCATCTGTGGCAGCACATCAACGCTCAATAATTGTTTCTGGAGCACTTCAGATTTTCGATTTTCAGATTAGAGGTGCTCACTCTGTTCAATGTCTTTCAGATATCTTACTAAAATATCATTATAAAGTTATTGTCTGATAACTTAGCATGTCACTTTTAAGTAATTGTGTAATGACTTTATAATACAAAAACAGTATCAAGTTTAATTTGTCCCACAACCAGCATCTTGTGGACAATCCTTACAAGGACAGGTTAAGTGAACGAAAATAATGGGCAAGAAAGTCACATAAAGGACACTGTCTGACTAGATCATTCAGAACACCCTGGCAAATCCTGTTGCCCTTAGTGAGGTGAAGTAGTTTAGTTAACACAGGTTAAGAAACACCAAGCCTGCGGCCCTGCCTCTGATCCCATAGGTATGCTAAGCCTTTCATACCTTTCCATATCTTCAGTGTTCCTTCATGGGAAGATTATTTTAAATTCTATCTCATAACTACTATGTAACTTTCACATGTTTAAAAATATAGGAATATAGATAAGGAAGGAGTCAATTCTCCCTCAAGGGAAAAAAAATAATCCTTTTATTTATTAAAGTTGGCTTAGCTTCAGTTACAACTACTGATGAATCACTGAGTTACAGATCAAAGCAATTGATTTCTGGATAAAAGATTTCAAACTTTAAAAACAATTAATTTATTTTTCCTTTCACCCACAGGTCTACCCACGGATAGCGCCGGCATTTTGGCACTACCTGCGGGTAGAAGTGAGTAGCGGGTACCTGAATTCTCCCTCTCTGCTCCTGGCACTCTGCTGGCATGTTCTGATCTGATGTGCCCATTGTATTCAAGATGCAGCTGCCATTCTGTGTAAATGTCCTCTCACGCCACCACCATTACTTAGAGTTGGATAAGAAATCTAGATCACCAACAACCCAAGTGCAGTTTCTAGAAGAGTAACTATCTTCCTTAATAAATTTCCAAATCGAGGCCATATCACATATATCATAACGGTGAACTATAAAATGCTAAATTATGGAAAACCATGCTTTTACTTCTTTTTAATCAATGTTTCCAATATTCAGAGCATAGTTCCTCAGTTTAACTTAGGAATGTCTCTGGGAAAAGGTGGGATCCTGTTGCTTTATTTCCTTTCTTTTTCTCTGTCCCCAGGAGCATGAGCAGCTCACCTATTCATCCACGAGGTCCAAGGCCCCCAGTGTCATCATCACAGGTCTCAAGCCAGCCACCAAGTACATATTTCATATCCGAGTGAGGACCGCAACAGGATACAGTGGCTACAGTCAGAAGTTCGAATTTGAAACAGGAGATGAAAGTAAGTTTTACACAATGAAATGAAATAAGATGTTCATTTAGGACCATTCTAATTTGACCTGATGTTTTAAAACCAGGTGTCCCAAATTTTTAATAGCTTCTCCAAATAGGATTCTGTTCATGTAAATATTCATACAGTCATTCAAGTTCATGTTTCTGTGCCATCATTAAATATTTCCATGAGACGTTTGCTCTATCACAATCATAATGTGGCCCAAATCAGTCCCTTTATGCAGAATTCATCACTCACACTATCACACAGAGTCTCAATGGATGGTGTTAGCCTAATTGTTAACCAGTCTTGGCACAGTGATATGGTACTCATGAAAACTTGGAAGAGAATGAAACCATGAGCAAATTATTTGAGCTGTTAGTTCAAAATTGTGCAGCTTTGGCTTGTTATCTCAGGTCAATAAAATCAGAATGAGGAGCTACATTCCACCCAAGTTCACATTATAAGTTTATATATAGATGCATGGTCTTAATTAGAAATTCATGTTAATTGCATTGCCTCAATGTACTGAAAACCAAAATGGGAAATGAAGGGAGTGAGGTCCAACATCATGCCACACAGGTTTTGAAATTTCTATCTCATTCTAAACCCAGCTCTATTATGGAATTCCTTTTAACTTTCAGAAATCCATCTTGCTACTATCTTTGTCAGGATAATACCACGTAACACTTTCACGTAGCGTAATTCTATGGGAAAAAAGTCCAAATATCTAATAATAATAATAATAATAATAATAATAATAATAATCTGTTCCTATCATTGTTAAACTATAAAAATTCAGGAAAAGAAAATTTATTATGGTAATTCTTTGTGGATAACAACAATAATAGCTACCATTTATTGAGCCCCTAATAAATGCCTGAAATGAAGTATTTTACATGAATTATCTCATTCAAACATTTTCACATCCAATGAGACAAGCAATACTTTCCTCATTTAAAAAATAAGAAAACAGAAGCATAGAAGAGTAGAGAATTTGTTCAAGTTTATGCATATGGTAAGAAGTTAAAGTAAAATTTGAAATTGAGGGTTATCTTCTTCTAAAACCTGGTCTTTTAACTAGTCCATCATCCTGCAAAGTTCTATCATTTGTGTTATTCTAAAGTGCTACAGGTAAGACCATGAAATAGGTCACAATTTCTCCAGCTGGAAGGGAAGCTGCTTTAAATTCTATGAATGTTTTATTATTGTTGTTACATTGATGAAGAATATCGACCCATAAGTACTTCTTTGTTATGATTATATCTAACTACAAAGTGGAAGGGCACAGGCCTATTCACTAAGGAATATAGTTGTAGGAATGAAAGTAAACTAACTAGTCAAAATGAATACTTGTTATGTGGATGTTTAATATTAATGATAATAATTTATAATCCTGAATCATAACTTCTCAAACTGGAGATTGAATTATTGGGAAAAGAACATAATGATTACAAAACCACAATACAATCAATATAAAAATATTCAAAGAAATATCCCTACCATAGTCCTGCTGACTGATGTTTCATAACCAAATGTTAAGCATCAGTCAATACAAGGAGAATTTGGTTTAAGGAAGAGTTAGGTCAGGCTATTTGGTGGGGTTTCATTGTATTTACCTTTAAAGGTATTATTTACCACAAATTTATTTCACAGCCAGGTACAATTAGCAAGCTTTGTTTTCTTATTTTATAGATGAAGAAATTTACTCAACATATAAAAGTCTGACATTTTTAGTATTTCATTATTAAATGAGAAATATACTCTTAGAAAAACTCATTGTACAAAATCTAAGTAAGTCATTTGGGTTCCTTTGGGGCCTTATAGAGAAGGAAATCTACTTTGATAAAAAGTAAATTCTAAGTATTTAAAAATTATTTGATTTCAGCTTTAAATTTCAATAATCATAATTTCAGGACAAAAATTCCTTCAGTTGTTATATAGAGAAAAAAATCCTTTCTTGGTTGAAAGGTCCCATACTCACCAATGACTGGGTACAATAATAACTCATTCAACAAAATGTACATGGCACTTAATGTTCTGTGTCATATTCTGTGAGGCCCTAGGGATAAAAAGTAATAAGAGCTATAGTTTTTGTTCCCCTAATTTACAATCTAGATTTGCGGGAAGCAAAATACTAGATTAGTGTCATATAACCATCTTAAAGATATGCAAAGGATTCCATGAGGGCCTGGAGAAGGGATCCCAATTCAGCACAAGTGAGTTATGTAAGGCTTCTCAGGGTGAAAAGCCAGAGCTCAATCTAGAAAGAGCAATCATCAAGGAGGAGCAAAAGCACTGGAGTCCAAGACAGCAAGAACGATTTGAAGAACAAATAATGTGTTGTGGCTGCAACAAGGAGATGTGAGTGATCAAATGGTAGAAAGTGAAGGTGAAGAGTTACAGAGAGACCGAGATGAAGATACTTCTTTGGCTATGGTAAGGTGTTGGTGCACATCCTGAAGCTACTGAAGATGCATTGGAGGATCTGAGTTAGGGGTGGCATGACTACATGAAAGACTCCAGGATGAGCAATTTACACACATTATCTCCTTTATTTCCAACAATATCTTATCTCTATAAAACTTATGTACCAAAATTAGTTAACTAGTGAGTGGAGGAACAAGATGGGAACCTAGAACCATCTGAGAATGGCAGCAGAAGGTCAAAACTATGCTCTGAGTTATTGATTTGTTAATGCCACAAAAGTGACTTTGATTACACTCTTGAAGAGACAAAATGTCTAAGAATCTGAAAAGTGTGTTTGTCTAAAACTAGAGTTTGGGTATATAGAATAGCTCCTAAGTTAATTTACAGCCTAAGGGAAAATCACTTAAAGGATCATTTTTTATCTGGTTAGCTTTAAATTGCATTTTTAAAGCATGCTGTTTATGCCCAGAAGAGAATTTCAATGAATAATGTCATGGTAGGAATATGGGCAGGTTTACCATAAATTCAGGAATATGATGATGTGAATCCCAATTGATGGCATCAGTCTTTTTCTCTTCATACTCTCCTAGCTCATGTTTAAATTTTTATAGCTTTTGTTTCTCGAGTAGTGCCTGAACTATTATAATGTCAACTTTATTATTTAGTTTTCTCTAGTGTATTCCATTTAATTAACTAAATTCATAATACATACATAGAGATCGGGTGTGGGTTGGAGAGAAGAGATTAGATTCTCTCTTATTTGATGGTATGTTTCAAATTTTTAAAAATAAGCAAGATGCAGTAGTAGTTTACAATCAACTTTTCTTTAGCTTCCCGTATTTTTTACTTTGTTCAGCTTCTAGATTGCTAACAACCAAAAAGATATAGCATAGAATATGAAATAATTTCTTTTCAGAATCATAGTGCTCTTACCTATTTGTGCTATATATCATAGTGGCATCAGGAAAACAATTGTGGTGACTCCTCCTGCCCTTCCAGAGCAGCACTGGTTATTTTTGCATTGTCAGAATATGCTAGTGGAAAGTGGATAACAAATGTAAAGGTTTCTAATTATTACTGCTAGACTATAAAATCACTCTATTTGAACAAGAGCTATAGATTTTTCACCTCCCTAGGTCTGTAGAATAATTGTATTATATATGTAAATATGTAAAGAGTGATAAAGTAATATAGGAAGTAATAGTCATAGGGTCACCCAATATTTTCCCTCTGTGTTTTAATGTGCTCTAATATCTTACTAGACTTAAGAGTATAATGAAATATTATGACCACTAACAGAATTTATTGAGTGCAAGTTGTATGCTGGCCTTATTATTAGGTACTGCATTATGTGTTATACTTGATCCTCCTCTGCTTTTTCAGAGAAGATGTAACAACATTATAATAATTACAGAATAAGTATTAATAAGGTGATAATATATAAATACTCCATATGAAGTTAAGTAAGAAGCTAATAAGAATTTTCTTAAAATTAAAAGAAAGAATTAAAATAGTCTATTAATTATATACACATGCTATTAATGACTTAAAAACCTATTTAATATATTTTTAAATAACTTCTTAAAATTACAACTACATTTCTAAAGCAGAACAAAAATAATTTAAAGATAATGAAATCAAACACTTTTTTACTTAGAAGAAACATTTATCTAATATTTAAATGCACTTTGGAGAAATAAAATAATTTTTACATATTCATTTTTTTAAACCAAAATAAAATATTTTATGCTAGATTGTAGCCAGCCAGCTTGAGCCTTCTGTTTAAATACTGTAAAATAGCTTCTAAGCTATCAAAATCAAGCCAAATTCTTATTGTGAAGCCAATTTTTGAAAGAAAACTGAAATTTTACACATAATAATTAGCAATTTACCTCTTCCATTGCCCTAATGATTATCCAAATGACCCCAAGGAACTAATGCATTGCCAACCTATAAGCAATGTGTTCCTTTTTCCTGAAAGGATTAATTATAGCTTAAATTTTAACAACATGTAAATTTAGGTCTTCACCTGTAGGCTACATAAAGCAGTTTTGTAACACAAAAGTCACATCTGTCAACATTTTTATATGTATTATTTATCATGAATCAAATAATTGCCTAGGCTTATATCACAAAACATAATCACACAAAAGTCATCATGATCAATATAAATTACTGAACCAGAGTACGTATTTCAAAATAAAATCTTATGTCATCTCTTATAAGTTTATAACATCAACAACAACAAAATGTGGCATGTAGCTACAAATGAATGATTTTAATCACTTAACTATTTTGAAAACACTTATAAGTTTTATCTATTCTATTGTGGTTTGATATTTAAGCAATTTGAGTCATTTTAACAATTTATAGCTGGGAAATGATCCTGAAAATTAAGGTGCATGATGGGCTCCATTCTTTCTTCTCTAAAGCATTCTTCATGTTCCATTTGACTAATTTTTCTATACTCCATTTTGTACACCTAAACATTCTAGAAAGGTTATGTGATTGAAGACAATATATGCATTTATGAAAATGACACAAAGAAACCCATTATTTTGTACAATTAGTGTGTACAATGAATCATAATTTTAAAAAAAATAGGTAAGAAAAAACAACCATAGATTTTTGGAGGTTTTTCATTGAATAAAATGTAAATTTTTTAACAACTATTTGTCTTTCTTCAAATCTAACCCACATTGACAATACTCCTGTCAAGTTTCTCTCAAGTTAACATGTACTCTGTGAAAATTAAATTATAAATTAGATGCTTCATTTACAAAATATTCTGTATCTTCGTCATATCTAACTTATTGCATGACTTTCAACTGGAATATTTAGATAACTATCATATTATGCTTAGTTGGTCCTGCTCACATACTAGACTTCTTGAAATGCTCTCCATTAGCCCAGCAAGAAATCACAATCACTACTCTTCCCTAGGACTTTTCATAGTATTTTATTTTGCAAGGGCTTAATTCTTTACTAGGTTGTAAACTCTTCTGAGATCAAGAACATTAGTCTATATATCTTTGTATCTCATAAAATATCCTTATACATAAGTAGGTCCCAATATGCATTTAATAAAGAAAAGATAACTTTTAAAACAATATGAAAGAATATTATGTTGCCTACACGTCCAAAAAGAAAGGATCAAATCATTTTATTTGTCACAATGAACAATACTGCTGGCTTTCTTTGGAGTAAAAACCGAAAGTAGCTTGAATCATACAGAAAAATAATGTATGACATTTTAATTATATATTAATTACTAATTTGAAAATTCCGAGATATTTTAGGTAGAACAAACTGACTTTTTTGTTGTCAACATATTTTCCTCTTTAAATTCCTTTATTTTTAAAGAACTCCAGTGTGTTTGATTCAGTCTATGGGCTGAAATACAGTCTGTACTGCTTCAATTACTTAGGATGAAATTAGTTACATCATTATTAACAGCAGCCAGGAATTTTGGAATGCTCATTAATGGTGGAGCATGAAGCAGAAAGAGGACCAGCTGACCCTGGTGGAGCAATAAAAAAGTTAATTAATCAAACAGAAGTTAGATTTCATATTTATTACTACCCAAAGGAGGAAAAATTTCAGTATATAAGAATTTAATTTGAAATAACCTGCAGTCAATAGTCCACTTCCAATGTTGGCAGCCATAACTGTAAATGCAAAATTCAATGGGAAAGAAGACTTTCCTAGCAGTTGGGTTGTCTAAATATAAAGTGCCTGCCTTATGAGGTAATGAAGTCCTCTCTTAGTAAGAATTTGTGCTGAGGGGCCCTTGTTCAACAACTCTTAAGGGAAACCTGTGTTTTATTGAGGAGGTTAAATAGAAGTTTAGTGTCACTTCTAACATTAAGACTCCATAACAACATACTTGTTGAGTTCCATTTGTGTCCCAAGCACTATTCTGCTCTTTAAGGCTACTAACACACAGCTTTTGAAGTAGAAGCTATTATCATTCCCATTTTATGGATCAGGAAAACTGAAGCATAAAGAAGGGCAATCAATTTACTAGTAATTTCCCACAGACAATAAGTGTTGGAAGGAAGAAATTGTGGCATTAGGCCCTTTTCATACTGATTCTGATAACTAGGATTGAGTTCCATTTCTACTCATTCAGTATTTTCATTTTTCTTACTTGCTTTGGTCCTTCTTTCAAATATTCTCCATAACTTTTTATTCTTATCTCCAATTCTTTACTATACCTTAATAACATCTCTGTTTAAAATATTGCATCTTTGACATTAAACACAGATTTTCAGAACACTAATTATTTATTAATCATTGTACATCAAATTCAGAGAGCTATGCAGTATTTTAATGCAGATTTCTGTTTTAGTGCACACATGATAGACTAAGGAGCAAAATAATGCATTTAGTGTGATTTACTTATATATATTCAGAATCTTCATGAAGAATAACTATCTGCATAGAAAATGGAAGTTTCCCTTTAAGGGAAATTGCATAGACAAAAAGATATTTTGTTTCAATTTTTCCTAGATCAAATAATGATTTTAAGTGATCGGAACCAGACTTATGTACCATGAGACCGATTGAAGGTCTTAATATGAAAAATATTAAAGATCATAACTTTGCTTAATGGGCTGGAAAGAAAATCATTAGCTATTAACAGGTACTTAGAAGTTGTAAACCGAGTATTTCAAAGTGCACTATTATAATTTGACTCAGATCTAAAAGGGAAGTAACAAACAAATGTGGATATATTTCTTAATACATCAGATAGATAGGAACATACAGCAGTATATATAAAAATATGATTTCTTTGGCATATAAATCATCACACATTGACTAGAAGATTTTTTAACATCAGGAGACTTCTTTTTTATTCTTTTTTTTTTTCATTTTGTATGTGCAGGGACTGTTCTCTTAGCAAATTTCAAGTAAACAATACAATATTGGCTATAGTCACTAGATTTTCAGAATTTATTAGTATATTTTCTTCTTTGTCTTCAGGAAGCTCACTACTAAACCACATTAAGGATTTAATAACAGAGTTCTTTATTTATTTCATTCCCAAGTCTGATTTTAATTTGAACTGTTTTGAAATTGACTTTTCTTTTACCAGTCATTCTTTAAATTGCCTGAATTTTTCTGTCAAGCTATTGGAATTTACAGCCTTGAATTTTTCTATAGAGCACAAATTTCTGAAGACATTTTGAATTGCTTCAAATTTAGTGAAAAAATATATTCTCTGCATAATACTTGAAGATTTAGATCCATTTCTCAGACTATACAAATCAACTTTATGGACTTATATTTTTAATGTCGTATTTTAGTTGTTAGAAAAGCATCAAGAGCCAAGTGAATGAAACATAATTTCTTACTCAAACCATTTGGAGGTATATAGAGAGCAGCTGGTGGATTTTGGATTGTAGCTCACCCTTACCCTCCACTGTGGCTTGATTTGGTTCAAGAAGGAAGTGGGATTGTTGTCTTGCTCAGTAAGTATTTATGCAATGGTGTTTTTAAAGTATTAGGGGAACTGAAGTTAGTTGTAGAGTGATACATATTCATTATCCTATAAATGTGATTCTACAAGAATAGCTAAAACACATGATGCTAGGATGAAATTGTCCTTTGGGAAGCCACAAACTAGAAGGATGACACAGCACACAGTTTTCGTTCAGTTGAAGTCTACCCATGTAGTAATCCTTCCTTTCTCAGAGCTGAAAAAAATTTGAGCTGAATCAGAGTTGTTGAAATGCTCAAGACACATTAGAATTATTTTATATAAAATATTTAAATATTAAGCATTATATACCCAATTCAAAACATACAAAGTTTGAAAATTTTAAATTTTCACAGTACTACTTTGCAATAAAAATCATGTTAAATTATCTAGAGCAATACCTTGGAAGTTTCTGTTAACCCAGAGCAAACCATCTGTTTTTGCTTTATCTCATTATGAGTCACAACACTGAATGGACAGATGTTTCTAAAATAACCGAGCCAGCTCTACAAAAAAGGCCTGTGTGAAGAATTAAAAAACAGCCGAATTGAATTGTTTGTGTTACACTTTACTTTTTCAAGAGAAACAGTAGTTCTGTGAATTTAAATTGTGTAACAGGAATTCTTGGCAAAAATCACAGCCCCTGAAAAGCTTTTGCTGTGTGTGCACAAACCTGAGCGTCACAGGTATGAGCACATTACTGTGCTGTGAAGATAGGCTGAGAAGCACCATGTGGCAACCTGACTACCAGATATAAAACAGCCGACTCACAACAGACTGAATTTCATAGTCTTTTTTGTTTTGGAAAACTGAACATCCATTTTAAAATGGTCTTGCACAATAGTTTTCTTAAATTAATTATTTTATGTTTGCAGAAAACATAACCAGAAAGCACACAAAATGATTTTTCAATAATCAATTTCACAAACAATAAACAATGAAACGTTATTTACTGAAGTTAGCATTATTCTGTATTCATACAAACTTCTCATTCCCATATTCAGATAAAGGTATGAAATGGGTAAGGCATTAAATATAGTTGCATAAGTTGTAATCTTTGCAAGTAAAATTATAATTTTGTGGGGAATATGCTATGTTTTGTTCCTAAATTTAATGTAAAGAGGAAGAAAGTGAAGGACAATTGAGAGCAGTAAGAGCTAAAGTTTTCTTTTCTTTTTTTATTTTGTGTGTGTGTGTGTGTGTGTGTGTGGTGCTGGGGATTGAACCCAGGGCCTTACTCATTCGAGGCAAGCACTCTACCAACTGAGCTACATCCCCAGCCCCCATAGACATTATTATTGCTGTATGTATATAGGTGACTGTATGACCAATGTGATTCTGCAACCTGTACAATCAGAAAAATGAGAAATTATACCCCATTTGATTCAAATGTATGAAATGTCAAGATCATTGTACTATCATGTGTAACTAATAAAAAAAATTAGAAAAGAAAAAAAAAAAAAAGAGCTGAAGTTGCTCGCAGTCTGAGGCAAGGGGATCAGGAGTTCAAAGCCAGCCTCAGCAACTTGAGGCCCTAAGGAACTCAGTGAGACTCTGTTTCTCAATGAAATATTAAAATTGGCTGAAGATTATGGTCAGTGATTGAGCACACCTGGGATCACTCACCAGCACTGCCCCCCCCCCTCCAAAAAAAGAGTTAAGGCAAACAGAAGAATATTTCATTGATTAATTTACTCATTTACCCCATCAAAACATATTAATGAATCCAAACATATTAATGGATGGACCAGATATCAAGGTTAAGTATTGGTAATTCTAATACAAAAAGGTAAACTTTTTTTCTGCTTTCACAAAAACTAGAAAGAGGTTCAGAAAGTTAAACAAGATGACCATGTGGGGTAGTATGAGTTGTGTAAAGGACCACAAGTAGAAAAACACGAACAAACTTGTCAAGGGAAGCTTCAATAAGACGTAATGCCCTAAAGGAGACATTCACAGTGAGCAAAACTTGATCATGGAAAGGACAGGGGTGAGAGTGGGGTGGAAAGAGAGGACTAGGACACTATTCTCTCCTGCACACACAGAACAGCATGTGCAGGTGTACAGCCCAAAGAGAACATGGAGCTTTCTTGTAAGTGGGAAAATTTCAATATGATGAGAGCCATGGATTCCAAAATACAGGCCCAGCACCAAAGGTATCAGAAATACCCGAGAACACACTAGAAATGCAGATTCTCACAACTCACGCTGGATCTATGTCTTAGTCTGTTTTGTATTGTTCATAACATGCCAAATACTGAATAAGTTAAGAAATAAAGAGGTTCTGGTTCAAGGTTGAAGGGCTGCATCTGGTGATGGGACCTTGTTGGTAGAGTCCCGAAAAATCACAGGGTATTACATGGCAAGAGATGGGGAGTATATAAGAGATCTGGTGAAAATGGCTTTTATAACAGAGCAATTTTTGAGATAATGCATTAATTCATTAATTGCCTGAATAGATCAATGCATTCATAAAGAAAAGGACCTAATTGCTTCTTGAAGGTCTTATATGGTCTCACCTCTTAACATCTTGTAATGGAGATTACATTTCAACATGAGTTTCAGAGGAGACAAACCATATTCAAACCACAGATAACAACCTACTAAAACTCTTTGGAATCAGTATTCTGTTTAAATGAGTCCTTCAGGTAATTTTGATAAAGATAAGGTTGGAGAACTAGGACTTCACCAGTGAGTACAAGGTCAGAGCTGCAGTGGTGAAGGTGATGATCTTGTTGCAAGAACAAGAAGATAACATGATGCTCATGGGACCAAAAATGCTCCCCCTCATCTTGCTACTCTTTTGTGTTGTTCATAAAACTTCCTGGCTAAAACTTCCCAGCTTTCTATTTTTCTTCCATCTCACTGTAGATGTGGAGACAGGCAAGCCAGCCAGAGGGAGCCTACCATAAATGACTTCTCTAGAATCATTTCTAACACATCTAATTGTTTCCTTACCTTCATTTTATCTGCAATAAAACTAAAACCTTCCAAATATCTTTTTTATTATCATTTTTATACCTGTCATATCTTCTAAATTCCCAAGAGACTATTTTAGCCTTAAGAATTCACCTACTAAAGGGGCTGGAACCTTGGGAATTACCAATTTAAATTCGAACACATGCTTGCTCTCAGCCTGCATGTAAGCCTGCGTATCTCTCCTTGACAGTTTATATTTGGTCTCTGGACTTTCAAGACACCGTGAATTATGACCTGCTCACCACAGCCTCCTGAAAAAAATCTGCAACTAAGCCATCCATGTCAAACCTTCAAAGAAAATTGGTCAGTTGGAGAAATCCTGGATATTAAGTTATTTGGGAGATGATGTATCTAGATACCAGGGAGGTAAAGATGATGTGTTAGCAAAGTCAGAAGCCAATACTAACATGCTACCCATACCAGTGACTTGTCTCAGACTAGCTCACGTGGTTGTATGTTCTGGTTGGTAAAGGTAAAATGATGCATTTAATTAGGCAACATAAGACTTGGCATATGAGGACTGTCCTCTCTAGACATTAATTTCTTATCATTTAAATAAAGAGAATGTGCTCTGTTACCCTCACTCACTCTGAAAATAAGAAATCTCCAGTGAAGTAATTAAAGACTTAGACCAGACCAGTCTGGATCAGCCTCTAAACTCTCTTATGCCAGAGGTATTGGACCAAAGGAAGGCAATTTAGTCAATTTAAACTTTGGTTTCATCATGGGAAAATAAAAATGTATTAATTTGTTTGTACAGTCACCCATTCAAAAAACACTTGTGAGAACCACCCTATAGTAGCAGAAAGAGATAAATATCCCTCCTCTCCTGGAACATACATTTTGAAGAGAGTTGGGAGACAATGAACAAATAATAAGCAAAATGTCTAGTACGTCAGGTTGTACAGAGCTGATTATTCAGGATCCCCTCCTCATGACTTAGGCAGGGATTCTTTGAGCTAGAGATTTCTGCCTGCCAAAAGTTCACTGGAAAACTTGCCTCTGGCCCAGAATACTGCATGCCCCAGGGCCATGCCCCTCTACCAGGGCTAACCACAATGCAGGACAGCTCAGGGTGACGTATAAAGACCCAGCCCCTCTGTTTCATTTCAGAATGATTCTGAAGGGCCAGCTCAGCTCCAGACCTCCCCAGCTACCATATGGCAGTTCCATTGCTACATCTTTCCATTTCTGCTTTCCACATTCCCTGATGTGTCCATGCTGAGGTTCCCAGTAAACCTGCCACATGCAGTGCTCAATGTGCCAGTATGCCCCCTAGACAGAGGGAGAAAGATGCTCTGAAGAAAAGTAAAGCTGAAAACCAAATACCGAATGTTTTCTTTGATATAAGGAGGCTGATTCATAGTGGGAAAGGGAGCAGGAGCATGGGAGGAATAGATGAACTCTAGATAGGGCAGAGGGGTTGGAGGGGAAGGGAGGGGGCATAGGGTTATAAATGATGGTGGAATATGATGATCATTACTATCCAAAGTACATGTATAAAGACACGAATTTGTGTGAATATACTTTGTATACAACCAGAGATATGAAAAATTGTGCTCTATATGTGTAATAAGTATTGTAATGCACTCCGCTGTCATATATAAATAAAAAAATTAAAAATAAGAAAAGGACTCTAGCAAGAGGGAAGAGTTCAATACAGAAAGACTAGGAGAGAGGTTTTTGAATGAACATAAGGAAATGATAAATGTCTGATGTGATAGTAACCATGATCTGATCATTATGCATTGAATATATGTATCAAAATGACACAATATAACCCATAAATATGTAGCATTGCAGTGTCAATTAAAAAGAAAAGAAAAGTTAAGCTGAGAAGGGGGAGAGGGGTACCGTTTCCCCATGTGAGGAGAGTGCTCACTGCAGAGTGTGCTACACTATATCAGAACATCAGATCATTAAATGTTAACTGTCACTATAATCTTACTACAAAGTAGGCAGCTCATGAAGACTTCATGGAGGGGCTCTTTACCTCATCCTTGAAGGAAAGGAGGGATATAAATAAGCAGAAAGAAATGTTTCAAGATAGCAACCTATTTCTGTAATTCAGTTTGTCAGATATTTCCCACATAAATAGATAATAAAGAGAAATACTGAAGAGGGATTTGGGATAAGCACTCAAGTTTTGTACTTACCCTTGGATTTAAATCTTCACTCTGTCCCTTCCTAAACATTAGAATCAGTACACTATAGTTTCCACATCTGGAAAAGGGGAGTAAGAATATCACTTATTCTTTGGTATACTTGTATTAATTGATTCAATGCACATAAAGTAATTAGCAAAATACCCAGCATTCATATGGTTAGAGCTCAATAAATACTAATACTGATATTATTGTTATTAGTTTTAAACCCAAAATTCCATTCTAACTTCAATATATATTTTTTAAAAACTGAAACAATATTCTTTACCTTCTTGCATGTGGACAACATACAGTGGCAACCAAGTCATTTTTATTGGTTTTCCTTTGGACATTTATTTGTCATAACCATCAGCTAATACTTAAGACAACTTGGCTGATCTTGGTGTTAATGTTTGTTTAAATTTTATAAGTGACATACAAGAATGAAGGGAATTCCCCAAGTTGTGTTGACCTCACAGAATTCAAGCACTAAAAAACTAAACTCAACCAAGGAAGCTCTGCACTTGAACTTCTGAAACACCAGATCTTAGCAGCATAATAGGCAAGACAGGGAGAATTCATCAGGGCTATTCCAGCAATTATCACCTTGTGGACCCAGAAGTATTGTCCCTTCTATTTCTATGGCAATCAATTTTTTTAAGGATTGGACTACATTTCTTTAAAATAATTAGAAGATAGAATGTCTCAATTACAAAGGACAATATAATATAATGTTTAGAAACTCAAACACTGAAGCTAGAATATCTGCATTTATGTTCCTGATCAGCTGTTTCTAGCTATGTGATGATGGGCAAGTTATTTAACCTTTCTGTGCCTCAGTTCCTCCAGATATAAAATGCATATAATAATACCACTATCTCATATGATTGCTATGAATACTAAATACACCAGTATATTTAAAGTGTTTAGAACCATGTGTAGCTCATGTAAGCATTTCAAAAGTTTTTTTTTTATTATAATAATTACTACCCTTCTTCTGAGTGAGACTCCATTGTTAGGTTCATTATAAATTTTTGAGACAATCCTATGCTGTGAATCAGCTGCTACTCATCTATGTAAAGAAGAAAGACAAAAAATTAAAAGGAAAGGCAAATATACCTCTCCCAGGGTATCCTCTGTGGAATCCTCTTCAGTTTTCAAGTGAGAATGAAAAGACCTGTGTACCTGCCTTTGTAAGCAAAAATAAATGAAAATGGAGGCAGACCTCAAATGGATTGATTAGCAAGCAATCTTTATTAAGTGGCGGAGAATGCCGTGTCACATTTTCAGAAAATGGTGACTAGTTACAAGAGGGATCTGTTTTTTATAGGTCTTAATAAGAGTTAATCATAGCAGAATGTTTAGTGTGACCTAATCATTAGACACTGTGGACGTGATAATGGGACAGTCAGGAAACTACTTGTGCAGGTTAAAAATCTAACTCAGAAAACAGCTGTAAAATCTTGAAACTCATTGTTACTGGGATGAAAATCCAGAAACCAGAGCCCATTTTTTTGCCTTCCCCTCCAGTAATCCTTGTGAATGGGAAAAGATGAAAGACTGAGCCCAGAGTCTAATTGTGACTGGGAAGGGATGAAAGTCCAGTGCCCAGGTTTAATGTTTACCTTCTTTCCCCCAGGACCCATTGTCTTTCCTCCTCCCTGGGGCTGTCATTCCCCTTGTCTTGGGGGATGTTATTTTCCCTATCCTTCAGCCTCAGTCTGTTTTGTGTTGCTATCACATAAAACCTGATACTGGGTAGTTTATAAAGAATAGAAGATAAAATTTGGTTCATGTTTCTAGAGTCTGGGAAGTATAAGAGCATGACACAAGCCTGGCATTCAGTAGGGCCTTCTGCATTATAACCTGGCAGAAGGCAGCACAGGGTCAGGCAGAGTAAGTGGGCTAGCTCAGTTCTGTCTTCCCTTTCTTTTAAAGCCACTAATGCCATCCTGGGGACCGACATTCATGACCTCAATTGATCCTGGTCATCCCCCAAAGCCCTGCCTCCAGATGTCATTAACGTATAAATTTAGAGATTAACTTTCCAACACTTACTTTTGGTGGACACATAGAAACCATGGAAGTATCCACTACCACTGACAGTTCTATATGTTTTTTAAAAGTAAATAAATAGCCTTAAAATTGATTTCTTTACATAGGAGTAAACAAATCAAAGAAAAGCAAACCTAGTGATATATTGAAAATTATATTTTGGCTCAGAAGTATTAGCTATGCTATTACTTCTTGAATAAAAGCATATAGCATTTTGTTTGAGAAAGGATTTTACTTTTTCAAATTATTGGGCAGACACAATTTTGAGAATATTTGAACTTTTAAGAAATCACATTTTTACCTTGCATAATGACTGAAAAGAAAGCTATGCTACTCTTTTCTAAATTATTCTAAGTTGCCTGGCAGACAAGCCGAGTACTGAGCAGGAGCACACCTAGGAGACTTGGGTTGTCTAATTATCTTTAGCACATTTGTCTTTTTTCTATCATGTTCTGTATTGCAGCTCAAAGTGCCTTCTGAATCCTTCTAAATCGTTGACAGCTAATTCTTGTCCATTAGAGACCCACTTCTCACTGTTTGTATTTATCCTTCTTAAGAGCTGTGCCTTTTTATAACTAGGTTGCTGTCTTTTTTGTCATTTTTTCTCCCTCATCCTGCTTAAGTGCCCACTGGGATGATAGATTTCAAAGTGTATTAAACAAAAGCAAGCAGTTAAAATATCCAATTGAGCACCCACAGAGATTCAAAAAGATAAAAAGCTATGTACCTTTACAACTGCTTTCAGTTTTGAGTTCAGCAATATTTTTAAGTTTCAAAAGTATATCACTCATGATCAAACTTTATCCTACCCTTGAGATTATTAATACAAACAGATAAGATAAACCTACTGAGTTTCCAAAAGGGGGAAAAAAATCCCTCTGCACATGAATCTGTGTCACCATTTTCCCAGTGTCCTAACTGTTCAAGATAAGGAGAAAGAAATGGTACGCTGGAAAAAAAAAGGGAAACCGTGAATGAATAAGAAGTTGATGGGGTTGGTTGTTCTACCTTTGCATTGAAGAGTGACTTTTAGAAGTCTCCAAATCCTTAGGACTTAGATAAGGAAAGAAGTGGCATTCCCACTTGGCCCATGAATAGGAAGCTAGTTGGGGCCAATCTCAGGCAAATCAATGGCTTAAGGTTTCTGATAGTTCATACTGTGGGAAGTGGGGAATTGGGACAGCTGAGAAACAGCAAAGCTCAACCTAGGAAAAAATAAAAAAATCAGAAAAAGAATTTTGTCAATCTTCAAAAGAAAAACAGTATAGAAGCACTCCCTTGAAGATAGCAGTTACATGTACTTCCATTGCTGAAAAATAATATGTGTGTGTATATAATTTATAAATTCTTCTCATGGTACTTCAAAGGAGATAGAAGTAACCTCTATTATAATTTTTGCTAATCATTCATATCATTTAATTAAGATTTTTGTTTAACAGAATATTCCATATATATATATATATATATATATATATATATATAATTTAAGTCATTAATATCACTCACTTAGGGATGAGAAAAAAATTACAAGCCTAGTCAGATTTCATGTTCTAAGAGGGAAGTGGAATGTTTTAAGCAGGAAGTAGCATGACTTTCCCCCACATTTATACTAGCACATCTAAATGGTTCTTAATTTTTATAGGGATGCTTTTTCAGAAATTTTGACTAACTAAAAAGAAGAATGTTGATTTTTATTTGGACTTCTCGCTAAGACCATTTAAGACAGTTTTAAAGACCTTCATGGAATGTTTAATAAATTATAACTAGAAATATAAAATTGGACCCAATAAGAACAAAGTCTCATTTTGATAATTACTACTGAAGGTACACTGCATATGCATCATGGTAACAGCCAGAAAATTGAGAACTCATCACACACTCAAGAAGCACAAATGCTGTAGGAAAAGATAAATAGAATACATTGAGGACAATGGCCTTGTGCAGGGTATTTCAAAAAATGCAGAGGGATTTTGTTGTTGGTGGTGTGTGTTTATTTGATTTCATAACTTTTTTTTGAGGACAGTCTTTCATAGAGGCATGGTGAAGTGTTACCAGTTGAACATGATTTTTCTGTGGTAGAAGTGAAGGGAGGGAGAAAGGAAAATTATCGAACATATATATCCTGCATATTGACTTCAAAAATGGAGATGTTTCTAAGAAGCTAATTAATAGAATCATGCATCAAATTAAGTTTCTAAATATTTTGTCCATGAGCCAGGAACTTAAAATTAGAGTACCCCAATATGATCCTTTGATTGCAGGTATCATATATATGGGAGCTAACTTAAGCAAGGAACAATGCAAGAATGTGCCAGGGGAAGCTTCAAAAAAGAGGGGAAAAAGAAAAGAAAAACTTTTAGAAACAAAGGCAGCCAGTCTCATTATAAATCTACACAATCACGCCTCTTGGTTTAATGTGTGTCTGTTCAGTTAGGAAAAGATGAAAAGGATTACACTTCCCTTAATTTCAACCATGCACCAAAACTTCCAAACTAGCTGTGAATTCTAATCCATATTGCTAAAAGAGGGAGTAAGGTGGGTCCACTTTGGATCAGGTCTCCATCCCTAATTCAATCTAGAGGTCTGGGTGCCAGAAACAGGACCATTTCCTAAGGTTCCACCTCACAGGTGAAGGCAGTTTTCTGGAACAGGGCTGAAAAGATATCCCAGAAGATGCTAAGGATACTGAGGTGCCTCTTTAATGAGGGTTTAGAATGTGAATTTCCTGTTTCCATTATCAATACAAGATATAAATTGTATTAAAATAAGAGGAAGAGGCATAGAAAAAAAAGTCTACCATATTTTTTGCCAAGGTAAAAATAAAGCCACACACACACACATTTGCACTGAAATGGGCTGCAAGCAAAGCAAAGATTGCCCATAGGAAGCAGATCTGAATCTGCTCCCACAATTAGACACACTCTCAATTGAGAGACCAGAGTCTCCCACCACAGGACACCATGACAAAAGATGATTCTGGCCTGGAAACTTTTCAAAGCAGGTGTTCCAAGTCATCAAAAAGAAACCCAAGGAGTAATGTTTCCATAGAAAAAAAGTTATGCTGAGCTGCATAACTCTGTAGCATACTTTCCTGGATAAACTATGGGTAAAAGAATGCTTGTACAAAATGGAAATAGCTTGTCTTGAGTAGAACTGTGATCAATTGCCTTTTGTCTGCCAAAGAAAATGATTTTAGTTTTGATAAAGTTGATGATGCTCAATTTTTTCTGGCAGCAGTAGGGTAGCAGAATTATTTGTATCCTGAAATCAATTCTAGTTGTTGAAAAATTAAACCCGTATCAGCATCTAGGAGAAGGCTATCTTTCTATCTACCAGGATGGTAAATAACCAATTTGTCTAAAATCAGTATTCTATCATAAAGGTATTAGTTTTAAAATGAATATAAAGCACAGTGCTGATTTATATTACATGATATTGTGAATGGATAGGTTGGGAAATTTCTCTTTTTTAGTCCAGTTTTAAAGGGATATTTATCCACACATGTGCAATTCATAATACTAAGCCTTTTTTTTTTTTTTTGCCTTGTTAGGCATCAAACCCAGGATGTGACATGTGTTAGGCAAGCACTCTACCTCTGATCTACCTGTCCATCCCTTAAGACCCTTTTTGTAGTTAACTTCCACAGATGATGAACAAAAGTTTAGTGAAAGATCAATATACATTGCAAAATATTCATTTTCTTAAAAATAATAGTAGTAAGTAGTAGAATCATACTGGGCCTCAAACTCTCTTGCTTTTAATACAATATACTTTACTTGAAGACTTGGAGACTTCACATATGGGGTTTGAGAAGAAGCATCATATAAATTATTGAGGGGATGCAGAAAATTGATAGTTTTATGGTACCATAGGGTTGACCCTTTTAAAAATAGAGTGAGCTGTCTTTAAATCTCTCCAGAATTGATCTGGATGACTGTTTAAGAGGTTGTATGAGGTAAATAGTTTGATTTTCTCCCAACAGGTTTTAAATAATGATCCAAAAGCTCCCCTTAGAACTTGTTCAATTTCAGAGGATGATGAAATAGGTGTGGTCATAAAGCAGTGGTGGTCCCTTTTAGCTGCCCAGGCTCTCAATTACTGGGGCAATAGAACATGATCTGAAAAGCTAAGACAACTTGGCCCCAACACTGATGGGTATCTTTGCCTCTAGAAATAGTCGTACTGAAGCCACATGAGGGACAATTGTAGCATCAAATCTGCATTGCCATTAACTGTGAGAATTAAGTAAAAACCTTCCACGTGCTTTAATTAATTTAGCTCTGGTATTTTGGTGGTAATGAGTTTATAATTAGATGGGTTTGAATTGGGCAGATTCTCCCACATTCTAATTTTAACATGTTGCCTTGCTAAACTTGCCAGAAATGTCTGCTCATTTGTTTTTATTTTGGGGTTTTGTTTATTTATTTTTCTGTTCCATGCAGTTTTTATAAATCAATATGAAATCCATTAAATATAGGAAAGACAAGACTGATTTCCTCCCAGAAACTATCAGTCCATTAAGGAAAAAAATAAATTGAAGCCTCTCTTGGCAGAACATTTAATATTCTTTGTATACAAAAAACTGTTTTAGAAAGGTAAAAATCTCCACTTCATTTCATGTTATTTTTCCAATCCTATGCATCAGGCGATGGGCAAAAAGACTGAGGAAGCCGTTTAGCATTAAAATAAAAGAAAAATGTCAAGTTAGATAGAAAGCATTCAGCTAAAGAACATAATAAACACAGGAGTTACTAGTCCTGAGGTTGAAAATGTGAAGGCCTGTTTATCCTTCAGCCTCATAAGTTATACACATAATCAAATTCCTTCCTTGTGGTTTATTTTACTAAATAGGATTCTCAGTTTCAAGACATAAAAGTTCAGCAGGCTTAATGAGAAGTGGTATTTTATTGCCTCATGTAACTGGAAAGTAAAGAGAGTAACATGAGAGTCAGGCCAGATCCTGACTCTCCAACTATTTCCAACAATTTCTCAGTCTCAGCTCTATTTTCTGGTCTGTTGGGTTATCATCAGGCAGGGTCTCCTCTTGTATTTGCATGAACCTATATCTGTAATTTTGAGTAATCTCACCTTCTTCTACTTCCTGAATCTGAGTATTAATGGTAACTTGAGGAGGAAAAAAACAGGCAGGTTAATAAGAGAAATGCAAATAAAACCTACTCAAAGATTTCATCTCACTCCAGTCAGAATGGCAAATATCAAGAATACTAACAACAATAAATGTTGGAGAGGATGTGGGGAAAAAGGTACACTCATGCATTACTGGTGGGAATTGCAAATTGGTGCAACAACTATGGATGGAAAACAGTATGGAGATTCCTCAGAAAACTTGGAATGGAAACACCACTTAACTTCTCAGTTTATACTCAAAGGACTTAAAATCAGCATATTACAGTGATACAGCCTTATCAATGTTTATATCAGCTCAATTCACAGTAGCTGAACTATGGAACCAACTTCGGTGCCCTTCAACAGATGAATGGATAAAAAAAATGTGAGATACACACACACACACACACACACAATGGAATATTACTCAGCCTTAAAGAAGAATAAAATTATGCCATTTGCATGTAATTGAATGGAGTTGGAGAATATCATGCTAAGCAAAATAAGTCAATCCCCAAATCCAAAAGCCAAATATTTTCTCTGATATGCAGATGCTAATTCACAATGGAGGGGTGCCTAGGGAAAAATAGAGTTACTTTAGGTACAGAGGAGTGAAAGGAGGGCAGGGGGGTGTGGGGGTAGGAAGGAGAGTACAATGAATCAGACATTATTACCCTATGTACATATATAACTATACAACCAGTGTGATTCTACATCATATACAACCAGAAGAATGAGAAATTACACTCCATTATACATGATGTATCAAAGTACATTCTACTGTCATGTATGACTTATTAAAACAAAAACAAACAAACAAATAAATGACAAAATGAAAAAAATAAATAGGCATGTTTAATTTTCCTGACCAATTCCTGGCTTATCTCTCCAGCTTCTTCTGTATTTTGGTCTATGTCTCAGACATCTCAAAATACATGAAAACAACTCCTGTAGATATTGGGCTATTTTGATGTCTGAAGTATTCATGATGTTTCTTTACCTAGAATGCCCCAACATCACCCAACCAAGTGGTGAGTGGAAATCTGATTTATTTTAATCATTCTAGATTTAACTGAAGAATCCCTCCTTAGCCTTAACTTTGCTTCCTCAAATCTAAGTTGCCATCCTCTTAGTTGTCCCCTATGACAGTCACATATCCTCCATGTGTAAAGTATTTTTTCTGCATTACAATCAATGCTTGTGTATCTGCCCATGTCACTGAAGAGAAAATTCTGAGACAGGGAAACTACACTTCAGTTCTTATCTCTTCAATCCCAGTAGCACAGTGTTTCACACACACTTCATAATGGATATTTTTATTATTTTTGAATGAATAATAAATCAACCAATGAGAATTTCCTCAAGAAATTTTCTAGAACTTTTTCTAAATAAAACAATGTGTGACTTTAAATTGACACTACTTCATTTAAATATTTTCTGTAAAACGCAGATTATAGATAAATCTATCAGCTTTATGATAGCTGTGATCTCAAATGACTAGACATTCAATTAAAAAACTATTTACCTCATGGGCTGGGGCTGTAGCTCAGTGGCAGAGCACTTGCCTAGCATGCATGGGGCACTGGGTTCAATCCTCAGCACCACATAAAAGTAAACAAATAAAATAAAGGCATTCTGCTCATTTACAACTACAAAAAAAAGTTGAAAAAAAAAAAGCTATTTACCTCGAATCACAGTAGCTGTTATTTTAAGAAGTTATAGCTTCTACTCCATAAATGTGCTTTCCCAGTGTGCAGGTACCCACTATTAATATTATGATGCAAAATGAATAGTATCTGAAATGAAAACAATCATTGGTTCCAGGCCAGTGATCTGGGGAATTTGTGAAACTTGTAAGAAAATCCTTTTCTATACTTGGTATTTTTTTAAAGGATAAAACATATGTATAAAGACAGAAATATTTTAGTTTGCAAAAATATTCTCAAAGACCGATCTCAACTGCCAGTAACAGCATGAAACATGGATAATTAAAAATTAAATCCTTGACATTCATAATCTTGACAATAGTTTCCATTCTTTAAGTGCCTCAATCAACTTTTCTTTGTTTTTGAAATTTGTCACATGACCCTACCTGTGGCAAGATATCTTGACCACTTACAATGAACATAAGATTCTCTTTTTAAAAAAAGTCTTTAATCATGCTGCATACCTGCCTCTGTTTCTGACACTCCATCAACTTATACCAAACTCACATTTTCCAATTATCCCTGTATCATTTAGCATTTTTGTCTGACAAGTAAATTGAGGTCATCAAGAAGAGTGAATCTTGAAATCTTTGGCATTCCAGTGTAGCCACGGTTTGATGTACTGAATTGCATTGTTTCAGGGGAAGCAGCAGAACAGTACAAAAAGCATTAATGTCAAATCACATTCTGAAAATAAGTATAATCCCTGCTAAGGTCTGCACTGCAACAGAGATGGTATCTGAGGTTTGTTTCTGCCCAGCTGAGAACCCAGTAATCAGCTGACTTGAGTGGAACAGAGACTCTCTCAAGTCTCTCTTTCATTTCTAACCTTAAACATATTTTCCTACTGGTAGATAGCATCAAATATTGAATGAGAACAAAAGTATAAATACAATATTTATGCCTGTTTCTCTAATATTTATTTCACTTAAAGCCTAGGCAGAACTATTTAGGAAAAAAATTAACGCACATTACTTTCTTCTATTAACTTACCAATGTGATGCAAGTTATGAGGTATCATTTATGAAACTTAAGACATGTTTAAGGATTAGTATTGCCATGTAAATCAAATAAGAATACTATTCTTCAGCCAAGGATATTTTATATTTATGTCTAAAATGTATCCTTTATCTCTTTTTTATGAACAATATGCATTTATTAATGTCTAACTCGTGTAAGGCAGTAGGCCAATTCCTTGTTGTAGAAAATATCTAAAGATATTATTTCTAACATAAAATATAAAATCCCTAAAAAAGTGAATCATTTTTTTTCATCCAGGCATTTGGTCTAAAAAGCATTATTTTTTAACTTTTGTGTTAGAGAGAAATATCTTTCAAATCATGCACCTACAGACTCCTGCCCTTTAAATAAAATGTCTTGGACTTATCTCACTATGTTTTTAATTGACCTTGAATGAACTTATCAATGTGATGAGTTAAATCATAGTAAGTCCTTTGCTGCTCCTTGAATTCTGTAGGGTTGAATTTTCTAGGATCTTAAATTTCTGATTTCTGACTCCTGACTGATGTATATTTGGGGATGTCATATTTTCTGCTTTCCTCCATTCTTCTGCCAATCATCCCAGTAGTATGCTCTTCTACTCAGCTTTCTCTCCTGATACCCACCCCCACCACGTTATTTCTATCTACTGCTATTGCACTATTTTGTAAACGTGGCAATCAATAAATATGTCTAAAGTAAAAGCACAAGGAATCAAAGCTCTATTTTGGCGTAAACTGTGCATTGTTAATATGTGAACATCAAGTGGATGTCCAGAGGATTTTTTTGATTTTTATTTTTTGTCTTGCTTGCTATTGCTCAACTGCATTCACATCACTTAGGCTGCTGACTGATTTCAAATAAATGTGATAATATTACCTAAATAGCAATGGAAATTGGAGAGACTGGGGATAAATCTAAGGAATACTTAAAAGATGCAGATGACAGTACTGATGATAACTGGAAGGCAAAGGGAGACTTGTAAGAGGGCTAACTCCAAAGTTTCATTCTTGGAAATCTCTGAGGTGGTAGACACACCAGTAAGGGATAATTTGACCCTCTAGGCAATGGAAAACATTCTAAGTATTTTCAAATATTATGTTGTAGGATAATTATCTGGCTATGCAATATGGGAGGGAGTTGGAAGAGATACTATAGAAAGGCAACCCAACAGAAAATCAAAAAACTAGTCTAGTCACATGGAGCTGAAGTCTGAAATTTGACCATTCCAGTAGAAATAAAGACAAGATGATATGAGACATGATGAAGTTTTGACATGGGACTCAGAATTGTAGAAAAATCAAAGAGAGTAACATGCTTTTAAGTCTAGATGGGCAAGATAATAGTGATTTCATCTTTTGGTCACAGGAGTTATATTCTTCTAGGAGAAACATTTCCTCAGCTTTCATTTGTATCCCTTACTCATGTTTACTTAAGCATATGGTATTGAGATTGTGCAGATTAATTGGTCTCCATTATATAGTGTTAGGTTGTGTGCATTCTTGTGTGCTTTTGTGCTTCTCATTCTTATAAGGTTAGGCAAACAGTGATTGCTATGTATGACCTGAGAGGAGAATTTTCCTGTGTCCGTTGCAAATAAACCTAAAATGCATTTATTTATTGATTATTGTCAATTCATGACTTTGTTAATATTTAGACTGTGCCAAAAAAATAGCAAGAATTCATTTTGGTGAAATGATGAAGATATTTTATTTCAACAGGCAGCATTTTTGAGAAATATTTCATTTTAAAAAAGTCTTATGACTGCTGTCTCCAATAACTTTAAAAGGATGTTCATAACAGAAAAGAGTTAACTTTAAAAAGCTATTCCACAGAAAATGAGACAGAATACAAATAACAGATTTTACTTTGAAATGTAAATATAAACTAGAATAATCTTGATTACAGGGAGACAAAATCATATGCCTCCATAGAAGAAAATTCTCCAGTTAAAAATAGCCAAATTGCTTTTCTCACATACTTTCCTAAAGACATGCAATCTATTTTTTTAAGTATTTTGATTCCAAGTAAAGAACTTCACTTTTTCCTCTTTAAATGGAAACAGCTAAAGCCAACCTTACTTAATAATGTCATCTGAATTATATCAAGCAGCGGCTAGGTGCTAAGTCCTTGTTCAGTAATAATTTTGCAACATGTTTTTGGATAATTGCTTCCTTTAAGGAAATGTACTCCTTTCCAAAACCATAAAACAAATATGCTGTTTTAATATACTTAATCTTTTTCCAAGAAGACAACCTCAATCCATTAAGCAAAAGAACATTTCCAATTAGCTAATCACAAATAAATTTCATTTCTTACTAAGATTTTCATTGTGGTTCTTTTTAAGGGCAAGTTAGCTCTCTGTAGGCACTACTCAGGAGGGTTAAGTTATATATTTTCCCTACAAAACTAATTAAAAATAAACTTTTTTGTCAGGATTGCAAAAATAAATAGTACTATAGACAAGTTTTTATAGCAGAGGGATTTGTAGCTATACTGTATTTTTATTGAATCAATTTGGTAGGTAATTTTTATGGTTTGCTTGTGTCTGTTTAAATGAATCAAGTCAGTGAGGTCTCTGGCCACAAAGCATTTCTTTATCTTTTTCTTCATCCTCCTCCTTTCCAGCACATTATATCTTCCAATCATATGGGTCAGCTGACTCACTGCCATGGTCCATCTTTCACTTTACAGTTTCCTTTTTTTTTTTTAATTTTTGTTTTTTTAGTTGTAGATGGACAGAATGCCTTTATTTGTTATGTGGTGCTGAGGATGGAACCCGTTGCCTCACATGGGTTAGGCAAGGGCTTTGTCACTGAGCCATAACCCCAGCCCCCCAGGTTCCTTTTTATACTGATAGCTTTTCTTGTAAAATTTTGTTCACTGTCTATATTCACCACTGAACTGTAAGTCCATGAGCATAGTAACTGTGTCTATTTTGTTCATCACTGTATCCCCAGTATCTACCTCTGTGCTTGGTATATAATAGTTACTTAATAGCTAAACTTGGTGGCAGAGGCTTGTAATCCCAAGAGCTCTGGAGGCTGAGGCAGGAAGATCGAAAGTTCAAAGCCTCAGCAATTTATCAAGGCTCTAAGTAACTTAGTGAGACTCTGTCTCAAAATAAAAAATAAAAAGGGCTGGAGATGTGGCTCAGTGGTTTAGTGCCTCTGGGTTCAATCCCTGGCACCAAATAAAGTAAAATATTTAATAAATATTTACTGAGTGAATTATTAACCTTATATTCACATTTCTGAGCTTAATCTACCCAACCTAGTAAAATTTGGAAGTGAGAATTTTCCAGTAGTTTCTGCCTTCCAGGAAATATTTTATCCAAGCATACAGAATAATAGGATTCTCATGATGAAATTAATATCAGGTAGATTCTCTTCATATGCATTGCATAGCTACATTTCAGGTTAATCTTCCTCATACATCAAGGGAAGTGTCAGAATGTGGATTGGTTAGAGTTTAACCTAACCTTTTCTTACCAAATTCATTCAATGCAAGTGATCATTAATTCATGCACTCAAAAAAAAAAAAAAAAACCGATTAAGCTAATACTATGCATCATGCCCTGTAGGTTGGACACTATGTGAGTTTCCTAGGGCTGTGGTAACAAATTATCACAAAAAGTGTGTCTTAAAACACAGAACACAGTTCTGGAGGGCAAAACATCCTCCCTCCAAAGGCTCTTATGGAGAATCCTTTACCACATTCAACTTCTGGGGTCTCCACGTGTTTCTTAGTTTGTGGTACTTACAGCACCAGTCTCTGCCTGTCTTTACATCACCTTCTCCCCTTTGTCTTCTCCTCTTCAGTCTCTTATAAGGACAT
Source organism: Marmota marmota marmota (assembly GCF_001458135.2). Taxonomy (NCBI): domain Eukaryota; kingdom Metazoa; phylum Chordata; class Mammalia; order Rodentia; family Sciuridae; genus Marmota; species Marmota marmota. Next base: position 21,507,150 of record NW_025999968.1, on the reverse strand, counting down.
GCATCATTGGATTTTGGACCACCTATATAATCCAGGGTGACTGAGACTTTTTCATATATTCCCTTTTTGAGGGGAGAGGGAAGGTATGTCACCATTCAACTCACTACAGATACCATAATGAATAAATTCTCTACCATCATGGAATTTGCTTTCCAATAAAAAAAAGCTTGCAAAAAAGAGGAAATTTAATAAAATATGATCATGTTTTTGGTAGAAGTCATTAAAGGGTCCAGAGGTACATTTATCTGGGGGGGGGTGTCAAAAGCAAATCTAAATGACCAAAAAGAAAGCTTCCCAAATGATGTGATGTTCATGAAGGAGGACTGAATAGGAATTGACCAGCAGAGAAAGTTGGGCTCAGTCAACACATTGGGAGAAATTCAGCATGGTTAAAGAATGATAAATCTAGAAACATATTAGAGGCATTTGTAAAAAGTTGAGGGTTTGGGAATTTATCCTGAGAATGAAGTCAGAACTCTGTGATAGACCAACACTAATATACTAAGACTCAGAAATTATCTCTATCAGGACCAAGAGTTTCAGCATGGATCCTGGGTATTTCCCTTATATCCATATGGCAAATCTAAATTTGATTATAGCCTTAGTGGATCACACAATATAATAAAATTGGTCTGAAAGATAGTGATATTTAAATTTTATTTATTGTTATACTTAAAATTTTTTTTAAATTGGTCTGAAAGATTTGTGAATATTTAATCCAACATTCTTAACATTATAAACATCAAAACAAAGTCAAGCAAGGCTATAATTATTCTTAGGTAACAAAAGGTCTAGTTTTAGTAGATTCTCCTTTTTGTGAAGTGGTGGTTTCAAGTACCATTAATAGCAAGGGCTCAGAGGCAGATAATAGTTGAATTTCCAGCTCTCCTGTGTATGATAGGTGCATTGGTAGACAAGTAACATTACTACTTATGGCAGGAATAATAGTAGTACCTACCTATCAAGATTATGAACATAAATTTCATGTGAATCTGAAGCTTGATGAATTATGCTAGGAACATAGAAGACTATTAAAATAGTGACTGTTGATGATCAAGATGAGGATGTTGGTGGTGTTTTCCTAAGAATCTCAGCTTCATCATCTATAACATTTTGCTCCCACTGTAACAATGTGCCTCCTTAAACACTCCTATTTTCAAATAACTTGATTACTTATATATTTTACTCTCCATAGAGGACTATTTCAGATTCCTAATATAGAAATTTAAGAAACAATTATACAGGAATATGCATTTCTTAAAGTGTCACAGCTTAATATTCTGTTATCCAATTACATTTAATTTAAAATGTTCATAAATAAATAATTGAAGTTTGCAAAAGGAGACATATTGGTAAAACTATTTAAGTCAACACAATTTTCTATAGCAAAATAATCTGATTTTCAGAAGGTACCCAATTACATAATCTTATTCCCCATCTGAACTTGGGGATATATGGCCTCAATAAATTACTAGCTGTCTGACTACTGTGAAAATATATGGTTCATGTTCAACACTCTTGAACAATATTATTAATTTATAAACACAGCAGTTGCTGCATAAAAAAATGTTTTCTTTTAAAATGCCATCTTCTTTATCTTCAATGAGTTAATATTGTTTTCTATAACAAGAACTTCTTAATATTTTTTATTTTATAATTTTCAATGAGAAATGTGACATTTGGGGGCACTGATAGTAGTGCTGTTTTGAAGATTAGGAAATTCAGTGAAGACCAAACAAAAAAGGTTCAGTGCATTATGTTTTGGATAAGGTGCAACATTTAACATGTCTTGGTGCAGATTATGAGCTAAAAACTGAACATTGTAATAGACTGCCTGAAAATACCTTGATTAAATCAGGATGGCAAAAATCTAATTCCAAAGTGTAATATATTTTTCTTACTGAAAACAGAACATATATAAATTTTGTTTTTATTACATTAGGATTTCTTTAAAAGTCTCTTAAATACCAGGACTGTTTCCTTAATGGGTCAACAATAGCACTGAAGGTTTATATTTTCTCTAGTAGGTATATCATTTTATGAGATTGTAATATTCTGAATATATATATATATATATATATATATATATATATATATCTCCACACATTTGTGTCTGAAAAACACAGGGTACTCCACCACTGAGATACATCCCTTTTTATTTATTATTTAGTATTTTTTAATTTATTTATCTACTTATTTATTTATGGTACTCAGGAGCACTCTTATTTTTATTTTTTGTGTGTGTGTGTGTATGTGTGTGTGTGTATTTCCTTGTGCTGTGCAGGGTCTCGCTAACTTTCCAAGGCTAACCTTGAACTTGTGTTCTTCCTGCCTCAGCCTCCTAAGTTACTGAGATTACAGGTGTGCACTACCATACTCAGTTCAGTTTGCTTTGTAATTAAATATTTTTAAATTCAATTTACTTTCTACGACTTATGAGATTTACATATTTTTATTTATAATAATCAAAATAAAAACAAGCTTTAGCTTAAGCAATATTAAAAGGTGATTTTTTAATATTATAGAAAACTGATAACTGATTTATTATTTATTATGAATTTTAGTATATGAAGAAGAACTAAAACAAGAAGCTGGAAATCTGAATTTTGTCATAGACCTATGAGAGCAAGCTCTTCATTTTTTCTGTGCTTTGATTTCCTTACCTCTGTTTTTATGCTGTTTCTCATCCCATCCCATAAAAATTGTATTTGAATTAAGTTTCAGTAATACAGAAAATGAGGAATATTAATAAACAAATTGAACTAACATTTTGAAACATTGTTGGAAGTTTAGTTAAATATGCACTCCGTGCAGTATTAAGATACAGTTTTCTTCCCTACTATGCACAAGGTCCTATGTTTCATCTCCAGCACCATGAAAAAAAAAAAAAAGTTTTGTTAATGAAAAAAGTAGCATTTTGTTCTATATGTTATCTGATCTTTTTTTAACAAAAAATGACATTTTAAATATAATTTTCCCAATTCCTGCCAATCAAACATTTATGCACCTATTAGTTATATATTATATGTATGTGTAGATATAAATAGAGATATAGATATCTAGACATCTAAATATATGTGTGTGTGTGTGTGTGAGTGTGTGTGTGTATTTCCTTGTGCTGGACAGGTAGAAACTTAAAAATTTAATGTGTGAACTTAGTTCTATGAAATATATAGAAGATCATTCTTTTGTTGTATTAAATTTTTATTGTTAGCTTATTTTTTATTTTTCAATTTATCTTTTCATATATACATGAAAGTAGAGTGTATTTTTGATATATTATACATATATACATGGAGTATAACTTATTCTAATTAGGATCCCATTCTTATGGTTGTACATGATGTGGAATTATACTGGCCATGTATTCATATATGAACATAGGAAAGTTATATTGGATTCATTCTACTATCTTTTCTATTCCATCCCCCACTTTCCTTCATTCCCCTTTGTCTAATCCAATGAATTTCTATTCTTCCCCAACCCTCCCCCACTTATTGTGTGTTAGCATCAGCATATCAGAAAGAACTTTCTGGTTCCATACCTTGTCTACTGTGCATGGAGCTGCTATAAGCAATGATGTGTAGTGTGCTGATTTTAAGTCATTTGTGTATATATTGAGGAGTGGGATAACTGGGTCAAATGGTGGTTACCTTGCAGAAAAGTTTGTTTTTTTTTGGAATTGGCTTATTTCGCTTAGCATGGCAGTCTCCACTTTCATCCATTTACTGGCAAATTCCATAATTTAATTCTTCTTTATTGCTGAGTAATATTCCATTTTATGTATATACCACATTTTCTTTATCCATTCATCCCTTAAAGCCCACCTACATTGTTCCATACCTTGCCTACTGTGCATTGAACTGCTATAAAAAATTATATGGCTGTGTCACTGTAGTATGCTGATTTTAAGTCCCTTGAGTATATACTGAGGAGTGGAATACCTGGGTCAAATGGTAGTTCCATTCCAAGTTTTATGAGGAATCTCCATACTGCTTTCCAGAGTAGTTGTACCAGTTTGCTTCCCCACATCCTTGCCAATATTTATTGTTAGTTCTGTTCTTTATAATTGTCATTCTGACTGGAGTGAGATGGAATATCAGTGTAGTTTTAATTTGCATTTCTCTAGTTGCTAGAGATGTTGAACTTTTTTTTATATATTTGCTGACCATTTATATTTCTTCTTCTGTGAAGTATGTGTTCCATTCCTTTGCCTATTTATTGATTGGGTTATTTGGTTTGGGGTTATTAAGTTTTTTGAGTTATTTTATACCCTGGAGATTAATGCTTTAACTGAGGTGGCAAAGATTTTCTCCCATTCTGTTCACGTTCTTAGTTGTTTCCTTTGCTAGGAAGAAGCTTTTTGGTTTGATACCATACCATTTATTGATATTAATTTTACTTCTTATGCTTTAGGAGTCTTGTTGATAAAGTCAGTTCTTAAGCCAACATGATGGAGAATTGGGCCTACATTTTCTTCTAGTGGGTGCAGGGTCTACTAGGTCCTTGATACACTTTGAGTTTTGTGCAGGATGAAAGACAGGGGTTCAATTTCATTTTCCTACATATGGATTTTTAGTTTTCCCAGCACCATTTGTTGAAGAGGCTATCTTTAGAAGATCATTCTTGAAAGGAATGAGAGAACAGTCTTTCTACTTTGTAGAAACAGATAATGGAACAGTCCACGAAGCCTTGTGTACTGGCTTAAAAGTTTTAAAGGAGATTAAAATAAGCAATTATATAAAACAAAACCTTTTTGTTTAATTCTGTAACACATACCTAATCTTAAAATGTAGGGTACTAAGAATAAGTCTACTTTTTTCATATTTTTATAGGAAAGAAGAAGTGCTCATGTGGTGGGTGATGACCTCAACTCTTCAGCCCTTAGACAAAGCTCATTTATTTGGGGTTAGCATCCTATATATGAATTCTGAAATAAAGGCGAAATATGTTGGGCGTGTTTGGTATCCATTGCCATATTTTCAAACAGGTACTATGTTTAGCATAAATTTGGGTAAATTTTTATATTACCTCTGTGTTTCAGCTTCTGACATGGCAGCAGAACAAGGGCAAATTCTGGTGATCGCTACCGCCGCCGTTGGGGGATTCACCCTTCTCGTCATCCTTACTTTGTTCTTCTTAATCACTGGCAGGTAACTGAAACAGATGTATTTTCAAGATTTTTGATTATCCACTCTTTTATACACTGTGTATATAAATGCTTTTAAGTGTAGCAATGCACATATGAGCCAAAGAACAATCCTGACAGATCAGAGGATAGAGAGCTTTACACAGCACATGGCTTCCATCATTAGTCCTTGGTGTCAACAAGACCCTGAGCACAAGAGCACACAATGACTTGGTAAAAGAAGTGTGAAATCTGTGAATGATGAATTTTTACTCTAAAATTTACTTCTGAGTTTTTCATTTACTAAAATAAAATGACACCATAAAAGATATTTTTCTAGAAAAAAATTTGCAGAGCAAACAATACATACAAAAGCTCTTTAAAAACAGTATCAGAAAAGTGTGACTTTCTATCAATTAGATATTAAAACTGTTCTTAGTATAATAGTGTTAATTGGATTTATAATTATGGTGTTTCTCTACCTTAGGGTAAGATGGATGAAAATGTAAAGTAATGATAACTATAAAATAGCAAAAGACCTAGATTTGAATCCTGACAAGTGGTCAGAGTCCTTCACCCATCTGAATCTTAGCTTTGTATTTTCATATAGGTTTGCTATGATAATTTAATACACTAAAAGCATTGATTATTGATTTTTAAATATAATTGATGATTATTACTGTGATATAGACAATGACAATTCAGAAAGAAGAATGAGTATGTAGAAAATTATTTTTAAATGCAAGTGTTATATCTTAGTAACCCTTGATATTTAACCATGACTTCTGTCAGAAATCATAAATATCTTCAGATCACTTCTATAAAAAGAAATAATTGATATAGATATCATTAGGAGCACAAAATACCTCAAGAGTAGTAATTTGTTACATACACATACAGCAAAATACCAATGCTGTGACTTAAAACTGAAGTAAGGCCAGCCAAACAGTGTACATCCATGCTAACATTAGGTAAAGTGTACAAACCCTATCAGCAAATCTAGTCTCTGAGAGTATCTGATAAAAACCAGGAATAATAAATAGTACTGTCAGATTGTTTATAAACAATCTTTGTTTTATTAATTTAAGACACTCTGCCGAGATACCTATGTTTTATTAAAATTCATTTAACAATTATACTCAATTATTGAAACCAATTATAAAATAGGTTTCTCTAATAAGAAACAAATATAATTATTGAAATCAATTATAAAATAGGTTTCTCTAGTAAGAAAGAAAATACCACCAAGTCCTTTGAGTTTTAAGCTAGGATATATGCATATATAAAAAGTCACCTACAATGTTGACAACAGACTTCAAGGTATAGATAAATAAGTGCACAAGTACTTAGACAACTCTTATCATTTTGAGTCCCTAATACAACTGCTATCAAAGATTTCATCATAACAAACCTCCTTTTACAGAACTTATTCAGGAGCAAAAACAATGAATATTCTAAAGTGATAGAATTAAAAATAGTGATTTCTATATTAAATTTGTTTTAAAGAGCACATTTACCACTGTGCTTCTGTAAAATTATGTTACATGCAAATATAAATATACCACAGAGAATATCAATTTACACATAAGTGAAAAGAATCAATCAAATATAAATAAATAGATGAGTGAAAGGAAGACTAGTAGAGGAAGGAATGTGGGAGAGGGGAGGGAGGGCAGGAGGGAAAAGAGTAGAGGAAGGGGAATCACGAAGTAAAATGGAATTCCATGCATGTGTGAGTTTGTTGGGGTGAACCCAACTACTATGTATTACTATAAAGTTCTGTTAAAAAAAGAAAAAAAAATCACAGTTTATCAGTGTGACAAAAAAGTAAGAGTAAAGAATTTTTTTAAAAATATTAATGTATATAAACAGAGATAGTGATACTCTTGGAATAAATAAAAGAGTATCTCAGGTTCTCATTTTCAGAGGATAATTAGCTGGTAGAAGAATACTAGCTACAGATATAAGAAAAAAAATAAACAGACATGAAAGAATAAGTTTATCTTAGTAAAAATACTAGTGTGGCCACATCATGTTGCCAGCGTTCCCCTTCAACTCTCTCCCTTTATTCTGAGAGCTAACCTCTGTTAGCACTTTGCCATCAGCACAGCTTAGATACAACCTTTCTTTTATAATGAATGAAAAACAAATTTTGGAGTTGAAGACAGAATATTCAAGCCTGAAGCAAACACAGCCTGGAAAAACCTTAACCACCCTCAGGGACCCACCAATCATAAAAACCAAGAATAAAAAGTGTACATGCTGGTGGAGGCTGTTTTTTTTTTTTTTTTTTTTTTTTCACTGAAAAACATGCTGAAATTCTGATGCAAGGAGAGGGATCAGGAGATAATGATGGCTGGGGGTGGAGAGAAATGAAAGAAAGTTGCATTGAGGTTAAAGGTACCAGACTGAAAAAGGAAAATAAATCAAGCATTTCGTTGTATGGGAAGCCGCAATGACAATTGGGTTAAGTTAAAAACACCAACTTGCAAAAAATTACTACATGTTTATCAAACCTTATTATGGAAATGTTTAGAATAATAAACTGTCTCATAAATTCTCCCAATCTCTGTTAATTTGAGGGCACTCATTTCTTGAAAATTTTCCATTTATCATGAAATTGCACCCTGTTTACAGACAATATGCTTTGGAGCCCAGAAAGCTTATTAAATTATTGAAGTAAACTAAGGTCATATAAAAAATCTTAACTCCAAAGACACAAATTATACCATGTTAACTAGACAGTGATGATTTAAACAGAATGGTTAAATTTGATTTATAAAGATATTTATTTTCCATTTTGAAAGTTCCTTCAAAGAAATTGGAGGTACTCTCATAAAAATATGATTTTATTTAACAGCAGTATCATATTTATCCCCAATAGGGAAAAACAACTCCATTCATCGTGGAAATTATGTTACACGATATTTTATTTAATAGTGACTCAACCTATAGCAAAATTAGATGTAATTTACAAGTTATATTATATATGACTTGTGGAACATTGGTTAAGGCATTATTTTCCATAAAATAATTCAGTAAATAATGATTTGAATAACACATACATATGTGGAAAAGCATTTTATGAAGATATCAGAAAGTATTGCCTTAAAACATAAACATAATAATTGTAAAGTATTCCAGTCTTTGTAGGTTAAATAACTTTGCCTAATAAACTTAAGAAAAGGGCTCAAATGTTACCTTTATTTGAGATTTGGAGCAGAAAATGAATAACACTTAAAAAAGAGAACTTGATAATAAAGAAAAATTATACCAAATTATTCTCAGCTTTTAATTTCTACATTTGCCAATTTATATGACATCAGAAGCCACTTCAATATTCTTCACACTGGAGAGAACAATTTGAATTACATAAGAAAAAAATCATTTTGAAGTATCTCTTATGCTGATTGGTAAAGGAACACACACTGAAAATTATCCTATGAAATCTTTAAGACATTTTTGATCCAGACTCAGTTTGCAGAGAATTTGAGGCAAAATTCACAGTGGAAGATTGTATTGTGTACCAGAGATATATTCAGTTTAACCAACTGGAATGAGCAGTTTGATGAACTGTTAGATCATACAGATGTTAGTGAATTTATTTGTATTGAAGAAGTCATGGGAACCAAGTTATCCAGTGAGAGAACAGAATATTCTTCCACCAGATTTCAATTATTAAAGAAAGAAAATCATCATATTGGTTAGCATTGAACAATGGAAGATGCCTGCCTAAACTTCTGCAATTCTGACACAAAATCATTTTTTTTCATTTTGACTTTTAAAAACTTCTTACAAACTCATACAAGAAAGAAATGATGGTTATGCATATTATAAAAACATGAGTCTTGTCTTTTGGATCAAAGGACTTCACTTATCTGGGCTAATCTTGATGTATATCACAATGTGTACATAGTATAAAGATATGTAATTTTGCTCATATTGTAAAGATATTCTTAAAAGTGGTCTTTATAACATAAACCTTGTCTATAAATAATATCTATTTTAATTGCTTTTGGGTTTTAGCCCACATAATTCTTAAAAATAAGTTTCTGTTTGCTTTTTAAAAGGTGTCAGTGGTACATAAAGGCTAAGATGAAGTCAGAAGAGAAGAGAAGAAACCAGTTGCAGAATGGGCATTGTAAGTAGTGTGGTGATTCTTTAGCATTATTTTACACTATTCCAGCACTTCAAGAGTTTATTTCAAACTTATATCCATTGAGTTGAGGAAGCAAACAACAATAGCAACAACAAAAACACTTCTAAGCTTCTAGTTTTAAAGCTGTCATCTGGTTTCCAGGTTTGTTGGTAGAAATTGCACCTGCTTCTCATTAAACTGCATTACCTATTTCCCAGTTCTGCTTGCTGGAAAACACAACAGACTGAATTTGCTAAAAATATAAGTTGACTGATTATATCTAGTTATTTACCACTCACAATGGCTCCAGAATCAGCATCCATTTTATTTAGTAGATGAGATACAGAGATATTAAGGGATCTTTACTCCTTCTCGTAGGGACTGTCATCATTTAAACATATAACAAAACAATTTATTATTCATCAGCTCTCTAACTTTTAGAATATGTAAGGAATCCTTGCACTGACTACACAGTTATATTCATTTGAGGATCTCTTCCCTAGCAAGCTGTAATTGCCACTATAGTTGGTTTGATAATTGCCATCCTTTCCTCCCTTACACCCACCTCCATATCCACCTAAAAATTGCACACTGCATTCAAGAGAATTTCTCTACCATGAGACACTGAATTAACAAGAAAGGGGTGTTTCTCCAATTAACTACAGTACAGAGATAATACAAGAAGCAATTCCTTTAACTATTTAAACTCATCTTTTATTTCAAAAAAAAAAAAAAAGAAGAAACAAAAAGAATAAGGTACTTTCCAATCTATGTCCTTTTTCAAGAGAGAAAGGGCTTTAAGTAAGGATATTAAAAATTAGTGAGATGATTTAGGACTATTCCTGAGGCTAATGTGGTTTTTTTTAGAGTATTCTATGGATCACCTGAAATAGAATGTTCACCCTGACTCCCCAAGGTTTGACTGGGAAGGTCTGGGTTAGGACTAAGACATATGCAGTTTTAGAAACTCTCACAGGTTGTTCTTTTTTACAATAAATTGGAGTCTCACTACTCTGTCAGAGCTGAGAAAGCCAATATCTGGCATGAGATGACCTGGAAACACTGTAAACAGATTGCAGAAGCATGGATCCAGACACCTGGGCAGATGACTTACGCTGGGCAACCTTAAGATTCACTGCAGGACATTTAGTACTGAGATTCGAAGGGAAAAGGTGCTCCTAGGGTATTTATTATCTGTTTTCTAAGTACCAGTTTAGCATAAACTAAACCAGATGGGCACAGCAAGAAGCATTGAAAATAACGTGAGGCAGCCAAGGAGATAGGAAAAAAAAAAAAAACCTAAACTGATGTTAGAAGACAGGGTATAAGTTAAATTAGTTAGTAACTAGGAATGATGTTGGCCAAATTAGAGTGTTATGTTATGTGCATGTATGAATATGTAACAACAAACTTCAGCATTATATAGAATTAAACGGTACCAATAAAAAAATGTGAAAAAGTAATAAATCAGTTAGTAACCAGATAATGTAAAATCTAAACTAAGCTTGGTCATTTTTTTCCCTATACTACATACATTGTATTTACAAGAAAGAAAGTAATATTAACTAATCAGTTTATTCTATAGAAATGTGTGTCATCATAAATAATTGAATGGTTTCATTATGAGAACTATGTGTAAGTTAGTAAATAAGACTTGTTTTCTGTGCTTAAAGCGGTATTTTCAGCATGTCCATATATCCAGTTAGATGCTGTTATTCATCTAATAGTAGCTACCAGATTTGAGTTTACAGAACTCAATTATAAATCACAATTCTTACTAAGTTACAATAATATCACATGGCCTTTGAAATGGAAGTAGAGATTCTGTTCTCCTTCTCTCCAATCTGAACTTTAAGAAGTATAAAAAGCATAGCATTTCCAAATCAGTGTCGGGTCTAAGTGTACTTGAAAATGTGCTTTTCTGGTACTATTTGAGAAATACTAATATTTTTGTGAGTGAATATCAAGCACTAAGACAGTAGACAGGAGGTAACAAATGAAGGCAATGAGCATGAAGAATAAATGAAGCAAATTACTGCTAATAATAGCCATTCAGTCACCTCTTCTAAACTCACTTTGTTATCTTTTGTTTGAGATTTTCTTGCAAAAGCATGTTTCCAAGCAGCCCCAAACAATACTTAATTCTAGATTAATATGATTTTTAATCTAAGTAGTAACAAAACTGAGTACTATTCACTCTATCACAAATTTAGCTTTGGTCCTTTAATCCCTGTTATTTAGTAAAGACTTGATTAGTGATTATTACCTCGAGAACCATATAGAAGGTATCGAAAAGGTACACAAATACATAAGAAATGATCTGTACTCCAAGAGCAAGCAATCTAAAGCAGAAAACAGAAATCAATGACAAAACAGAAGGGTATTCACAGGCAGTCTGTGACTTCAGGCATTCACAAATGAACTGGCAGCCATGTGTTCATGTTTTCTAACCAGCCCTACTCATCCCAATTGCTGGTGGGCTGTGAACACTCTATCCCCACCAGAGACACAGCAGCAGCTGTACCACCAATGACAAGATCTGGGCGCTTGGTGCCCACCTTTCCCACCAGGTTAGAGAAGCTAGCTGGTCCTTTGCAAGACATTAGAGTCTGACTGTGAAGGCAACTTAGAGAGCATAGGAAAGGCCTGTATCAGTAGTGGTCCTTCCTGTCACTGACTTTTATTCTGTTCTATTGATCGAAAGTTTCTGGAAAACAGAGACCACAGTACAGGAGTAAACTTATTTTTGTTATGCTATTTCATATAAATGTCTATAAGTTCACAAAAATCTAGTGTTTTTGAAGGACCCTATGGTGCTAGCTTATTGGGGGTGAGTAATGCCTCATTTCCCCACACTCTGACTAGAGAAGTATGAAATGTATGGGTCTTCTTCTAGTGGATGAGTAAGCTGATGTGTTTTCTCCGAACCATCAGTGATTCTATGAAACTACCCACTCATTTACATTGTATGGTAAATAAATGCAAGCAGTCCAAGCTTTAAAGGAGGGAAGAGAAGAAGGAAATCAGGAAAAGAGAAGAATTCATGTAACAAGACTAGACTGACTATTTCAGTACATGACTCCTCCTTTTATATATTCACAAGATGTATGACTACTAAAATATTCTTAAACTAAATCAATCTTTTATTTTTTGTTGCAGTGCGTTTCCCAGGAGTTAAAACTTACATTGATCCAGATACCTATGAAGACCCATCCCTAGCAGTCCATGAATTTGCAAAAGAGATAGATCCTTCCAGAATTCGCATCGAAAGAGTTATTGGGGCAGGTAAACGCAAAATCTATACTTTTGAATATGTGATGGCTTAATGGCTTTGTAACTGATTAACAACATAACATTTTAAATTTGAATATTTTGGTTGTCAATCACCTTTATTTATATGCGGTGCTGAGAATCAAACCCAGGGCCTCACACATGCTAGGCAAGTGCTCTGCCGCTGAGCTACGACCCCAGCCCTTAAATTTGAATATTTTGGTCATTTAAAAATTTTAAGGAGGAAAATTATATTTGTTATGCTATTTCTTTAAAGTATAAGTGTCCATTTTTAGTTTCCAACAGCAAGAAGTTTCACAAAAGTTATTTTTAACGTCCCATAGTCTTCTTTCATAAGGAAGATAAATTACAGTGAAACTAGAGTGCTTCCGGAATTTATTTTGAAAATGCAATTTCAGGAGTTTGTCATAGGTTATTATAGATTTACTTAAGCCTCAACATCTATAGACCCCCACTGTAATTAATATTCATAATGATGACCTTGAGGCTCTTCAAGACCCAGAAGTGTTCTGAGAATCACTGAAGGTAAAATTCGGTTCAATATAGTTTTATATCATTTTAAGGTAAATTGATAATTCTTCCTATGTAGACTATTCCAATACTCTGAACAGTTATTCAGCTGTTCTAAGTAAATGCAAATTAAGTATAAACCAGCCCACAAGTACTTATGTTGTACCTTGATTATGCCAGAGCTAAGCTTAAATAATAAAGGCTCTCAAGAATAAAGGCTGACTCCTCTTTCAAGTCCTTGACCCAAAGTGAGTAGTCAATGCTAGCAGAGGAGCTCTAGTTCTGAAGGTCTTGCAGGGACCCCAGTTCCTTTACTCCTTCCTCTGCCTTCCCTAATATGGTCAAAGACCTTCCACCTTAGAGGAAGGATAAAGAGTTCAGTCTCTTCATCTTTGTCTTTGAGGCAATATCCTGGAAATTGGAAATGCATCTATTCACATCTCAATGGCTCAAATGCACATATAATCAAATGGATACACACTAGATAGTTTGGAAATGTAATCACTGACAAAGCAACTATGGATGCAGCTGAAGAGGTTGTAGAATGAACAAAAGAATGTCTTCCTAAAATACAGAAGGGAGACTGGATCTTGAAGGGGAGTACAGATTTTTTTCAAAACCTGAATAGGAGTTATTTTTTATCCTTTGGAGAAAATAGAGTATACCCAAGTGGGGTCATTCCAACCAGCTTTCAGGTCTTTGCAAAGGCCAAAAGAAAGCAATTTTCCCCCTTTTAAAGCCCTTCTCCCTCAGAAAGTCATGTTACATAATTTGCAGCATGCAGTGCAAAGGGAAAATGCAGGGTCTCTTGTTGAAACATTAAGAATTTTAAGATATTGACAACAGAGCATTAAACTTACTGCAGGGTTCCTCTGAACTCATAGATCATAGATGCTCATGAATGAAACCTAATTTCTTAGATACTAGCACTACCTCAAGAATTCCTAGGTCTTTGGGAGAGAGTTCTCCTTGAGTTTTTGCATTCTGTATGCAAAAGTGGATAGCCTTATATCCTGCATGACCAGATAGATGTTCCTCTGAGTGCTGACACAGGGGTCCTGTATATTTGATCCTCATACTCTCTGCCAAAGAGGCTGCCATATCAGAAAGAGTAAGGACCCAGAATAGAACCAGTTTCTCCATTTACTTCGGCTGAACAAAGAGCACCAGTAGGCATAATTGCAAAGAATGACTGCATTAAATTCATTTTGTTTGCGGAGGTTGTTTTCTTTAGACAGTAGAATGGAAAGGAGAGTGAATATTTCCATTGTACACTATATTCGACTTTCTTCTTCTGACCCCTTGGAAAAAGTGACATGGCCTTTTATCCACATGGTTCAGTACTCATATACTATAGTAGATGCATTTTCTATTGTAACACTTTGTCAATAAATTAAAAATCAGTGTCTGAAATCATAATGTTGAAAGGAAAAAATCAATTATTGAAGTAAAAATGATATAAAGAAGTTAAACATTTCTTCAGTTTTGGGAGGTTTTCCCCTAATCAAAATATAAATCCCCACCCCACCCCCCAAAAAAAGGTAAAACAGATTCTACAAAAAAAAAATAAAACTACTAAAGGGACTATCTTAATATTATATTTACCAGCATTTCCTGATGTCAAGTTATATGGGACATCACTCATTTGGCAAAGAGCATTCGACAGATACAATAATGAAATTACCTAGTACTAGGTAGTAGCACAAAGAATATTGAAAGTATGTAGTCAGGCCTGAGGGTTGGTGTCTCTTTTTAAAATTTTTATTCATCTTTGACTATTTCAACTTTCAAACAATATGCTAAGGGTCCTTTTACTGTCTATCTTTGAAAAATCATGAAAATAAAAGCACTCTATAAGACAAAGCTGTTGTAACCTAGGGTTCATCTTTGTGCTACTGCCTAGTACTAGGTAATTCCTTTAGTGTGTCTGTCCAAACCTCTGCATGTGGAAACTCTGGTGGATGCCAGGACATTTCCCAGTGGCTGTGTGTAGGAAGCATTCTTCAGTGTAGGGATGCAAAAGGTGTGATGCTTTTCCTCACTCATCATAAGGGCCACAGCTATTTGTACACTTAGGATAGATGAAACATGGATATCCATGTAGAAATGTGGTTGGAGGAAGGCTGTGATATAATGATAATAGACTAAAGAGGGAAGCCCAGCAAGGCTTCTCTATTCAGATTCCTCTTGGCTCTTCTGTGGCATTCCTTCCCCGCCAGCAGGAGGCAGGAACCCTCTGGAATGAGGGTCTTATGATCTGTTAGGTAGGTTAGAGAATTTCTGTGCAACAGCTCCTGCACAGAAAGGTGGGAAAAGGTTAGAGTAATAAATCTAGTTTGCATAACTCATTTTTGGGAAGAGGAATTCTTGTTCCTATGAATTGCTTCAGGGAAAAAGAAGGGTAGGAAGGCAGGAGAAAATCAGAGAGAACCATTCTGAAAGGTCTTTGCAATGTCTTTCAGTATGGCATGCCAGTGTGCCATATTTCAGGGTATGATATTTCTCAGTCCCAAAACCACTTAATTTGTAGAAAAATTAATAGTTTTGTAACATCCATGGCACATTTCCCTAACTTTAAATATTTTCCTTAGGTTGTCTCCTGTCCTCTATTTTTTCCCACCATTACTGATTGTTTCTTCCTAGATTCCATTTCCACATCATCTTAGGTGCATTAGATAGTTTTTGCAAATGTAAATTAAATGATTTATGTGGCATTAGTAGATGCTAGCTAGAAGTGTGTTGGGTGGGAGAGATAGAAGAGGCCAGTCCTCAGGTCCTGACAGCTGTTAAGAGAAAGCTACTCAAACAGGATTAGAGGACTGAGAGTGGGAATGGAGAGGAGTCAGTCAAGTCATAATTCATTGTCTAACAAAAATCTACCAGATCTGCATGGTTTTTTGGGCAAAGAAACTGCTATGTATTCTTTCCACGTTTCTAGTTGGGAGACACAATATACAATCATTGGTATTTCCTAAATGAGTTATTAAAAAAAAGAATGTAAAAATAACACATTAATATTTTCAGAAAGAAAAGAGCATGGGAAATGATATTACATTTGACCCATGAGATTTCAGGACACAGTCACTGAACAATGTTTATGAGAAGGAAAACACTTATAAAAGACAAGGTGCTAATTAGCTTTGTCATATGAAGTCACTGGGCTCATCAGACACATATATATTCAGCCTGTCTTCTCTAACCTTTATCCTGGGAATTTTCAACTTTGTAACCATCCAAATACTATGCGACTAAACCTTGGAGAACTTAATTTATCGGTATGAAAATATATACAGATAAATATATATACTTTTAATATTGCCTATCTTTCACTGTAAGTTTCACTGTTTTTTTATGAGTTTTCTAGGACTTTTTTTTTTTTGCGTATATCACTATTCTATTTAAAAGTGGCAGCTTATCTTTGTTCATCAATACAGGCCTGAATTTCCATGAAAATGCACATTTCCATTTAAATGAAGTGAGCATCTCTGTTGCATAGGAGACTATCAAGATCATCTATCTCCTTTGACTTTTTTGCATCATAAAATGAAATACTGTGGGCTGAGGACTTTAAAACAGAAATTCTCACCCTAAAATAGCCAAGTCAGATTAGGGTAGAATCATTATTTTACACATATCTTAAGAGATAATGAGGAAATTGGTGAACTGAATTTTAATCATGGTCCTGAAAAGGTCATTGAAAGGCTATCCCTTTTTCAGAGTAGTACTGATCCTATACCATTGTAAGAAAATCTTGCCTAGCAGAGTGTCTATAATTTTGAAACATTATACCATTGAAAAAAAATCATTCTTGTGTTTCTAAGCCCATAGGGTGACCTTTTTTAGATTTGACCTTCCCTAGTCTCAATGGAAATGCATAATATCTTCACTGTCATTCATATTCTATCCCTTTATCTATACAAAACTCGTTATTGCCTCTGCTATCAGCCTTTTCTGCTAGCTTAGTGTCACCATATTTTTTTCTCTTCCAGAAAATAGTCTAGAAAGTTTAACTCTTGGTTTCTCGGCAGTCACCTGCAGGTGAAAGAAAGTTGAACGGACAATAAAAAGGACTTAAGATCAACAGGGTGATGTATTCAGACTAGTATTTTTATTCTGTAGTTGCCTTCTCATTTGAGGTTGCATTTTCCCTTGATGAAGTACAAGACAACATGTAAACTATTGTGCTTCTTCTAATTCCCCTGTCACCCCAACCCAGCAGACTTCTTTCTTTAGAATGTAGTTCTAGATTATCTTAATTAACCCAGTTATTTTAAAGAAACTCCTTTTTTTATATCTGTCCCTCTTTTATTATACTTTCCTGCAACACAACAAGAAATGTAAACAGTATCCCAAATGTGGTTTCCCAATTCTCTTTTTACAAAAAGAAATTTGTGTGATGATCTATTTCCCTAGATTTAGATGAGATAGTATTTCTTACATGCTTTTTCTTGTTTATCTATTTAAAGAATTTATGATAAAAGTCTGATTGTTTTTTTTTTTGTAGTCCTCAACACTTCTTGGCATAATCAATAAACTAAAAGATACATTTAACAACAAATTCTGGCAATGCTTTTGTGCCTTTTACTCAGTAATTTTGTAACATTCTAAATCAGATGATGTAATGAAAGATTAGCTTTACATCAATAAAAAAGACATAGATGAAAGCAAGACAAAGTCAGGTTGGACTCACAGCTTTGCTATTAACTCATTCTGTGACCTTCAGTAATTTAGTCATCTTTCAGACACTTTGCCTCACTTATAAAATGGATTCATAATAGTAATTGCTATCTTACAGGATTTAAGGGAGGATTAGAAATGACACATATGGGGAACAGTTGTGTATCAGACACTACAGAAAGCCATGGGAATTTGACTGTTAGGTTAAAAATAAATATAGTTTTTAATAAATACAATCATAAGAAGGGAGACTGTGAGACAAGAAGAAGAGGATAGGGGAGGAGGGAGGCACTTAGAGGTGGTTATTATCAAAGAATGTATACATGCAGTCTGGCTGGGCACAATCAGGAGCCACTTGTCAAAAGAAACTAACTTTATTTTTAGAACCACACACTCCAAACAAAACAGCCTCTCAGGAAAAATCCTCAGAGCCTCAACTGCCACCACCGGCTTTCCACAAGCCTCCCACACAAGCTTCTCTCCACCTCCCACAATCCTCCTGCTCTTGAGGCCGATTGGCTGGGTCACGTGGGCGGAGCCAAAAAAAGTCCCCCAATGAGCAGCTCCGTGGTCTGAAAGGGCAGGGAAACAGTCCAATGAGCATCACCGCAGAGGAGCCAATCAGCTAGATGTTGCTGGGGCCGAGGAGCCAATCAGCTAGATGTTGCTGGGGCCGCTGTGAGCCAATCATCAGCCGGCAGCTGGAAGTTTGCTGGCAGCTGGAAGTTTGCTGGGGCTCCTTTGGCTGTGGCTCTCAACATCTCCCCCTCTCTGTTTAAACAACAAGCATGTGGCTTAGGGACCGTGTCTGTTAGGCAGTCCAATTCAACATATGGTCCTTACCCGTCATCGGATGAACTGACCTCTAGGCGTCAGCCTCCTGTCTTAGGTTGGTACCACTGCAATTGGATCATACCCGTCACTGACTACCGGTCCAGCATACAGCTATACTTGTGGATAGGCCTTTGCACCAGTGGGGGGGTGAGGTTCTTTGCCTCACCTCTGTTGGCCCCCAAATTTTAGACCATCACTAGTAGAGGAGGATGCAAAATGCCATGACATTAAGCCAATTGAGGGCTCCTTTGAAAAATTGTACCACCGGTGACATCATCAGCAAAAATACCCCAACACTACCACAAGTCGCTGCACCAACAGATAGTTCACAATGCATACAGGTGAGCTCACAATGTGTCCAGGCAAGTTCTGCAAGCAGTTCAGTGATGGCTATTGTAGAAGCTGTAGATTGGTTTTATCTTTGACTTCACCAGCACTGGGATGAAGATAGGAATTCTGGCAATAATGGCTAAAGAAAAAATTATGTAACATTACAGAAGGCACTAAAAGAAAACAATTTTCTTAACAATTTACATT
>NW_025999968.1:21407713-21486498 GCF_001458135.2 Marmota marmota marmota | reverse complement strand
CCAGGATCATATGCAATTTGTTGCTGCTGATCCTCATAAGGTCCCTTTCCTAACAACATATCTAGATTTCTCTGAGGATAACCAGCTGCTGCATTTCGCCTAGCCGTCTCCTTGCAAAATTCCTCATTGGCAACCTTCCATAACAGGTATTGTCCTCCATTTAGCACAGCTTTACACATATTAGCCCAATCTGCTGGCGTCATGTTCAAGTTGTTAATGGATTCGACCATGCTTACAGTGAAGGGTGCTTGAGGACCATAGGTTGTTACAGCCTCTTTTAGCTGCTTCACTGTTTTGAAATTTAAAACTTGGTAAAATCGCTGCCCTCCTGCCTCAAATACAGGGCATGTTAATATTTGAGATCTTGTCTCAGGATCCCAACTATCAACTGCGGGGGTTGGGGACCTCCCAGCATATGGAGGTGGCCTTGTTAGTTGGACACTTACGTCCTCTGGTGATAGAAAGGTGTTAGTAGCAGTCTCCTGTTGTAACTTTCCCCCTGATGGCTTTTTCTGTTTTACACTTTCTTTCTCTGTCTGACTAGCTTGAGAGGCCTTCTCTTTTACTTGAATCTTTTCCTCTGTCTGACTAACTTGAGAGACCTTCTCTTTTACTTGAATCATTATGTCTTCTTCTTCCTCTACCATTGTCTGAACTGAAGGCTTTGGACTAAGCAAACAAGATATGAACGTCCACAATGGCAATGTGCCAACTGGCAGAGTCCCTGGGCTTTTCTTTTCTATTCTTTTTAAATCTTCACCATGATGGTTCCATTGTGATATATTTAACAACTCCTCCTTAAAAAGCCATGGGCTACATTTTTGTATTGTATCAACGTATGCCCTGATTGTTCTTGATTTTACTGAGATGCCTCCTTCCTCTAACAATTTACTTAACACTCTTTCAGTTTGTTTTTTACTAATTTCTGATCCCGTATTTCTACTATAATACAACTCAACAAGATAACGCCTAACAAAACTGAAACTGAGTGAAACAAAATTGGAACAACACAAAATCATTATAATAGCCTCCTGAAATGTCCATCCGTCCTTTCTCCCTATCTGTTCCTCAGATGTGAGCGGTTTTTCTTCCATCTTACACATCTCCAGGGACAGGCAACTTAAAACAAAAGTGAAACAAAATAACAAAAGAAGAATCTTAAAATGGCTACCCATCCTCTTGCCCTGCCCTCAGGGGCGAGCAGTTCACTTACCCTCAGTCGCTCCCCGTGCGAGCCACCAAATGCCGCAGTCTGGCTGGGCACAATCAGGAGCCACTTGTCAAAAGAAACTAACTTTATTTTTAGAACCACACACGCCAAACAAAACAGCCTCTCAGGAAAAATCCTCAGAGCCTCAACTGCCACCACCGGCTTTCCACAAGCCTCCCACACAAGCTTCTCTCCACCTCCCACAATCCTCCTGCTCTTGAGGCCGATTGGCTGGGTCACGTGGGCGGAGCCAAAAAAAGTCCCCCAATGAGCAGCTCCGTGGTCTGAAAGGGCAGGGAAACAGTCCAATGAGCATCACCGCAGAGGAGCCAATCAGCTAGATGTTGCTGGGGCCGAGGAGCCAATCAGCTAGATGTTGCTGGGGCCGCTGTGAGCCAATCATCAGCCGGCAGCTGGAAGTTTGCTGGCAGCTGGAAGTTTGCTGGGGCTCCTTTGGCTGTGGCTCTCAACAAATATGCCATAATGAAACCCATTATTCTATATAATTAATATATACTAATAATTCTATATAATTAATATATACTAATAAAAACAAATAGTTTTAATATTCAGTTTTGATAGCTAGGAATGATAGTCATTGCCCAACTCTTAAAATACTTTATGATATAAATATCTACCCATGAAGAATTTGACCATCAATGCTTCATATAGTTGGAAAATTTATGATTTTCATAGTTAGTTGAAAATTAGTAATAAAAATGAAATTTCATTTTGGTTGATACACTGAGTTATACCCACAGCAGCAAATTCTTTTTTTTTTTAATTTTTGTTTTTAATTAAACTGAAAGCTTAATTTTCTCTGTCTTGTGAAATTATATTTATTCTACATGTTTTATTTTTGCTATAAACTTAACTCATTTAAAATGAAATGTTTAGCTACAGAAAATTCATTTCAATATTTTCATCTAAAACCATTGTAAACAATTTTGTCAACTTATGCCTGGAACATCTGAGATTAGTAGATTTATTATCAGGAACAGAACTATATATCAGTGTCACAGACTTTACTTAAATTTTATTTACTTACTATTCAACACTCTACACTTTATTTGGGGAACCATTTAGTGTACATTCACTATCGCATGAATGGATTTTCCATTCTTAAAAATTGCCTCCTCATAGTTGTTTGATAAGTATATATTTAATAAACAAATGAGTAAAGAAATGAATAAGAGAAAAAATGTAGAAATTTTTAAAATAATTATTTTAAGTGATTATGCCTGTCTTGGACAAAAATCTTAAGGGAGAGTAAGGATATAACACTATTCTTATACTATACTGCACTATAATATCAAATACATAATATATACAAAATAAAAAATATAGAAAATGTTTATGAATTACAGTCTTGCATTGCTTTATGTTAACAATTTACCTGATAAATTAGACCAAATTTATGGAATCTGTTATATATCCATTGCATTTACATAGTGAAATATAAAATTATACAGAATACATTACATTGATATTTTATTATGTATTGAGTTTATATAGCAGGAGAAATGAAAGGGTTTTTTTAATATAACTTACAAAGAGCTTATTCGTGTTTTAAACTCATTTTTCCTTTGTCTCTTTTTTCTTCAAATTGTATATTGCTAAAATATTTGGTGAAATGAGGGAAACTTGACCCTTAATTTCCAAAGTAAGAATATAGGGGAACACTAAGTATGCAACAGCTTTGACTCCTTATATTACTATAGTATATTAGTTATCTCCTGACATATAAAAATTATACTACAATTCAAAACAAGAACATTTATCATCTCTCAATTTCTATGAACCAGGCCCCAGGAATGGCTTAGTTCCTTCAGGGGCTGTGGTCTCACTTGAAGGCTCAAATGGGCAAGAATTGACTTCTAAATTCATTTGTATCTGTTGTCAGATACAGTCCAGGAGGGCTGTTGGATGGATAGCCTTAATTCCTCACTGACTCTTAGCTGGAGGAGACTCTCAGAGTCTTACCTATATATGGGCTTCTCTGACATGCCAATATGGTTTTTTGAAGCCAATGAGAGTGTGTGGTAGTAAAGCCAAACATACAATATTTTATAACATCATATCACCTTTGTCACATTCTATTGGTTTTAAGTATAATACTAGGCTCAGCCTACACTGAAGGGGAGAGCATCACCTAAGCCATAAATACTGGTTTGTAGGGATTATTGCAGGGTATCTTAGAAATCTGCCTGCAACATAGAGTACTATTATGTTCTGTCAGGACTCTCAGGTGGTCCTAGTAATCCATCTTGCACAGGGTGCAAGGAATACTTTTTCTTCAGTCCAATTCACATCAAAGCTAAGTCTTAGATACCATCTGATGTTCAAGTATTTTATTCTGGCAACACTTACATGATGGGTAGTGGGACAGATTAGTGTCATGAGTCAGATGTAATCATGGCTCACACAACTAACTTACTGATAAGGTCTCCTGAAATTTGGGGGTTTTGTCTCACCTATTCGGTCTAGGTCAGTTAACTGCTGTTTTATTCATATAGAGAGCTTAAGTTTCTAATAAGTGTAAATTCTCTCTTAAGAATTTTCATAAATTGCAAAAGCAACCTTGTATCTAATACAACCAAGGGTTTTAGGTTCCATTGTCATAGAGACATGGTAACATCCAGCCCTAGGTTTGTTTGTTGTTTTTTTTCATATGATAAATGACACACAGTTTCAGTTTTCCAAAATGTTTGGCCTTGTCACTATCATTAATGGGATAGCCACAATATGTTTGTAAACTTGAAGATCATCTGAAGTTTTAAGTCTGGTATGAGAATATTAAAGATGGCAGGCTTTTATTTAGATTACAATTTGTAAAATAAGTTTAGGTAAAATTGTATGCAGTCACATCTCTCTCCCATAAAGAAGCAAAAGGGTAGGCTGTAAGATTATTTCACAATATCAAATACTCATTAATATTGTTAGAGAGACCCTCTGTATTTTTAGAAATCTGCCTGCAACATAGATGGGTAAGTAGGTGAATTAAGGCCATAAATCTAATCACAGGATTGCTTATGTTAGCCTATAGTTTGTCTATTATGAGCTAATTAGTTGATTGTTCCCATAATGATCTTGTGTTCTCGGTCTAATTGTCTATGTATGTAACTAGAGACTTTTTGCTTTTGTAACCTAGTCAATTTATCTATTGCTATGTACCAAACCATTCCCAAACTGAATGGCTTTAAATAATTATCATTTAATTATCCATGATTCTGTGGTTCCATACTTTGCATTGGGCTTAGTAAGAACTGAGGGTATTTTCTGACACTCTATGGTAATTTCTGTGACCACAATCATCTGGTAGGTGAACTGTTGTGGGATGTCAGAGGGTTGGTCTAGAGGTCTCAGCACGAATGGGTCATCTCTACTTCATATGACCTCTCCTCCTCCAGCACACAGAATGTGGCACTGTCAATGCAGCCTGCTAAGCAGATGAAGCAAGAGTTATAAAGCCTCTTGGGGCCTTGGTTCTGAATTCCCATAGCACAATTCTCATATGTTGAATTGGTCAAAGCAAGTCACAAATCCAGCCCAGATTTCACAATGAAGAGAAATAAATTCTACCTCTTCTTGAGAGGAATAACAAAGTCATATGGTAAAGGGACATGCATACACATACGGAGGAATTTGTGTCCATTTTTTACAACCTAGCACATCATCAATAGCTTTTTTTAAGTGATCATTGTTTTCAAGGCTAATATGGATAATGGATTATAAATTTGCTATTTTATCTCTAATAACATTTTTGCTCTGCGTGTCTAATGAATGATATTCATGTTTTCCATATTTAGCAACCCTGTGTAATCAGCTTTGCATGAAGTACTATGAGGCTGATGGAAAATGAGTAACAAAGCAGCTAAGGCTTAAGGGAGAAGAAAGAAAGTACAATATATAAGGGGGAAAGGACAAATTAGAAAGAAGGAAGATAAAAATATAGTAAAACATACATATAAATTGCTACACAAATAATCCAGAAATTATTGAACACTGTGAGATAAGATTGCATTGGAAGATTGCATGAGAGAAGTGGCAAAAGCGGTATAGTGACTACAAAGAACAATTTGGGACAATTTCAAGATACTTTAGGATTTGATGACATTGGCTCCCTATAATATCTAATTTTCTTCAAAATCTAGTCTCTTCCTTTTTCTTAATGCAAACATTACTCTAGCCCTGCTTCTTAACTAATTAGTAAGGGTTAGTGACTTTTTAGTTTGGAGAAATAGAATCTACATCTTGAGTACAGGAATTAATAAATAACAAAATCATAATGCAAGGGGCATGTATGTAGATATGACAGGAAATTTGCCCATTTTTTATAACCTACCACAAAAATCATAGTTTTTTAATTAAATCATTATTTTTCAAGACCTATACAAATAACAGATTTGGAATTTATTTGCTATCTTGTCTTTAATACTATTTTTGGTCATGAAGACATATAAACATTTTAGTTTACAATTAGAATCTTCTCTTAAATCAAGTATTTGCTATTTTATCACAACCTTTATTGATATCAGTGCACATTGTATATTGACTGCTCCCTGATTAAAGTGGAAGAAGGCATTAATCTTATCAGGAAATAATTTATGTCATAGATAAGAATTATTTACCAACAAAAGCTTTTCCCTCACCATTGCCAGTTAATCTATCCATGCTTAGAAGATTTTTAAAAATTTTTAAATTTGTTTTAATTAGTTATACATGACAGTAGAATGTATTTATGATCTTTGATATATATCATACATAGATGGGATATAATTTCTCATTTGTCTGAGTGTACATGTTGCAGAAACATATTTGTCATGTAGTTACATATATACATACAGTAATTTTTTTTTATAATCTTCCCCCACAGTGAGTGGTGCTTCCTGACTTGAGCCTTGTCCTTACATGTTAGGGTTCATTTTATAAATGTCCTTCAAACTCCTTATCCACTGAGGAGAAAGTTGTCTAAATTATGAGAACAGGTGCCAGCCAATTTATCTCTCCAAACTTTGATTTCCTTATCTTGAAATAGAAATAAAATGTCTTTGCTCCTTCGTGATTGTTGTGAGAAGCAAATGAGATAGCATAAATTCTGACTGACCACCCAACCTTTATCAGAGCAGCATCAGTGAAAGTGTTCACTGCCTCACCTGACAGCCCATTCCTTGAGATCAGTTTTAGTAAATTGAAGATCTTTGTGAGTAAACGTGTGCTTCCTCATAACACCGTGTATAATCTTTTAACTCTGCCCCATTGGCTCTGCAAAACTAAACTTACACTATGGGAACCTCATCCTTCTTCTACCCCTACACCACAACCCTTCAGATAATTGAAGACAACATGTGAACCTCATTAATCCTCCTTTCCCAGCCTAAATTGTCTAAATCTTTCAATGATTTCCATTTGGCATGATTTCTGGTAATAACATTCTGGTGATCTTCCTCTGGAGAACCAGAGTTTTCTCTCAGTGCTTTCAGAATTGAATCCAATATTCCAAATGCTTTCTACTCCAGGGAGAAAAAAACAGAATTAGTGACTTGTCCTGACATTCTTTGATTAGTACAGCCTGAGTTTGCATTTTCTTTTAAAACAGCTGCCACACATCATGGCCCAGGGAAAGCTTCCTACCAGCTCATCCCAAATGGTGGTTCTTAGATGAGTTGCTGTTAAGGCAGGCATATACTGTTTTCCTCCAGCTGATTTTATTACGCTGAGTGCAATACTGTATTTTAGTTATATGCCCACACTATAAATCTATATAAATTAGTATATATCTTATTTCATCTGTACAAACTTATTATATGTAATATATTTCATAGTCTCATTTCATAATTATTATTATTAAAATTTTATTATGTTTCTGTAGGTAAATTTGTCCCAACCTGACTGTGTTCATTTCCATCTCAGTTGGGAGTTGGGAAGTATGTGCAGCATCATCTGTGAGGTTTTCTATCTTGCAAGTTAGCTACATTTCCTTATATAACAGTTCAGAGCTCCATGTGCAGCAGTTTTCCAACATACATGCTAATTATTTTCTTCATTGGGATGATTGTGCCTGCATTGTTTTATAGAAACCTATACTTCACTCTTTAAAGAGTCTCTCATCATAAAATGGTACCCAACAAATAAATGTGCATTGTTTTTAACCACAACCCTAAATTCAATATTCACAGTTACAGCCAGTGCTTTTTTTCCTAGGCTGTTCAGCGAGCGTCAGAATTTGAAAATGGTCAGCTTTTCTCCAAGTTCTGACCCTATACACTTCATCAGTTTTTGTTCCGAACCAAGCCCGAATAATAGCTCTGTTGAGTCTTTGAAAGATGGAAATAGCAGTAAGGTTGATAAATATGATCAATCAGAGTCTCTCATTTAATGCTTTCATGGTGGAGTAAGTTCACAGGGTAGGAACGTATGTCCTGTGAGGACACTTGAGGCTTGAAGAACATGAGCTTTCTTTGTAATCTAATGTGTTTTTTCATTTGGTTGGAGACCTCTGGTATTCTGCTCCCACAGGAAATCTTTCCTGTTGGCTCTTTCCTTGCTTTGTCCTACCAGTAAATGTAGTCTCTCTTTGAAAGTTATTGTTTACATGGCTGGGTTTTCATATTCTTTAATCCTCACAAACACTAAAATCACAAGAATAATGTCCATTTTACAATAAAGGAACTAAGCCTTTGAGAAATTAAATTATTTGATAAAAAGGAGCCAGCTTATAAATAGTAAGGTGAAATTTAGTCCCAGAGTAATCTGATTTCAGACCCCATGATCTTATTAACCTCAGCTTCATTACACATAACCTTTTACATTTCTGAATCTATACTGAATCTATACATCCACAGGAATGTCTTCTGTAACTTATGCAATACTCTTTTATAAACTCTTTTATTACATGGTCCCCACTCTTAGCTGGACTTCACTGTGTCCCTTCCTTTCATACCAGGGACTTGTCAATCTGTCTGCACATATTTCTCAACTCCATGATATGATGACTGTAGTGGCTGACCTGAGTCTCTGTGAGGATGTAGGGGGAGAAGGAATTGTCACTGCCACCACCACCTAACTCTGAGTGCATTGATTTGCCCCAAAACCAAGTACCTTAGTAGGACCAACAATTATGTGGAGATTGTTACAATGAAGCCATTCTTTAGGGCAAGATTACTTAGTTTTCTCATTTGAAGTATAATTCACATGTTCTTATGCGGCTTGTCAATCCATCAGCAAACTCTGTCAATTCTGCCATGAAATTATATCCCAGAACTCAATCACTTTTTACTATTTCATAGCTACCGACCTGGCCAAGCTACTAATATCCCTCCTGGCCTCCATCCTTCTACTGCTCCTCTCATAGAAACCTAGAACAGGAAGATTCCCCTGAAATGTACACCAGACGTGTCACTCTCTGCTTGGAACCTTCCAATCATGCCCCAAGCCATTCAGAGTAAAAGACCCTTTGCCTGCCTAGCTACCACTTCAAACATGCCTCCCTCACTCAATGTCCTTGCTTTACTTCATATGCCCCATATATTCCCATTTCTAGACTTGTGTTTGATGTTCCCTCTGATTGGAAAGCTCTTAGCTCCAGGAACATTATGGCTCCTTCCCCTACTCCTTCATGTCCCCTATTCTCTAAGACAGTGTGAATCTGTCAGAGAGAACTTTCAGATCCTTCATGAAGGATCTACACTATTTTCTCCATAGCTTTTACTCCATAGCAATCATTAACAACTGACATGTATTTTGTTTTGTTCTCCTATTGTCTTTCCATTTTCACTGGTGCACCCTCAGCCCTCTACAAAATACTTGGTGTGTGTTAAGTATGTTAATTAAAATATAAATTTTAATTAATTGATATAGAAATTTTAGTTTTAAAAAATTATGGAAATCATGTATTTATCTGTTACATGAATTCATCCTCAAGAAGATTCTAGCCTGTTGGGTAGGGGTGAAAGGTATAAAGTAATTTATACCTTTCCATGAGTAAGTGCTGTGATGTAGACATTAGGGCACATCATCCTCTTAAAGGAAAGGCATAAAAATTAAATTGAATTTTAGGAGAATTTTAGTCAGATTTATAATTAAAATATCACTCTGATGTTAGTGTAGTGGAAGGATTTAGATTAGCAGTGACTGACAGCAGAAAAACCAAAAAGAATGCAAGGATTCATGAGAGAAAAGCACATAGAACAATTCTTGGGTTTTTGACCAGAAAGACTGAGGTAAAGAAGACAGGGATACTTGGGAGAAGATTTTATATATTAAGACTATGTGAAAGAATCACAAAGATTTCAAACTAAGAATGAAATTCTGATCTATTCTTCTTTGATGAAAATCACTATGCTGTTGATACATTAAATAGCATTTCTTTATCCCATTATCTGTAACTTCTGTGAAGACAAGAAATGAATTTAGACTATAAGGAGATTTATTGTAATGGAGAGTCTTGCCTCATTTGAAGCAAGTCCCTGAGATAAAATACCCAGCTTCCAGGTATGAATGACAAACATTACAAGGACAAGATAAGAAAAGTGAATTCTGTCCACAGGTGGGCAAGAATGTTTTTGCTTTCTGGCATGTAAGCAAAGTCCAGAAGCTTGGCTGAGTTCTTTGTAAGTAGTTCAACAACTCTCTCCACAAAAGCAGCTGTCAGAACAATTAAGGGATGTTAGATTTTCAACACAGTTAGAGACTTTTTTATTTTTCCCATTTTTTCAAAATATTTTTAAAAAGAAAGGAAATAAAAGGGCTTGTATTAAAAAGTTCAAGGATACCACTCCTTCCCTTGGTCCCACCTCCCCTCACCAACTTAACCCCAGTTCTTAGTCATTCGTGGCAACAATTATTAACTGATTCTGTTTTGTTTTTGTTTTTAATTCTGATGTTTACTTTAAATCTACTTCAGCTGTAGACATTATCTATGGGCTTCCTGTTATCAGAGATAAAAATTTTGCTTCCTAAACACCCCATCTCCTCTCCTCTAAATATAATGGTTACTTGTATAACTGGTGTTAGAAAGTTTTATATTTAAGTTTCTATATCTTGTTCCCACAAATACAGGCACTGTTTTTATACTCATGCTAGTCTCTTATCATCAAAATGAAAAATGCAAAAACTGTTTATTTTCAAATTATTACATTCATGTTTTTTAAATGTTTTGGCCTTTTCTGCTAAGATTTCTAATATAGCAGCTCCTGATAGTCAGATGCCATTTTCTGCTAAGCTAGAAAGAGAAAGGTTTAGCATTTCTTTGAATGCTGAAGACTGTTAGTCCCCTTTAATAACACCACTTCTGTAGAGTAGATTTGCCCTTCCAATGTCCTGTTGGTAATGCTGCTGGAAATTCATGGCTGAACTGTTCTTGAGTAAGGCCTGACAAATTGGGGCCCAAAGGCTAAATTGCCTGTTTTATTGGAACACAGCCACACCCATTTGTTTACTTAATGATATAGCTGCTCTTGTGCTACAGCTGCAGAATTGAGAACGATTAAGAGACAGAATTGCCCACAAGCCTAAAATATTCACTGTTTGACCCTTGACAAAAAAAAGTTTACCAACCTCTGCTCCAGACTGCCCTAAACTGAGAGCATCTTTCAGCTTATCAAGACTCTACCATTGCAGCCATTGCATTCCTAAAGCCACTTTCTTTCTGTTTCTATTCCATCTAATGCAAGGGTCTCATGCTTTAATCCAGGCTCTTAGCTAAACTGGAGCCATTATCTCCTGTATCCTACCATCTTCCTCTTTCTCAGTTGCTGACTTCATTTGCTGGAACAAATGCTCCCTTGGCTTTCCAACTATGAATAGGAAGTTTGTAGAGGGGTCACATTTTCTGGGTTCTTTCATATCTGAAAATGTCTTTTCAATAAATACTACAAGTTACTAGCCTGGCGTAGAATTCAAAATTAAAAATATTTTAAAAGCACTGCTCCATTGTCTTCTATGTGACAGTACTACTGTTGATAACTTCTGTGTCAGGAGGATTCTGCTTTGGAATTACATATTAACGTGTGGCACACATAGAAGTCTTTTTAATCTTGAGATTTTTATTACTTTGAAAGCTCTTTGCTACTATTTCTTTGCTAATTTCCTCAAATGTGTTCTCTTTGTTCTCTCTGGAGTTCCTGTCAGTCATTTATGAAACACCTTGATTGAGCTGTTAATCTTCTTAAGGATTAATCACAGATATTTGGTGTTGGGTTTGTTTCTTTGGAAGGTGTAGATCAAATCTATTTTCTGGTACTCATCCTCAACTATGCCTATATATTTTCCAAAACTTCTCTTGAATTTTTTTTTTCTGCTGTGGTCTTAAGTTCCAGGTGTCTCCATTTTCTGATTATTTCTCTCTTTCAGCATCCAGATCTTTCTTATTAGCTTAGATATCTTGTAGCACACCAGTACTGTTTCTTCTAGTTTCCTTGATTCTCTCTAATTATTCTTACCTCCTTCTTTAGTTCAGGGGACTCTTCTCACCAGTTGGGAGATTCTTGGATTTCCAGTAATTTTCAAAGGTGAAACACTGATTGGAGTCTTGCTGAGAAAATGCAGGCTTGTCGATTGTGGGCCTCACTTTGAGTGGTGAGGGCATTGTTTGATTAGATCTCTGAATGTCAAAATGTATTTTTCCTTAGTCCTTGGGAGCACTTTTATTTTTTTCTCTTTTGTGACATTTTGTGGAAATTAATATTCAACTCCTCCTTGTAAAACATTCAAACTACACACTTGCCCTGTCTAGGACTCACATCTCTTTTCTGCCCTTTACTGTAATGGGTACATCTAAACCAGGTGTCCATCTATGTTTCTTCCATGTGAATTTATCTCCTCTCAACAAAAACAACCTCTTGTCTTCTTTAATGCCTGGCTACACTCATCAATACTCCAAAATCATTTCAATTGCTTAAAAAATGGGTTCCACTGTCATCCTCTGAAATCCTATCTGTTATCCTTTCTCCTGGAGGGTTTATATCTCCTGTTTCTTTTTCTGTTATTAGAGAAGCTTCAGGTGGAAAGGAGATAAGCACATGTGTACTCTACATTTTATATCACCTTAACCAGAAGTCAGTGGTCTACAAAATGAGATAAGCAGTGGAATTATTTTAAAAATGAGAGTATTCTTCTAATGAATACTGATTTCTGACATTGATTCTCTGTTTTTTTTTTAATCCTAAACCCATTCCATGTAACTTTTTACAACCTAAAACAACATTATTGGAATTGTGCCCCATACATACTACATTCTTCTAGGTAAACTTTAACCATTGAACATTGAAAATCAACTAATAATCCATATAATAAATAATTCTTTGTTTAAAGAATATGTTAGGCTTTCTTTTGATTAAATGAAACATAAAAGCAACTAATGGATAGAAAAAATAGACTAGGCAGTTGCTATCTAAAGATAACTAATGAATGGAAATAACAGTTTTAATGTGTCTCAAATAATATTTGTGTGTGTGTATTCAGACTAAATGCAACATATTTTGCTTTTAGGTTTTTGATTTTCATTTTTTATGATTAAAAAAACAGCATCCATAAGACATGACTTGCAGCTTTCATTTATTCACTGACATGAACATGAGCACTGTCAGATTTCTTTACTCATGCTATCTTGTGTGCAATGAAATACAAATGAGAGAGAAAAAAAGACACATCAAGAAAAACAAATACTTAGCATCTTTTTCTGCTCTGCTTGTAGTATAACATGCCTCCAAAGAAATTATTTTGAAAGTTTCTGAAAAGTCTATAATGTATTTACCCTAATTTCAAAGAATATATGAGATATAATGACATTGCCACTAATGCACTTCTCTTTACAGCTCTCTTCCATAGGCCTTTTGAGATCTTAAAATTCTCTCTTAATGTACTGTACAGAATAGACTGTGGTTTAACTTAGAACACACTTAAATTTTATAATTTTTGTAATGGTCATTGTATAAGCTATTGAAATAAATAGGCCTAATTATTGTTTAAGAAGTTTTAGCAGATACTCTTGTAGAGATCAAGTAGCAGACCCTGTTATATTCTCTTTCATATATGACAAATAATACTATCTAATTTGGTGTGGTAACTGCTACCCACATACAATTTGGAAATGCAAAAAAAAAAATGTATTGAATTTGGAGTTGTAGTTATCATCTGCAAAGTATATTTTGGAATAGATGAAAAATCTAAGGGTCTGCTTAGAAATGCTCCTAAAATGCCAGAATGTAAGAATTTTCAATGTTTGTAGTCCATATACTTTTATAACCTTAAGGACAGCAAGATCATCACATCATGTAAGATCAGTAATCTATCCCATCAATAAGGGTGGTAACAAACTGACGTTATGGAGAAGAGTAATTTTGTCTCCTTGTAATTCCAAAATGTACAGATGTCTTCTGAAAATCCCTGAACTAATAATTATTAATATCAATGTGGCTCATTTAAATAATCTTGAAGCTATAGTATTTACTTACTTTCACAATTACTTCAGTAATGTGCTTTATTAAGTGAATTAATTTATATAAAATAGTAGAAATGGTGCCAAGTACCTAATTTCCAATTATGATGATGATAATGATGATGATGACTATCACCATCATCATTATCAGATAATAGGAGGCAATGAGTTTAAGTATATTAAGAAATATACTTAAACTATGGTGGGTGTACTTGCCTGCCATGCATGGGCCAGGCCTGTGTTGCACTCCTAGCACCACAAAATAAAAAATTCAAAACATAAAAATTAAGAAATAACATTTTTCCTAGTTTTCAAATGACTTTCCTCAAACTTAAAGGATTATCAATACTTCATGAGCAATAATCTTGTGATTTATAAGGTTATATTCAGTTCTAAGTATAATAGTACTGGACTTTAGCTTCTTGTACCTCTCAACAATGAAATGTTAAGAATATATGCAAAAAGTGCAAAGTTTAAAGCAAAAATTGACAAAAGAAGTACAATAAGAAATAGATAAACTTTTCAATATCATAGGAGCTTTTTATATACTTTATTTAATAATTGCTGCATTGCATAGTGAAAACTCAATAAGACTAGAGGATTGGAATACTACAATGAACAAATTCTCTTTGATGAATATACAGAAAGTAATAAGCCAAAATTTGCAGAAGCACATCCTCTTCAAGGAAACAAAAAAATATATATGAAAATTGACATGTTCTAAATCCATAAAGCAATTTTCAATGAATTTTAAAGACATGGGCTTTTAGGGAATTCATTTCTAAATAAAATACAATTAATATAGAAATACACAATATAAAAATAACTAAAAAAATATAGAATTAAAAACACTTTTAAGGAATAGAGGTGTTCAATGCTCACCTACATTTTCTCCAAAAAGAAGAACCAGATAACGTATAAATGGGTGCATTTAAAAGCAAACGGCTGAGGAAGAGTAATGGAATGCAGGAAGAAATGAGAACCCTCTAAGATATAGATACCTTGAATGGGGCATAAAGAATAGAACAGAGCATAACTGGCAACTATGACCCCTGTTCCCCAATCACAGGCACTCTACTGCAGGGGGGAAAAGTTAATTGGAGAGTCCTATCAGTCTCCCTTTCCATGGATGTCAGCAACCCTAGGTATAAGAGAGTTCCATGGTCATCACAGGTTTTAACACAGCAAAGAGAGCTATCAGGAATCTACACTGTAGTTTTGCTTCAGAGAAGAAACTTGAATTATCTCCCCTCAAACACTGGAGACCAGGCTGGTGCAGGATGGAGTCATATTGGAGCAGAGCCATGCTGCCAACCCCCATGGATCTTATGCTTCACTCTGTCCTACCATGTTCTCCATGACAGTATGGCTGTCACTACCATGGTCGCATTCACCACTCTCCACATCCCTTGCCCCAGCACTCCCATAGCTGAAGTAGCCACAAGGTAGTTATCCCACTCCTACTACTGTGTGTACTGTACCTGCCTGGACTGCTAAGTGTCCTCTCCCCACTGTGGTCCCCCAAAAAAGAAGGGTTCTCTGAAGCCACTGCCACAGACACTGTGTCCAAAGCCATGGATTATAGCTAAAGAAGCTATAGGGAGACTACATTGTCATACCAACTAGAACCAAAGCCATCATAGCTGGCTAAACTAACACCCTAAGACACTTCTTCAGAAAAAGGAGATTTACTATGATAACTATCTTAGAAAAGTGGTAGAGAAAATTGACTCATCAGATGAGCAAACATCAATATAAGGACAGAAGAGTATAAGAAACAGGGCATCAGGGTACCTTTAAAGGAATACTAACCCCTAGCACCAGACTTCAAAGAGAAGGGTATTGAGGAAATGCCTGATAAATAATCCAAAAGAATGATTCAAATAAGACCCCATGAGCTTCAGCAAAACACATAAAAATAATTTAGCAAAATAAGGAGAATGAGTCATGATATGAATGAGAAATTTAGCAAAGAGGTAGAGATCATGAAAAAGAATAAAAGAGGAATTTTGGAAATGAATAATTCAATAAGTCAAATAAAAAATACAATTGAAAGTCTCAACAACAGAACAGCAAATTAGAAAAAGCAGAAAAAGGAATATCAGAACCTGAAGACAGGTCTTTAAAAGAAAATTGAGCCAAATGAAAAAGAAAAGACAAGGAAAGGAGAAAAAGAAAAAAGAATGAAAACAATCTCTGAGACTTGTGGGATACCCTTAAATGAAAATTTTATTAAAGTTGGGGGATCTCAGAGGGAAGGAAAAAAAGAGAAAGATATAGAAAATCTATAATAGCTGAACATTTTCCATCTAGGGAAAATTCAGATACCTGGGTCCATGAGTCTATGTGACTGCAATGGAGCCACACAATTACATAGTATAGTCAAATTGTCAAAGGTCCAAAACAAAGAATTCTAAGGCAACAAGAAAAAGGATATAAGCTGCATTTAAATAAAACACCAACAAAAATAAAATTACATTCCTCAGGTGAGACTTTATAGACCAGGAGGGTATAGAATGACATTCCAAGTTCTGAAAGAAAATGCTGTCAACTAAGAATACTATACCCAGCAAAGCTATCCTTCAGGAATAAAGGGGAAATCAATCTTGCAGGAAAAGCAAAACCTGTGAAAATTCATCACTATCAGACACCTTACAAAAGACACTTAAGGTCATTCAGTGAAAGAATAGAAAGTCATCAAATAAATAACCTAACACAATATCTCGAAGCCCTAGAAAAAGAAGAACAAATTAACACCAAAAGCAGATGACAGGAAATAATTAAAATCAAAGATGAAATAAATGAAATTGAAACAAACAAGCAAAAATAAACAATTCAAAAAATCAATAAAACAAAATTTATTTCTTTGAAAAAAATAATTAAAATTGATAAGCCTTAGCCAAGATAATGAAGAGAAAGAGATAGAAAACTCAAATTACTAAAATTAGTGATGAAAAGGAAATATCACCATGGATACTACTGAAATACAAACAAATAATCAGAAACTATTTTGAAAATCTATACTCCAATAAAATAGAAAATCACAAAGACATCAACAAATTTCTAGAGTCCTATGACCTGCTTATATGAAATCAGGAAGACATAGAAAATTTAAACAGATCAATATCTAGCAATGAAATTGAAGATATCAACAACATCCTACCAATAAAGAAAAGCCCAAGACCAAATGGATTCTCAGCTAAGTTCTACCAGACCTTCAAAGAAGAACTTACACCAATACTCCTAAAATTATTCCGTGAAAATAATTCCATGAAAATTATTCCATGAAGCTAGCATCACCCTGATACCAAAAACAGACAAAGACACATCAAGGAAAGAAAATTTCAGATCAGTATCTCTAATGAACAATAGGTGCAAAAATTCTCAATAAAGTACTGTCAAATTGCATACAAAAACATATTCAAAAAAGAGTGCACCATGATCAAGTAGGGTTCATCCCAGGGATGCAAGGATGGTTCAACATATGGAAATCAATAAATGTAATTTATCACATCCATAGACTTAAAGACAAGAATCACATGATTATCTCAATAGATGAAAAAAAGAGCATTTGGCAAAATACAGCATCCACTCATGTTCAAAATAGTAGAAAAACTAAGACTAGTAGGAACATACCTCAACATTGTAAAAGTTATATAGGCTAAACCCAAGGTCAACATTGTTCTAAATGGAGAAAAAATTGAAAGCATTTCTTCTAAAAATTTTAATAAGACATAGATGCCCTCTTTCACTGCTTTTATTCAACATAGTCCTAGAAACCCTCACCAAAGCAATTAGAAAAAAAAACAAAGAAATTAAATTGATACAAATAGGGAAAGAAGAGCTCGTATTATCCCCATTTGCTAATGACATGATTCTATATTTAGAAGACCCAAAAACACTCCACTGAAAAGCTTTTAGAATTCATAAATGAATTCAGCAAAGTAGTAGGGTATAAAATTAATACCCACAAATCAATTGTGTTCCTATACACCAATGATGAATCAGCTTAAAGAGAAATTATGAAAACTATACTATTCACAATAGCCTCAAAAAATAAAAAATAAAAAAGCAGATACTTGGGAATTAATCTAACAAAAGAGGTGAAACACGTCTACATTGAAAAACTACAGGACACTAAAGAAAGAAATTGAAGAAAACCTTAGAAGATGGGAAGATCTCCCATGTTCTTGGATAGGCAGAGCTATTATCGTCAAAATGTCCACACTACCAAAAGCACTATACAGATTTAATGCAGTTCCTATTAAAATTGCAATGGTTCTCTTCACATAAATAGAAAAAGCAACCATGAAATTCATTTGAAAAAATAACAGGCCCAGCATAGCCAAAGCAATCCTTAGCAAGAAGAGTGAAGCAAGAGGCATCACAATATCATACCTTAAATTATTCTACAGAATTAAAGTAACAAAGACAGCATGGTATTTGTGCAAAAACAGACATGAAGACCAATGGAACAGAATGGAATACACAGAGATTAACCCACATAGATACAGACAGTTATTTCATACTAGACAAAGGTATCATAAACATACATTGGAGAAAAGATAGCCTCTTCAACAAATGGTGCTGGGAAAACTGGAAATCCATATGTAGTATAATAAAATGTAGCCCCTTTCTCTTTACCTGCACAAAATTCAAATCAAATTAGATCAAGGAACTAGGCATCAGACCAGAAACCTTGTGCCTACTAGAAGAAAAATTAGTCCCAACTCTCCATCATGTCATCTTCAGAACTACTTCATCAATAAGATCCCTAAAGTGCAAGGAGTAAAATCAAGAATCAATAAATGGGATGGTATGAAACTGAAAAGCTTATTCACAGTGAAATAAATAATCCAGAATGTGAACAGAGAGCCTACAGAATGGCCACCTGCACTTCAGATAGAGTATTAATCTCCAGGGTATAAAAGAACTCAAAAACCTTAACAACAACAAAAAAAAAATAACCCAGTCAATAAATGGACAAAGGAATTGAACGTACACTACACAGAAGAAAAAATACAAATGGTCAACAAATATATAAAAAAAAAGTGTTCAACATCTCTAGCAACTTGAGAAATGCAAGTTAGAACCTCACTGAGATTCCAACCTACTCCAGTCAGAAAGGTAATAATCAAGAATAAATGTAAGAGTAAATTCTGGTGAGGATATAGGGGAAAAGGGACACTCATATATTGCTGATGAGACCACAAATTGGTGCAGGCACTCTGGAAAGCAATATGGAGATTACTCACATAACTTGTAATTGAATCACCATTTGACCCACTTATCCCACTCCTTCATATATATCCAAAGAACTTAAAATCAGTATACTAAAGTGACACAGCCACATCAATGTTCATAACAGCTCAATTCACAATAGCTAAACTATGGAACCAATCTAGGTGTCCTTCAACAGATGAATGAACAAAGAAAATGTGGTATATATACACAATGGAATATTACTCGGCCATAAAAATAATAAAATCATGGCATTTGCTGGTAAACGGATGGAACTGGAGACTTTTATGCTATGTGAAATAAGCCAATCCCCAAAAAACCAAAGGTCAAATATTCTAATATGTGATACTGACACACAATAAAGGAGAGGAGGCAAGATAGAAGTTCTTTAGATTAGACAAAGGGAAATGCAAGGAAGGGAGAAGGGATGGCATTAGGAAAGACAATAGAATGAATCTGACACAACTTTCCTATGTTCATATGTGACTACATGACCAATGAAACTCCACATTATGTAAAACTGTAAGAATGAGATCCTGAGTAGAATAAGTTATACTCCATGTGAGTATAATATGTCAAAATGCACTCTACTGTCAAATATATCTGAAAAGAGCAAAAATTTTTATAAATATTTTTAAAAAGATGCTTAAGATAAACCTACAACCTGAAGGTAAGAAGAAAACTACCATTATGAAAACATGTAAAATTACAAGACCCAATCAAAAAGCAGATATACAAAACATAAATACATAAATAAACATTATCAACATACTAAACCAGAAGGATAATCAAGATATGAAGGAAAGAACAGAAGTTATTCAAAACAAAAGAAATTTAACAAAATTACCGTACAAAATTTTTACTCTTCATAGTCAACTTAAATGTAAACGGACTAAATTCTTTAGTTAAAACATACAGCCTGGCTAAATTGATAAAAAGAGAGAGAGAAAGGCCCAGAGATATGCTATCAATAATAAAACTGACTTTACAAGTAAAGACACACTCAGGGTGAAAGTTTGGCAAAAGATATTTCACACAAATATATACCAAAAGTAAGCAGGAGTAGCTAAAATTTTATTTTAAAAAAATAGACTTTAAGAGAAAAGCTGTTTAAAAACAAAAGAAGGTTGCTCTGCAATTATTAAAGGATCATTTCAATAAGAAGCTATAATAATTGTATATGCACCTATTGCTGGAGCTCCAAATTTTGTAAATATATATTACTACCTCTAAAGGAAGAGATGAGTTCCAAGACAATAATAGTGGGTGACCTCACCACTCCACTTCCATCAATGGACTGATCATCTAGACAAAAATCAACAATGCAACATGAGATTTAAACTCTAATATAGACAAGAAGTTTAAAATAAATAAAATAAGTCCTAAATAAGTAAAATCAGAGATTAAAAAGGAGTAATTAAAATATTAATAATATAATAAAAATTAATTAA
Source organism: Marmota marmota marmota (assembly GCF_001458135.2). Classification (NCBI taxonomy): domain Eukaryota; kingdom Metazoa; phylum Chordata; class Mammalia; order Rodentia; family Sciuridae; genus Marmota; species Marmota marmota. Next base: position 21,466,157 of record NW_025999968.1, on the reverse strand, counting down.
GATATTAAAATATTTATATACAAAGTGTTGTTAGGTAGGGACTATTATGAACATCTATATATATCATCAAATTGAAAAACCTAGAAGAAATGCATAAATTTCTGGATACATATAACATTACAAAACCAAACCATGAAGATACTGAAAACCTGGGCAGACTGATTAAAAAATAATGAGATTGAATCAATTTTTATAAAGTCTCCAACAAAGAAAAGCTCAGGGCCCAAATGGAATCACCCATAGACTGAAATATAATCTCATTTTAGTATATATTCTTTCAGTCTATTTCCTAAGTATGAGAAGTTTACATTTTCTTTTCATAAATTTGTAAAAACACTATATAATATTTTGCTATATATACTTAAGGCAGTTTTATATTCACTTATTATAACATGCAGTTTCCATGTTATCATAGAATATGACTTATTTTAGTAGTTTTATAAAGACTTTAAAATCAGTCTCAGTTTTTTCCATTATTTTTGAAAATTATACTTTACCATTGAGTATCATATGAGTCATTATAGAGCAATATTTTTGCAATTTAAAATTCATTACAATTTCAGTCAATATAATAATGAAATAATTAGGACTTACGATACTCTTATTTAAATAAAGCCCCCAAAAAGTGATAAGTTTTTTTTCAATGAATATATCCAACCTAACAAAATTCTAGGATATATTTTTTTCTCATTTTAATGTCATTGGATTTGTGTTTCTTCTTACAATCAACAACATTTATAGTTTAATGTTTAATTGTTTCATTTCTGGAAGTATATGTAATAATGAGACGTGTTACAATCTAGGTCTCAGTGAAAAAGTGTTTTTAATAAATAAAATAGTGAAGTATAGATTTCTCTAAAAAAAATAAATTGTGATGAATGTCCCTGAGAGGAAAACTGACTGAATGAAATTTTAACTAAAATAATGTTTACATTAGTGAAAATGGAGCATTAATATGAAAACATACTTTTTCATGTTTATTATTCTGTTAGAACATCTGCCTATTATTATCTCTGGAGAATAAATAAAAACACATTAAAATGTCTACAGTTTTGAATCATGGTTTAATTTACAGAGGTGTTGGCGATTATCTATGAATATTTTCTTTAGCTTAAGATAAAATGATCTAATAATACAGTTTTATTTATAAACCGTTTTTATAATAAAGCTAGGGAAAGTCTTTATTGCTGTTAAGGACTCATAATATCATTTTTAATAGTAATTCAGGACACTCACCGGCTTTTGTAATCAAGATAATTATCTATGTACTTCGGGAAAATACTTTTTCTCTCATTTCTTAGAGCATTTGACCACTACAGTTGGAAATCCACTAATTTCTCTTAGACATGGTTTTCTAAACATTATCCTTCCACTGCAAATACTGATCATTTTTATTGCTTGACTGAATTCCAAAATGTCTTATTTGTGCTAGTGCAGGAATTCTCACATACTGGGATAAATGATGGCCTCTCATGCTTGCCTCCTCAAGCGACTCTTGAAAATGTTTAGTTTGTACTTTCACATGGAGTTAAATACTCAAGCAGGTGTCTGTCATGAGGACACCTGTCCAATCAAACATTGAGTAATATTAGCTATCCAAGGTATTCACTGTGACAGACACTAGGGGATCAAAAAGAAGGCAAAATCAAATCTCTGCTCTCAAAACTATCATGGTGTAGTGGGAAAGACAAATGAATAAAAAAGTCACATTTAATATGAAAAGTGCTGCTGATAATGATTACAAAAAGAAACATTAGAGAATATTGAGAATTCCTGCCTAAAAGAGGATATTATTCAGCCTAATGGGAACTAATATTTGAGAATTCACTCTGTGCCAAGCTATGCTAAGTGCCATCTATATATGACCAAAAATTAGTGGCTTTTAAAAAATTCACACATTTATTATTTTACAGTTCTCTGGACTAAAATGAGGATATTGGCAGGACCAATTCCTTCAGAGGACATCAGAGAAGAATCTGTGTCTTGCCTTTTCCAGTTTCTAAAGGTCACCTGCATCCTTGTCTTATGGCTCCTTCTCTGCCTTCAAGACCAAAATATAGCATATTCAGACCTCTCTCTTTCATTCTCTTAGCTCTGTTTCCATCCTCCCATCCTTTCACTGGCTTTCTTGCCTCCTTCCTATAAGGACCCTTGTGATTGCCATCATACTCTCCATATTCAGGATTATTAACTTTATATAGCTATAAAGTTCTTTTGCAAAGTAAGGCAACATACTCACCGGTTTTGTGAATTAGAATATTGACCACTTTGGCAGGGGCATTATTCAATGAACCATGGCTACTCAGTGAATTACTGGATAAAGTAGGAAAAAATAGATTTTAGGAGATGTTATGAACTGACATGTGTCCCCCACCAAATTCATATGTTGAAACCCTAACCTCCAGTGGAACTGTATTTGGAGATAAGACTTTTAGTAGATAATTAAAGTTAAATGAGTTCATGTGATCGGGTCCCAATCCAATAGGATTGGGAGACTTGTAATAAGAGGGAGAGAGCAACGTCTTTCTCCCCACAAGTGTGCACCAAGGAAAAAACCATGTGAGGACACAATGAGGAGGTTGCTACTTACGAGCCAGGAAGGGAGCCCTACAAAAACTGAAATCAGCTAGCACCTTAATCGGGGACTTTCCATTCTCCTAAATGGTAAGAAAGTAAATTTTTGTTATTTAAGCTAGCCAATCTATGGAATTTCCTGTGACAGCCTGAGCTGACTAAAAATACCGAAGAAGATAATTGGAGACTTGCAGGTGTTAATACAATATACAGTTCAAGAGAGAAATCTGAGGTATAAATGTAGACTTGAAACTTAACAGCCTAAAGGCAGTAGTTGGTGGTAAAGAAAGACATTAACCTGAGATATTATGTATACTAAAAAGAGAATATATCTGGGAACAGAGCCATGCATTTCAGGCAACACAACTATCAAATTCTCCAAGAGTGCTCAGCAGATGGTTAAATTAGCCCTAAATTTCAGTTGCACTATGTATATAGCTAAAGGGCAGGTGGAAGTTGTGGTAACAATAATGGAAGCTACTAGAGACAGTTCGAGGCATTTTATGTATCTTTACTGCCTATAACTCTGCAAAACACAGTTAAGTTTTATAGACAAAGGAACCCAAGACTCAAAGACATTGAGTAATTTTCCTGAGTCACAAAGATGTTTTCAATAGATTTGATTTCTAACATGATTCTTCTGATAGCACAATGGAAAATCAATTTTGATAGAAAATCAAATAGAACTAGTTTTGAAATGCAAATATTTCTTAGTCTAAAGAGGTGCTCTTTCTATCTACCCTCAGGCAAGAAAGCAGGTTGATATGAGAGGCTCTCTGGTTGAGGCTGATACATTGAATGAAAAAAAAAGGTGTTGTGGGGGTAGAGCTATCAGTGCGTTTGAAAAGTTAAAATATTATGAGTAAAAGTGTTCACGAAGAAAGTAATATACTAGACTTTATGATATCAGAGGAGACAGAATTTCAATTTTCTTCAAGACAGTGCTATATTTGGGAGCATGTTTTAGCAGAAAAGAAAACCTACCCTCAAAGAAACAGTAACAGTTTGGAATGTGGTGTAGGGAAAAATTGGTAGTGTATTATTTATGCTTCATTTGATAGGGAAGTTAAAAGACCTCACTCAGGTTTTGAAGAAATCCTGCTTCCTAAACTAGATTTTATAGACTTTAACAATGAAGCATACTCAGAATGGCATATTTAACATATCCTTCATGGATCAATATGATTTTCAGACACATGTTACATAGAACTTTTAAAAGATTCCAATAGCTTTACAAATTTTAGACATTAATCTGTACCTCTCAAGTAGTAGATAGGTAGTAGCTATTAACTGACAATGATACAAAACAGGAAAAAGTAAAATGACTTCCTGTAATGCTGTACAACAAATTAGTGGTAAAGCCAGAGAAAGAAGCCCTAATATCTAACATATTGTCCTGCCCCATGTGTTTGTCCACTTCTGATTGACAAGGCTTGTTAAGCAGGAGAAATTTTCCATTATCTTGAACTTTTCTGTGGAGTCAGAAGCATTGTCATATCAGTTCACCTGGTGTTCAATTACAAATTTTCTTTAAAATGTCATTCTTTTTATCATATGTAGAAGGTATGCTATGTATCAGGAACAAATCAGACAGAATTAGTCATAAAGATACTGGTATCCATCTTTGATTGACAGGCAGTGAGTGAATACAGTTGGTTAAGTAACTCTCCTGAGAATATTAATAATAATGGAATTTACGTTAAGACCTCAGGAGACTAATATATTCCTCTAGAATAGAATTAAAAATCTAATGATATATGTTTTTTTTCCTCTATGCCTTTTTTAAAACTCTGTTTATGACATTTAAAAAATATTTTCCCTATTACTTTTACACACAGAAAGGGGAGTGGATTATGTTCAGTTGGTCTTTAAAAAAAATTAAAGAAACTGAAGACAAAAGATATTGGGCCATCTTCTTACTCTGTAAAACAAAAGGAAAGCAAAAAAAATTTATGCAAATTTTTAAAATGTTATTATATTTGAAAACTCTTCTATCTCTACATCTACTCCAAGATAATCTAATTTTGAACCTAGATTTGTTGTTTTTCCCCTCATTCATTTATTTCATTCATACAGCAAATATTATAGAGGTGTTTACTATGTACTCAGGATAGTGGGAACAAGAGATAGCAAGACAATCAAGACCTATGCCATCATAACTAAGATTATAGTTGATAGGATAGAGTCATAGGAAAGGGTTTAGACAACTAATAAATGAGTAAACAAATCAGATATGGCTTACAAGGATAATTCAAATAGTCAAAATCCTAAGCAGTAATGTGGTAATATTCTTAAGGCGAAGTGCACCAGGAACACACTACACTTAAACAATTTGTGTTTATTACTCATTTAAGTAAAGGAAAATTCACACCATGGAGACCTATAGTATGTATCAGCAAGAGTATTAGAACTGATTTAGGTTTTGGAAGGGTGATTTGGGAGAGGGTCTCAGGTAGTATGGATTTGCTTTGAGCAATGGCAATTCTATGATTGTATATCCTTTTTATTTTATCTTTCATTGATGTGATGAGACAGAAATCTTGACTATAGTGACTCCATTTTGTGAAAAAGCCATGCCAACTAGAAAGGTCATGACTGGGACAAGTTGTTTTTTCCTTTTGTTGCGGAAACCCTCGAGAACATTGAACTATCTAATTGGACTCCGTTTCTGTAACTGGGGTAACTGGGCTTATTTTGATTGCCTAAGCCTCCTGCCGCCTGACTGCAATCTCCCGCTTCTGTAACTTGGCTTGATTGCATTGGCTAAACCCCCTAACATCCCTTTTGTGTTTTTTTTTTTTACTTAAATATGAGGCCAAACTGAAGGGGGTGCGCCACTCTGACGATCTTGCTTTTAGAGAGTAGAGTGTCCACCGCTGACCAGCAATAAAGGCTTAATTGGAATGGCAATGTGTGGGCTGAGAGTTATTTGAGGGTCTTGGTATCGGTATAACATTGACAAATGACAGTTGTACATATTTATGGGATATGATATCTCTATTTAGTTATATTATAGAATGATTTAAAATAAAATAAAATAAATAAAAGCCTAATTTAAAAAAAAAACACCGTCTTACATAATTATCACTTTATAAAGTCAAAGCCTTAAAACCTATTTTTTTAGAAATTTTGAAATATAAAAAGCTTTATTTTAGTCATCATGCAGTGCAATAAATCAGGAAAGTTTATTCCTCCCATCTGACTGAAACTTTGTACACTTCAATAAATATCTTCCCTATTTCCATTCAAACTCCCTCAGGATCTGGTAACCACCATTCTACTCTCTACTTCTATTAGTTTGACTTTTTCAGATTCTATACACTCATAGTACATATTCTTCTGTGCATTGATTATTTCACTTGGCATAATGCCCTCCAGGTTTATTCATGTTCTTTCAAATAATAGAACTTCCTTCTTTACAAAGGCTGAGTAATATTACATTGTATGTATATGTATATATGTATATATATGTGTGTGTGTGTGTGTGTGTATATATTTCACATTTCCATTCCCCTTTTTTAGTTTTACTTTTTACTTTATGTATTTTTCTATAAAAGTTGTCTTTTTTATAAATAATTTCAAAATGTGAGTATCATGAGGTTAAATATGAGATTCTTTAAAATCCTCTTAAAAACTACTCAGGAGAAAAAGCATCAAATGTGCCTTCTTGTAATTTATGTACTGTCAATAGACTACAACACAATTTCTGTTTAAGCCAAATATACACATATTTTTCCATTAGCATATATGTTCCATAAATTAACAGAGACAGGTATTAGGCATACACATCGTTTTTCTGAAAAGGCTCAGTCATTTGGCCAAATGATAAAATTGTCAGTTTGTAATATTCATGTGTGTGTATCATTTAGTATTGTTTTCATCATGTTTGCTCTTATATTTTGATGTACATTTGACTCATCATGGTCTACTAGTTGATACTAGTAGCTGATGCATTTTATCACTTTGAAGTGTGAAAGCCTTCCCATATTTTCCTCATCCACATATTCGATGATGAACACCCAGGCTGTCCACATATCTTACCTATTTGTGAATAACACCACCATGTATAAGTAAGTGCAGTTATCATTTCAGCACACTGATTTCATCTTCCTTCCATATTTATCCTGAAGTGGGATGGCTGGATTGTGTAGTAATTTTTAATTTTGTGTAGAATCTTCGCAGTGTCTGCCATATGTCTATTTCCTGTCAACAATGCTTAAGAGTTCTCTTTTCCCCACACCCTCCCCAACACTTGCCTCCTTTCATCTTTTTTCATGATAACCACTTTAACAGGTGTGAGGTGATATTTCACCATGCTTTTAATTTGCATTTCTCTGATTAGTCATAATGAGCATTTTCTTCGTATACTTATTGACCATTGTATGTCTTCTTTTGAAAATATCTACTTAGGTCTTTCATCCATTTTTAATTGAGGTCTTTGTGTTCTTGCTGTCACATTTTTTTGAGATTCTTATGTATTTTGAACAGTAGCCCTTATCAGATGTATGGCTTGCATATGTTTTCTCCTACTCCATGGGTTGTTTTCTTTATTGTTTCCTTCGTGATGGAACACATGAATTTATTTCTGGGTTTCCTATTCTGTTGCATTGCTTTCTTTGTCTGCCTATATGCAAGTACCATTCTCTGATTCCCATAGCTTTGTATTACATTTTGAAGTCAGGTGGTGATGCTTCCACCTTTGTTCTGTTTGCCCAAGACTGATTTGGCTATTCAGTGTCTTTTGTGGCTCTATACAAATTTTACCATTATTTTCTCCATTATTTTGGAAAATGAAATGGGAATTTTGATGGGGGTTACATTGAATCTGTAGATTGCTTTGACTAATATGGCCATTTTAGCAACATTAGTTCTTCCAGTCCATGAACACAGGGTACCTTTTCATTTTTTTTTTTTTTTTTTTTTGCTTCATCTCCTATGATTTCATCAATGTTTCCTAGTTTCACAGAGTATTTTTTATTAAATTTCTCATTTTGTTTATGCATTGGATTCTTAATTTTATTTAGTTATTCATATGTATTTTCTCGCCTTTCCTTGCTTCCTTAAAATGACTATTTTAAATATTTTTCTGGAAACTCACATCTCCCTTTCACTGGAGCTGCTTATTGGCACTTTATTAGTTTAATATTACAGTGTTACTTTTGCCTCATTCTTTGTTATTTACATAACTATGCATTAGTGTGTGTGCTTTTGAAGGAGCAAATTCCTCTTGCAGTCTTTACAGTCTGGTTTTGACAACTCGGCTGCTTCTCCTGTAAGACTTCTTGGCTGATGGTGTTGCCTCCAGCACCACAATTGAATGGGGTTGTATCTGGGTCTCATAGCTGGTGCTGGGTCTTCAGTGGAGACTGCAGTTGGTGGCAGTGTTTCTAGGGATTCTTGTGGGCATAAGTTCTGTATATTCCCTGGGTGGACAGGACTGTCTCCAGGACCTTGATCTGATGAGGCTGGTGCTGCAGTGATAAAGGATTGTTTCAGGGTCTGCAGAAGGCAAGTCTTTTACCACATGTACTGGTGGGTGTGGCTTCTTCCAGATCTCTAATAGAGCTCCAGGTGGATCAGCAAATGGGTCACAGGCCTGGCTATACTGTGCTGGTGGTATATGGCTGAAATGGGTTTGAATGGAGATACAAAATTATTTCCAGATCTACACCTGAGACTGAAATCTTCAGGCCTCTTTTGAGGGAAGCAAGCATATCTCTCAGTAATTTCCTGTCTCCTTCTGAGTTCCCATTTGATCACATTTGCTCTCAGACTACAGTGGAGAAGAGTTATAGCCAATTTATTAGGTCATTTCAGGACCCACAGTGGTTCCAGGTTCAGGAAATAAGCCTTTAGGAGCACTTCTGGATATGCCTTCCTCTGGATCCCCACGTGGACTGAACTGCTCTCTGCAGGCAAGAGTGGCCAGAATCAAAATCCAGGGCCACTTGAGAATGCACTGTGGAATAAAGTTGGCAAGACTGCCATGGAGACTCAAACACATCTTCTGGTGGTGCCCCAGCTTTGCAGTTCTGCTCCTAGACTGCAGATTGGAGGGACTGAAACTGAGGTTCAAGGTTATTTTGGAATGTGCTGTAGGAACAATGTTGGCAAGCCTGACATGGAAGCACAGTGGGGAATATAGGAGCATTTTTTGAGCAATTCCCTAAACAGTCAGGATAACTCCAAGGCTATATATAGTAAAGAGGGGCTACTGCCTATAGGACTCCTTTGCTGTGTGGAAGAGATCAGCAAGACTGCCTCATTAGCAGAAATGGGTGAGTCTTCTTTGAGTCCTGTGCTAGCAATTCTAAGCTGGGACTTGAGCCAAGGGACCATAGAGCAACACCACAGGATAACATTCAGGCCTAATGACAAGACCAAATATCAGCATGCAGGCAGACTTGTCTGCAAGGTGCTTTGTTCTGGATTCCTCCTAGAGGTTTTGGCTACTAGTTTTGTTTGCAAGCTCAAGGCCAAATGGGTCTGTATCCCAACCATTTGGGGAATGGTCATTTTTAGGTTCAAAGCTAGACTTAACAATCAGTGAATCTGACAGCTATGTTTGGAACCGTCCTATCCAAATAATTTTCCTAGGTCTTAGGCTCTAGTGGAGTTTTACACCTCCTAGCTGAATGCCATAAAGAGATCTGTGTCCACAGAGAGAATTCTTGTATGGGTGGTTGCAGAAAAATTAGAACCAATTTACAAGGTCATTCCAAGAACCATCTTACTTTAATTGCCCCTTAGATATATGTTATAATTGCCTTCCATTCACCCTGTGGATGAGGGAGGGATTTCCTTGCTAGTGTTCTGGAGATGACCACACACAGTACTTTACGTTGGACAGATGAGAAGGCACAATATTTATTAATCTTATATACACACAGTCCAGGGGAGGAAGACACTACACACCATGCACGGCCACATGGAAGTTGGAGTGAACAACTAGGATTGTGGCATGCAGGCTTCATAGATTCAAGAGGGAGGGTTACCCCGATTCACTAGGGAGTATGTGATTGTCTCGGTTGAATCATTCCACAGGTGGGCATGAAACTGAAACCTACTACTTATGGGTGAGGAGGAACCTGGTCTGTTTGATATGAAGGGTTGTTTGACTCAGGGACCTTATTTGTAGCAGTAGAGTGGGCAAGAGAACTTGAAGCAGGATATTTGATTCCCTCCCAGGTTCCTCCAGCTATAGAAGCAGCACATAATATTGGTCCTATATTTAAAGACTTTAATTAATCATACTATTGGGGGGGGGGGCTAGAATTAGAAAAAGCTATAATTGTGGGGTTTTTTTCTCTTATAAGTAACAATAATTTTAGCCAAAAGACATGAATATTTGGTATTTTGAGTGGAACAGTGCACTTGCCTCTGTCTGGGCTTAGACAAAATTATGAAGTGGTCCTGCTGTCATTTTGTTGTTGTCTCAAAGTAGCCTTGTCTGAAGTTGTTATTGTATTTGAGAGAGTAAAATAGTCTCACTCTCAGAGCCAGACTGACCTGTGAATGTTAGAGGGTCTCTCTCTCTTTTTTTTCATTTTTTATTTTTCCATTTAGAAGGACCAATTGGTAAGAGGCTAGGTTCAATGAAAAGTGGGTGGTCAGGGAAAGTTTTATGAATAAGAGCTGTCAGAGCTCAGCCATTTACTGCTAACAAGGAACTATCCACACAGAAAAGGGTTAGAGAGGTATAATAGAGAAGAAAAGGAGATGAATCCTAGTAGAGAGCTGTCCTGTCAGGCCAACAGCAAGTATGAGGAAAGAAATATTTAGTCTTGCTTAAGAGACTTGATTAAAAAAATGAATTAAAAAGTAAGAAAAGCCTCAGGAACATGGTTATTTGCTTCTTTGGTTCTTAAGAGATTGGAGGAGAGGAGGAGCCAGCATCTCAGAACACAGGGAGTAAATTTTTGAAAAACCTCCAAGTGATTGGGATATGACAGGCCTCTAAGTGGGTTGTCATTCACCAGCTCACACTCCCCTCACAATTCTAGTTCAGTTGTATGGGGATGTTTTTGAAAATCCAATACTAATTGATATTTTAACATGACCCTGTATATTATGTAACAAAATTACTTGTCCAGAAAGGTTTTACCACTATCCAGGGAGATAGATGGGGTTGTTAGTTAGCAAATGCTCTTGTCAGTGGCAGAAGATCAATTATCTTAGATATAATTTTCTTTGCTCTCTTGAAACTGGATTGAGTGTAGTGATTTTTTTTCTAAACTGTCTAACATACAGCATATTTCAGATAGGTCTCCATTTTCATTCAGTAGTAAAGGATTCATAGGATACGTCTTTGTCATCCCATCCACCTGGCCATATCCACTTGATGTGTTTGAACATTATAAAATGGTTCAAAGACATCTTTTTACCAATGGGAAATTAACATGCTAACATAAGAGAACAGTAGCAATAAATAGCCTACAGCACAGAACAGAGGCTATAAGGATGGATTCTAAAGCCAGACTAACTGGTACAAAAGAGAACTCTACCACTTCCTAGCTATATCATTATGGACAAGTTACTCAACTCATGTGCCTCAGTTTCCTCATCTACAAATAGAATAATACGAGTATCATCAAAGGTTTGTCGTGGAGAGTTATGTATTGAATTTTTTGACTTGGCACATGATAAGCACTGAATAATCTAATAATGATTGCAACTATATATTGGGAAAGAAAATATTAATAATAATAATTAACACCATATCCTTATGGTCAGGAAGTTAATTATGAACTAACCAGTATTTGTAGATGTTCTCAGATATTATTGAGAAATAATTTCTCTTACTTAGGGTTAAGTTATATACAGGGCTTCTATTCTTGCTACAAAGGCAGTCACATAATTAATCCATTTGGGACAATATCCAAAATTATACATTTAACTTTAAGTATATTTTTTTCTTGTCTTTCTCATATATCTTATATATCCCAGCATAATGTGGATAAGAATTTTAATACATTCTGTAGCTGAGCCATTTGGACTTTTCCTAAAGAATGCACTGGGAGTCTCAGATCTTTAATTGAGACAAACCATATTTAGTGCCAATGAAATAAGTGTGATAACAGCTTGATCATGCAGAGCTTGACATGAAGAAAACACCTGCCTGGTGTTAATAAGATACATGGATTTTAGACAACAGAAAACCAAAGAAAATTTCCACTATGTCTGTCTTGATAAAATACCAACAGAGTTCTCATTTATTTCATTATATTCAAAAATTCATTTGAATTCCTATGAAATGTGAATAGGAAAATCACAGTGATTATGGTCTCATACCAGGTGATAGGTTGTAAAATATTACTGAATTTTTATAAATATGAACATATTTTTAAAGGCAAAGTAAAAGAAAAAGAGAAAATAAAAAATTGTATTGTTCCACATATTCATTGGAAAAGAACAATGATCTGAGGATGAAACTCAAATATCTTACTATGCTTAAATATTAACATATACAACACCTTTTCTCTCAGGGTCCAGAGCCTTGAAATAGAAAAACATTGAAATTTTCTAACAGTTGTCAGATTTTGTATAAGAAAACATCTTTTAAATATCAAAAACATAACTAAGTAGAGCAAATAAAAAATCAAAAACATATTGCTAACATAATTGAAAAATTACAGCTTCCTTTTCTGGGAAATACAAACATCCATCCTCCAACAGGTTGAGACCATCACTAAGTTAAAAAATACTATTCTAGACTCTGATGCAAAATTTGTGCAATATTTATAATACCCCAATATCATAGGCAGTGAATTTTATAGAGAAAATAGTTTAGTGTTTTTGGCATATATTTTTCTAAAACATGTATTAGAACAAACTATATTGTTAGACTATTTTCCATTGCTAATGGATATGTGTGCAAAACTTTAAGGAAGAAATGTTTGGTCCTATTTACTTTATAGTTTTTTAAAAAAAAAAATTAGTGTCTATATCAAAATATAGTTAATTTTCATGTGTAGTCAGCAGTTAGTTGACTGTGATAAATTGGTCCAAAGAAAATATGGATAATTGAAAGTTATGAGTGCAAAATTTTAATTCAATCTTCTGCAATCAAACTTATATTATATCCAACAAAGACTAGAACTGGTAACTAATAGATCAACTGAAGACATTTAAATTTTTATTCCTTTCACCCTTGCAAAGATTTAAACAAATTATTTTGTGATTAGCACTTTACAGTTTATAAGCACTGTCACATATATTCTCATTTTTTTATTGTCTTTCCAATAAAACTCTCTGTAATTCTATAATGTCCTCATTTTATAAGTAAATAAATTAGGGATCAAGCATCATGCTTCTAAGTAAATGCAGGTGATTAACCCTAGAATAATTAACATTCTAGAATTTTAGGCTTTGTTGAATGGATTGCATTGCACCTAGATTGCATTGCACTTCTTTCCCGAAATAACAACTCAAGTCTCCTTAATGCCCAGAGTCCACATCATACTCTTTACTGTTTCCGACTTTTAATTCTTTCTCTTTCTTTTTTGTATTCCCTCTCTGCACCCATCTTGAATGTCCCTCCCACCTTCTCCAGGAAGTCCGCCAGCCCCTGCTGCTCTTAAGGAATACAACCTTTACACAGATTGGTTTGAGAGTTCTAAGTGCATCATTTATGTACATTCAAATTCTGCTACTAGACTGTGAGCTCAGGAGAAAACAGAGACCAAGTTTCATATTTCTTTGAAACTCATTTACAGGAACCTAGTATTGGATATATATGTAGTAAATGCTTGATAAATAAAATATTTGGTTATTATTTAATCTACCCAGTGGAGTGAGTATTGAAACATAACTCATCTTGCTGTATTTGTATTTCCATGCATGTGGCTTGTAATTGAACCTATATAATTACTAATTGTAGTTGAGTTCAGTGTGTTTTTTTCCAATATGCTCATACATTAGTTGACCCTACCATTGATTTCTAACGGTCAGTGAAGTCCAAGCCTGTGGCCTGGGAATGAAATCAACCACACTGCCTGATGGATTCCCTGAATAGGGCAGGCATGTGGCTCATATATCAGAACTGAGAACCAGAACAGGAAATGTTATATTGTGATTGCTTTTCTATAAGAATTACATTAGCATCACCCATTCTGCTAGTCATAATTTCTCAAAAGATCAGGGATTTCCTGTGGTACACAGCATATGAAAATGTATTCCATTTTATGTAATGATATAAATGTAATGTAAATGTATATGCTGTCAATCAAGCATATTATCCATACAAACTTAATTTTTAAGAATGTAAATTTTATGTGAAAATAGTACACTTGAACATCTCTGCCTTTTAAAAAATGTATAGCATTGTATGACAATTTGCTTTTTCTGAAATATAAACATTCTGTTTGACAAATAACTCCTTTTGTTCATATTTTAAGGTGAATTTGGAGAAGTCTGTAGTGGGCGTTTGAAGACACCAGGGAAAAGAGAGATCCCAGTTGCTATTAAAACTTTGAAAGGTGGCCATATGGATCGGCAAAGGAGAGATTTTCTAAGAGAAGCCAGCATCATGGGTCAGTTTGACCACCCAAATATCATTCGCCTAGAAGGTGTTGTCACAAAAAGTAAGTTTCTGATTTTCTTCATTATTTCTTTTCTATATCAGTCTGAGATTTTTAAAATTTGATAACAATAGCACAGTCATTAAGAGAATAACAGTTCAGATATCATCGGATATTACCCCTCAGAGACTTGATACTAAGCTGTGACATTATCAGAGTTTGCACTGGTCACCAAATAGCTTCAAAATGGTATTACCTGTAAGCCATTGCTAATTTAACCTGAAGTAATGAATGCAGAGTAAAGCATTATATGTATGTTTTTTCAGTCAAAATTAATGGAAGAAAGTTTCAATATTTTGGATCATTAAGGTAAAATACTACTGTTTAGAAATAAATTTTATTCATCAATAGAGAATGTTTTATCTAGAACAAAACATTTCAACAAAAAGTTTAGTATGGAGACCATCTACATAAATAGCAATAGAAATAAATTGTTAAATTTGATATAAAGTGAAGAAAAGGATTATAGACTCTGAAGTAAAAAATACTGCTTTTACAGAAATAATGGGACCAAGGCCATTCCTTCAAAAGGCAATTTCTAAAATATCCAAAATTAGTCATATACTCAAAGAAACATATTGATATATATTCACTTTTATTTGAATGATAGTTCATAAAATGCAATAATATTTCTTCTTATTTTATTCACTAATGAATTACACATATAAAATCCAACACAGACTGGCATTAAAATTTTCTTGAAAATAATTACAATCTTTGAAAGGGGTATATTCTTTTACAGAATAGAAATTTATTTTTAAACAATTTAAATAAAGTTGAAATTTTATTTCAGATTTAGAAGGAGAAAAGCATAAAAGCTTATTAAAATTGTGTAACTGGCCCTCTTACTAAAATTTCTCATAAGATGTCGAGCAACATGCTGCCCAAAGGCAGCAGATTACATACAGCCATGAAGTTTGGAAGGCAAAAAAGAGATTTTGACAGCAGGAGTTGTAGTGGACTGTTAGTGGGCTTAATGAGGTCTTTTAATATTATGCTCTGTGTAACTCTTCCCCACACTCTGAGCTTTTCCATATGTCTAATTTGGCCAATGAGACATTAGGAAGTGTGAAACAAGTGGAGGCACTTTACATATTATTGCAACACTCCTTCCTAATATGCAGCACTGCAAAGCAGAGGAGTAGTGAGATGCTCCAGTCCGCAGCCACATTGGGAGCTCCCTGCAGAAGCACTGAATGACAGCCTTGTGAGTGAAGCATCTCAGATATTTCAACCACACCCCTAATCCCTATCACCACTGACACCAGATGGCTTCAGCTATAGCCTCCTTTTGGAGCAAAGAAGTTACCCAGCTCAGTCCAGTCAACCCATAATATCATAACAAAAAATAAAATGTTTTTTTTTTAAGCCACTACATTTTTGGACGGCTTGTTACACAGTTGTGGATAACCAAACACATAGACTTTAGTTAGAATTCAGCTCTTGTAATTTAAAATTAGTGCTGTTTCAGGTAAATTATTTTACAATTCTAACCTTTACTTGCACTTCTATAAAATGGGGTGGAAATAACCCATTACCATATTGAATAAAGCACTTCATATCTTCTCTTCTTTGCAGTAAAGCAGTACTTATAGCAAAGGAATACTATAAGAATTAACTGTAAATGTACAATGCAATTAGCATCGTGTGTGACTCATGGTAAGCCTCATTTAACAGGAACCATTATTGGTACTATGTGTATCAGTCATTTTACACAAACATTTTACCATTTTACCTTCACAGCAGCTCTTGTATCAATATCCATATTTTAAAAATGAGAAACTAAGACTCAAACAAGTTAATTAACCCACATAATTAACTGCTAACCCAAAGCAGCAATATTGGTATCAAACAGAAGTCTGTTTAAATGGAAGGGTTTTCTTTTCTCTTTTGCTATGTCGCAGTGAGTCAAAGTTTTAAACTTTAATTACTTTACCTAAAGTAAAGCAATGCTCAGTAGTGCACGCCTGTAATCCCAACGACTTGGGAGGCTGATGCAGGAGGACCACAGGTAATAGAAGCAATCCTAGACAATTGGCAAGACCCTATAATATAAACATTAAAAAAGGGCTTTGGTGTAGCTCAGTGGTAGAGCACTTGCCTAGCATGCATGAGGTCCTGAATTCAATCCCTAGAACTGCAACAATAATAATAGTAATAATTAAATAGATAACAATCTGAATTAAATAACAGTGATTTTCAAAATAGGAAACATATGCCTTAAATTAATCCTAAAAGGAAAATTAGGAAAGAGCCTGCTATGTATGATACCCAGTGAAGAATCAAATCTAAATGAGAGAAACTGAGAGACAAAGAAATAAATGTTAATTATTTCATTTATATTTTCTGACTTCCTCATCATTAATTTAGCTTCACCATGTCATGTTATTTCTTCTGTTTTATATGGCAATCAGAGGATAATTGTGCAAGAAAAATATAATTTTGAAATTGAGTTATGAATCTTTGGAGTGTATTTAACATAACAATTTAATGTCAAAGTCTTTTTATATGTGATTACACATGAGATATATTGAAATAAGTGTTCAACAAAAAAATTGAAGATAAAAAAAAATCAGATCTGTATTTTTGATAAGTCAAATTATATGTCTTTTTCATGTATTCCCATGTTTTTACTTACATATTCTCATATATATGTAAATTAGGGCCTATGATAAGGAAAAAGATGTATAGACCTATGAAATGTAGGATTATAAAACCTAAATCATCTGAATAGATTTAATATGATAATCTGTGACATCTGTCTCCCAGTTTGAAATAGTTTATTTCATATAAACATCCAAACAAGGAGTACAGTGATTACATCTTTAACAATCTTATCCAAAAATGAGACCGGTGACCTGTACTTAGTTAAATTTATGTGATCCATGAGTCAAAATCCTTGTCACATTTCTTTAAGCAAAAAAGGAAATAAAATCCCATTTATATAATAAACTGAGAAAGGATAGATTTAGTATGCTCTTGAGCAATAATCACCGTTATAATTTTAACTTGTAAGAGTGAGCCCCATGTATGAGTGGTGTGGTGCTGCCAGGGTGGGTGGTGAGAACAGAGAAAGAAATAATTCCCGCAAAGATAAGTGGGCATGTTTACACTGTTATCATCTTGCCTCGAGGGCTATGGATTTGCTAGGAGAAAGGCAATAAATAAATGAATGAATGCCTCATTCCCATAAATACATGATAATTGTTCCAAGATTGCCCTTAAGTAGCTAAGAGATAGCTAGCAATTAATGCTCCCTGAAGATCACCCCATTACATAAAAGATAATACTGATGAAGATGAAGATGCAGTGTAGGTTTACAAGGGCATATTTGTAGAGTATCCCAGGGCCCCAGAAACAAATGCATAGACTCTCCATTAAAAGTAATGCAAAATTATAGATCAAAATCTTCATAAAATCATTTTATAAATTCTTAATATGTAATCTTTAATCTTGTAGTTTTTTTTTCTGAGAGATATGTATTATAAAGTTCTTGGGAATGCTTTTCTTTCCTTTCATATTTGTGCATATAACTGCTTTTATTTTAGATGCGAAGGTTAAATGTTTAAAAGCTGTATTATTCAAAAGTGTTTCTGATAAAATTTGAACCTATTTATATGATACACATCACAATTTCATTAACGTTAAGATACACCTGATATAAAAAGAGATTAATCAGCCTATAACTATGTGCTTAGAATGTACCTTTTCTCCAAGAAGCAGATAAAAGTCATCAATTAGATGACAGACTTTTAGCCATAAGTAGCATAAATAGTAGCAATTCATAACAGATAATGTATACACCAGTGTCATTAACTATATAACTCACAAAAAAAGAGCTACCCTTCTTAAAAAAATCAGAATTGCAGCACAACAATGAAGAAATTCAATACAATAACTACACTTCAGGAGACTGGGCCCTGCCATTTGAATTCATGATGGTGGAAGAACCAAAAAGAAAAACAATGGATAGTAGCAACTATATTTAGGTATATAATTATATCTCAACTAAATCGTAACTCCAGTAAGAAGCAATAAAAGCAAATCAGGATAACATACAAATTCTTAAACATAACTTCATTTCACCATATGACCTTCACAGTATTAAAGGTACAATAAAAAGTTCTGAACCTGCTCAAATCCTCTTTAATTACTCAAGATTACTGTGACTTCCCTCCAGGGAGTTTGGGGGGCCACATGGAACATAACTAGAAAAATAAATTAAAGCTAGTCAAATACCTTGTAGTAAATGCATAAGAACTGCTTCTTCTAACTGATGACTTTTATCTTGTAGTCTGCTTATGAAATAATAGACATTTCCCAAGATTTCCACTATTACTTTTGCCACTGATATATCTTCTTCTCTGCCTCGTTATATTCAGACAAGTCGTATGACCTCTTTAGGCCTCATTTTATTCCTTTGTACAAAAGACGAAAAAGTGCAGATTAGACTAGAATCCGATAAAGGTCACATCTAGGTCTAATATTTTGCGATTCCTTTCCTTTGACAAAAGAAGAGAGTCATGAAATGTTGGTGCAGAAAATTTATGCCAGTGATAACTTATCACCCCAACTTTATTATAACTTCAGATTCAAAGTGATGATTCAAAGAGATAGAAAAGGAAGAAATGAGAAGTACCTATATTAAAAATTTTGAGTTATAATCTGTAAGGTAGAAAGTTTAAGGGTAAAAATTTCCCATGAGGAAAATCAGAGTTTGGAAACTGTATTAGCTCTCCATCTTCAATGGTTTAGACCTGGAATGTCTCCTAAATCCTCATACATTGAAGTCTTGGTCCATAATGCAACAATATCCAGGGTTGGGGTTTTGGAGGAAGCGAAAGGATCTTTAGGGATGTAATCTTTTCAGTGGATTAATCCATTTTATGGATTAATAATTTGAATGCACTACAGGAAATAGGTAGAAACTGTATGCAGGTGGGGGCATGGTTGAAGAAGGTGGATCACTGGGGGACTATATATTATGTCCCTGGACTCTTCTTCAAGCCTCTCTTCCTCACTGCCCTGAGCTGAGCAGCTTTCCTCTGTCACATGATTCTGGTATGATGTTCTTCTGCACTTCAGTCTAAAAGCAATGGAACCAGCCAACCTTGAAATGAAACCTCTGAAACCATGAGCCAAAAACAAACAAACAAAAAACACCTTTCCTCCTAAGTTGCTTATGTTAAGTATTTTGATTGAAACAATGAAAATCTGACCAACACAGAAACAATCATTATAACAAAATACCTGAGGTTATTAACTTATAAAATAAAAGGTTTATCTTGGCACATAGTTTTGTAAGTTCCAGTTGTGATTGATCACTTCCTTTGTTCTCTTTTGGGTCTGTGATAGGGCAGCACATCCTGCTAGGAGCACGTGGCAGAGCAGAACTACTTACCTCAAGGCCAGGGAACAAAAGAGAAAGGAGTCAGGGACCTTCAGTCCCCTCAGAGGGCACACCCTAATGGCCTAGGGACCTGGCACTAGGTTCTATTACCTCCTAATAATGTTACCCCAGAGACCAAGTCTTTGACGTTGGGGGATTAATGAACATCCAAATTGTAGCAGATATATAGTATAAATCATAAGTGGTTAAAATGTTCTGTAAATCTGTTTCTAGTAACAGACATTAGATATTTGTTTGTTTTTTCCTGTGATTTGGATGCTCTGAAGGGTTTTCCAAGAAACATTTGCTTAGGACCGCTGCTCATCAGGCACTATTATTGATTAAAACCTAGAGATATAGAAAAGAGACCAACTAAGATCAGAACAGGGAAGAAGAGCATGAGGAAAAGATTAACATTAAACAGAGACTAGTGGGGGGAGAGAAAGGGAGAGAGAAGGGAAACTATGGAAATGGAAGGAGACCCTCATTGTTACACAAAGTTACATATAAGAGTTTGTGAGGGGAAAGGGGAAAAAAAAAAAAAACAAGGGAGAGAATTAAAACAACAGCAGATGGGGTAGAGAGGGAAGATGAGAGGGAAGGGGAGGGGGCATAGTAGGGGATAGGAAAGGTAGCAGAATACAACAGTCACTAATATGGTATTATGTAAAAATGTGAATGTGTAACCGATGTGATTCTGCAACTTGTATTTGGGGTAAAAAATGGGAGTTCATAACCCACTTGAATCAAATGTATGGAAGATGATATGTCATGAGCTGTGTAATGTTTTGAACAACCAATAAAAAAAAAAAAAAAAAGAAAAAAAAAAAAGAAAAGAAGCGACCAGTGCTCTTGAGAAGCTCATTTGTTGGTGAGAGTCTACTGAGGCCAGTATTTCCCGATGCAGTGTAGCATATGCCATTTGGGATGAAATTATTCATTCATTAATTCATTAAATATTTACTGAGTTCTCATTCTTCTAGTCACTGTTAATACAATAATGAAAAAGAAATATCCACTAGAGGAGACAAAAAGAATTATGAATATATAAATATCATTTTAGGTAAAAAGCAAAAACTGAATTCAGTAAAGGAACCAGACTTAGGTGTGATAGGAGAGTATTCCAGGCAGAGGAAACAACTAGTTCTAAGCCTTTGTGCTAAGAAAAAGAATTTGGTTTGTTAGGGAAACATCAAATAAGCTGGAGAAAAGTAATGACAGTGTAGGTTACATAATGGAATAAAAAAGTACCAGCAGAGAAAATTATAAGGAGGTTAGTACAATAATCCAGTTGAAGAGTAATGAGAAAGTAGGTTAAATAAATATAAAAATATAAAAAGAAAGGAATAGATTTGAGAACTATTTCTAAGGTTAAGAGACTTTAGTGACTATTTGATAGTATAGGGGGAATGAGAGAGGAAGAGATGTTTTTAAATGACTCCCAAGTTTATGGTTTCTATAAGAAAGTATATTGGAAATTCTGTTGAGAGAACAGATTTAGAGATAAAATGATCTTTTCTGATTTGGACATGTTAAGTTTGAGGTGCCTGAGGTTTCCAGAATGCCCCTCAGGCCTGGTTGGGAGTCTAGGCTTTAGGTGCAAGTGAAAGAGTACTCAACAGATAGGGGATGGTTGGTGGTTGAAGCCAGGGGAAGGATGCAATTACCCAGAAGGTGGAGGAGAGCCAGTACTAAGAGGCATGCTGAAGAAGAGAAGTTCATGAAATGAAAGATGGAAGAGCAACCTGAAAGAGGAAGGACAGGTTTCCAATGATGAGAGAAAGGTCAATAGAATAAAGTGAACTGGGTAGCCACATGTAATAAGGATTGAAAAGCATCCTTTGGGTAGAGTAATCAGTAGGGCACTGTCCATCAAGCTCATTGAGAGGGCACAGGATACATTGCAGTGTGGCATAGAGCAAGACATGTGAACACTGCAATGGAACTGGTAGCTTTTGAAATGAAAATCAGATACTGTTGATTGTTTAAATTTCAGATATTGAACATTCTTTATTTATTCATTCAAGTGGTACTTATTAAGTACTGAGCTGCCATGTGCTCAGCTCTTCTCCAAGCATTAAATATTCAACAGTGAATAGGAAGTCCCGAGTCTGGTTTCTCTAGGTCTGCCTTCTCTGATTTCATTCATCTTGAATCCCAGATTGCATTTATTCTGAACGACAAAGATATTGCCAAATTTATTCTTATTTCTCCTATATTTCCTTTCCTTTTCTAAACCCCTGAGGAGATGAGATAAAAAGTATCTTAACCAGGTACAGAGTCAGATAACTGTGATATGAAGACTGTGGTCTCTGGAAGACTCACCTTCTTAGCTTCTTCTGTAGTTAACAGCTGCTTTTTTCCCCCTGTGACTTAATAAGTAAGATTACCTCGCGAAGGGGTGCATAGAGGGCTAAGGTGTTATTAAAAGTTTGAAATAATTCCTGGGATGTATATGAAAGAGAACTGACCAGGAACTGAGGAGGAAAGATTATGAGTATCTGTTTTAGTTAGCTTTTTTGATGCTTTGACCAAAAGGACTGACAAGAACAACATAGATTAGGAAAAGTTTATTTTGGTTAACAATTTTAAGAGGTCTCAGTTCATACATGGTCAATTTCATTGCTCTGAGCCTGGACTGAGGCAGAACATTATGGCATAAGCGTGTAGCAGAAGAAAGCAACTGAGAACATGGCAATAGGAAGCAAAGAGAACTCTGCTCACCAGGGACAAAATATATACCCCAATGGCATGCCCCCAGTGACCTACTTCTCCCATCATACCCTACCCACCTAGAATTAAGTCTCAGTCAATTCATATCAGTGGATTAATCAGTGATTGCATTACACCTTTATAATCTGAAAAATTTTGCACTGTCTCATACATGAAATTTTGGGCAACACTTGAAATCTGAATCATAATAGCATCTCTGAGCAGTCAGGGACCTGGAGATATTGACAAAACTTGCTGCCCTCTTATCAATGAGGGAATCGGGGATGAAATAAAAGTGGGAAGGGGTGAAACCCATCAGAAGAGAGGCACACCCCCCCCCAAAAAAAGATGTTTTTCTGTACTTTCTCTCTTCTACTAGCCTTAAAGATTTACCCCTTGCTGTTGCTGAAAATAGTGATGAATTATTCTTTTGTAATCTCTGGACTCTCAAGGGATTCATAGAACATTAACTGCAAAGTATCTACTTTTTAGAATTATAATGTATACATATTGATAAACAGAAAACAAACCAAATGTGACTGTAACCGATAATAAAAAGATGACAAAAACCTGGTGGCCCTAGTGTCATACTTTGTTCAAACAGTACTGGGGCTAATTGGGATCACCAGCTTGTTTTCTTTCTGTCAGAGAATATGTCCCTCCTTATAAAAGAGAATAAACCTTTTTTGTATTCAGGAGAAATTTGTTCTTATACCTTCAGTATTGAAGCATTTGAGATTTCTCAAGGTCGTTCACACTAATCACCTCCCTAGATCTACTTCTAACCTGCTCCTTCCTCCTGTGGTTCTCCTTGGGTCCCTAAACCATCCTGCTAATTATTGGGTAGATAGTAATAAGTAGTAACAGTTTAAAAAATCTAATAACAAGTTGTTATGTGTGAAGGTAACACTGTATACTCTAAGAACTAAGAGAGAAAAGGGAATGCAAATGAAATTTTATTCACACATATTTTCTTTTAATACCCCCAAATACAATTGAATGAAGCCATGTAGAGGGTGAAATCTTATTCATTTCAAAAAGGAAAAAAAAAGTCCTTTCACACCATCCATAAGATAAGATTTGTTCTGAGTAAAGAGTGTGATAAATCTGAATTTGGGAAAGACTGTAGATAAACTTGATAAACCCATATAGCAGGCACGAATTTGCATCTATGAATTCAAGAGAATAAAAACCTACCTGCCAGGCTACAGGATTAGACAGTCAGTCATTACTGAGGAACCTTCACCAGGTTCCTAACAGTTTTATGTAGGACTAGATAACAACCAGCCAAGTCTTAATCACTGAAATTTATTATAAGATCCTCTCTATATTATTTCTAGTAAAATTATCCATGAAACTAATAAATGGAAATCTAACAAGGCCCTCACTGAATCATAATTTTTTGGTCCTGGGTATTGAACTCAGGGCCATCCATGGCTCCATGGTAAGGACGTACTATACAAGTAAGCTGAATACCCAGACCCACTTTGATGAACATGGGCACTTTAATACTTGTTGTTTGTTTGTTTGTTTTTGAAAGAGAGAGAGAAAATTTTAATATTTATTTTTTAGTTTTCGGCAGACACAACATCTTTGTTTGCATGTGGTGCTGAAGATAGAACCCAGGCCACACGCATGCCAGGCGAGTGCGCTACCACTTAAGCCACATCCCCAGCCCTTAATACTTGTTTTTGCTGCTGCTGCTGTTGTTGCTTTGTTGTTGCTGGATTGTTATTATGACTTTTCTTAAATGTTTATTTTTATATAATTTCAGATTTACAGAAAATGTTGAAATAGCATAGGTCCTATATAAATTTCAGTAAGTTTCCCTGATTTAAGGACTTTACATAAAAATAAGGCTATTATCAGAACTAAGAAAGTACAGTAGTGTTTATTAAACTATAGAATTCTTTAAAATTTTTATCAGCTTTTCCATTGATGTCTCTTCTTTTCTTCCTGTGCCATGATCGAATCTAAGATCCCACATTATATTTAGTTATCATATCTCAGCATCTTCCAGTCTGTGACAGTTCTTTACTCTTTGTCTTTCATGACCTTGATGCTTTTCAAGAATACTAATCCGATTTTTGTCAAATGTCCTTCAATTTGAGTATGTCTATTGTTATTCATGATTAGATTGTGTTTATGCATTGTTTGGCAGGGGCATCAGAAAGATGTACCCTTCTCACAGCTTTAGATGAGGGAGTAGCTGGTGTCCTCACACCTTATTCTTGAGGGTGGTAACAGATTTCTTGCTTAAGAGGGCATCTCCTAGATCATTCCATTATAAAATTATTTTCCTCTTTTGTTAATAATATGTTATTTGAAGGAGAGAGAATTTAAACTCTGAAAATATCCTGTTCTCCACACATTTTTGTTTACTAAATTTGTCACCTGTTTTAAGTAGATCTTGTTTGCACAGTTCTTATTGTTGAGTTCTAATGTAGGTTTTTCTATTTCTGTCTGTATTTATTAATTGAAATTCTTCTATAGGGAAAAACTACATTTCAGAATCTCAAATAAGTATATATGTATCCTTTGGGATCTGGCTTTGTATGCTCAAAAGAATACACTTGAGATTCATCTGTTTTTATTTTTGCTGAGTTTTATTCCTTTATATACATGCACCATCATTTATTTTTGCATTCAGTGCTTGAAGGACATCCTGGGATGTTTCCAATTTGGTGATTATTAATAAAACTTCTGTGAACATTCATGTACAGGCTTTTATGTAAACATGTATTTACTTAGATCTTGGGTAAATGCCTAGAAGGGGAATGACTGAGTCAGATGGTAAATGTAATATTTAACCTTATAAGAGACCATCAGACTATTTTCCAAATGGGATTTTACATTTTGCATGCCTAACTAGTAATTATGAGAATTTCAGTGTCAGTACATTATTTACAATGCTTGAGATTGTCATTTTAAGAAATTAGCCATTCTGATGCATCTACAGTTGTATCTCATTTTCATTTTAATTTGAATTTTCCTAAGGACTAATCATTTGGAACATCTCTTCATATGTTTATTTGTTCCCATGGGGAGTGTGTCTTCTTTGCCCATTTTTTGAAAATTACATTGTTTCATTTCTTAATATTGTTTTTAAGGTTTATATTTTATGAATATGGTCCTCAGTAAAATGACTTACAGATGTTTGTCCAGTTTGTAGTTTGTCTCTTCATTCTCTAAACAATGTCTTTTGCAGAAGTTTTTTTAAAAATTTTGACCAAATGTAATTCATAATGTTTTTAGTGGACTGTGCATTGGTGTGAATATAAAAAAACCCTACCTAACCCAAAATATTCTCCTCTACTATTCTGTAAAAGATTTATGGTTTAACACTTTACATATAGATCTGTGATCCTTTTTGAATAAAATATATGGTATGGGACAAGATTCTTTTCCAAATTTTGTATTTGGTTTATTTTGATATTATTTATTGAATCAAAATGTTTTTTGAAATATAAAATGATTTTTTTCTCTCTCATTTTAAAATTCTCTGCTTAAAATCTGCTTTTCTTCACCCCAAAGTCAAAATTCAAGCTCCTGAAAATAATAATTCAAGGTTTGGGATGATTGGCCCTTGCTCACAACATATCTTTAGCTTAATCTCCTACTTTTTCTACTGTTTAGTTTATATTCTATTAACAGTTGACCATTAATGACTCATGAAAACACTCTTTCTTACCCAAAATATTTTATCATACTTGGCTCTCTGCTTATAAAATACTTCTTCTTCCCTACCTCTTCACCCGAGCTATTTCTATGAGGGAAGAGCCATTCTATATGAATCACACTTTTTTAATCTCTGATCTGGGTTAGATATCCACATTGCATTTACCAAGTAAGATTATAATTACTGTGTACATGCATGACCCAAACATATGATGTTTTCTTCGCCCTCATCCCCACATCAGGTTTTGAGTAGCTTTCTCATATGCCCCTTGGATTATTCTTGTACATTACCACCAGCCTGTTAACTGAAACAGCACAACATGTACCTTATCTTTGTCCCCTGTTGGACCTCTATCTCACCTACATACTGCCCACCACAACCCTTATAAAAGCTTCATACAATTGCACTGACCCTCAGTAAAACAAAACTATATCTGTCATTTCTGGATTTATCCGGAGGCTTCAGGATCCCATAGTTTTGCTGGGCTTGTGTGTGTGCTGAGTGAAATGAGATGGGCCTTCTTCAGCCACTCGGTGCTTCAATTTGTCATTTGGATACCAAAGCTGCTCTCATGTACTCAGAGTAGTCAAAATATCTCTGGAACAGATTCATGTGGTTTATGGTGACCCTGATAATGAATCCCTAAACTCATTTTTCCTTTTAGTGTTAATTTTCTATTCTATCTCCCTATTCTCTCAAACTACTCTCTCTAATCTCTAACATATACTCCCCAATATGTATTTTATGTTTATTTACTTTTGAATAGGAGGTCCTGTTAATATTAGAATAGGGGTTTGAGGAGGCCATGGTTGATTAAGTAGAAGCTGTATTTATTGTGTTGTCTAGCACATGATGAAGCACACATTAAACACTAAGTACATAAAGATGAAGGAAAATGTTGAGAGAGTAGAGAAGGGAAAGAAAAGAGAGGAATGCTAAAAAGAAGGGAAGGAAGCAAGAGAATAAAGAAGGAACCTAATTTTTTCAAAGACTTCAAACCTAATTCTCAATTTTAACAATTTCCTATGTTAGTCACATAGTGGAAGTGGAAGCTTTTCTCATAATTGTGTTTCTCTGGGCTTTTGCAATTTCTCCTACCTCTGAACAGTAATCAGATATTAAGTGTGTTTCTCCTCTAAAACTTTATCTGTATTACAGTTATTTAGGTACCTGTCTGTTTCTGTTATAGACCAGAATCAACTTAAAAGTAGGAACACTATTAATTCATCTTTATATTCCCCATATTACCTAGTCCAGATCTTGTGTGAACTCAGCCTTAACTTCAGAGTGGATATAGAATACAGTATTGCACTTTTTAGGCATGAGAAATGAAAGTAGGCACACATTAGTCCACTCATGATTGAGATAAAACAACAGAATCATGTGAATTTATTGACATTTTTATTATGTTAACATCAATCATTGCGAGTGTATTTGTTCATTTTCCACCTAGCACAAATGTCACCCAAAGACATTAGTATTTTTTTCTCCATTTCATTCAGATTCAATGGCTGTTTCAGGATTCTTAGCTCTGAATATAATGCATTGACCTTTCCCCTGAACATTAATAAGCATGATTCTTCTGAAATAAGTTCAGTTTTCATCTTGGCATGGCCATATATTACATAGTGCATGCTGTTGTATTTGGTATAGCAATCCATAAGTACAACAAGCTCTATAGCACCTCTGTGACTTTCTCACTATTTCATATACCTAATGACTGAACTATTCCATTACACTGAAATGGAAGTATACAAAAACGCCTTCCATTAGCTACAGTTTCTGGGACTTAATGATTTATTTAATACAGATTTTATCTCATGGCAAGAAATTCCAGAATGTTCCCTGAGGAAGATAGTCTGGATAGGAAGTACAAGGCTGCTAGAGGGACTTAAAGAGTGAGGATGCTTAAAGAGAAAGAATCAAGGGTGAGACTACTGGGATTTCTTAGCTTGTTCCAAAAATAGAGAAAGTAGTTATTTTCTTTAGAGAAGATTTATAATTAATATAGTTATTATTTGCATATTAGCTAAATAAATTTTCTAAACAAAAGCTCCCCTCATGTCAACTTGAATTTTTTTTTTGCTTGAGTGGAAACTGTTCCTAGGTCATGGAGATGCTTAGTAGCAGACTCAGAAAACATTTCACAGCAACTACCTCCAAGAAGAAAATTTCTAAGACTGCATTTATAGAATGTGTTTTCCAACACTCTGTTATGTATCATGGAAAGCTTAAAGTTACTACTTTTAAAGGATGGAAGAAATGAAATAGTTACTATAACAAAATAATGCTTTTCATCCTTTAGCATATTCTCCGGAATTTTGCTATAGGAAAATTCTTAATTGCTGAGGAGGTCTACCTTAATTAAAAGGACCCACTATTTTTACTAATCAATAAATAGAAACTAGCCATAGAGACAGGAAGAATAAAAAAGAAAAAGATTGGTGGAAAAGCTGGTATGAATGGAGCAAAGCCCTTTATTAACAAATTTGAATTCCTTTAAGGGCTTATAAAGAAATTAGTTATAAATTTTATGGAACAAGAAGTATATTTTTGCTTATATTAATGGAACAAAATAGTCTTTTTAAAAATGACATATTTTTACAGATATCATAAGAAAAGTCCACTACAATTTAGAATCTTGATATGTTACTAATGAAAGACAAAATAAAACTTATTCAAAGGCTAACTCAATAGGTAGTAACTAGGGAGAGGTATCATAGTACCTGCTAACTTGTAGTTTCCAAAATTTGTCCATAAAATATTTCTTCACTGATGCATAAATAATATTATCTTGCTAGAGATTATACGTATTCTGATTTTTAAAAGCTATAATTTGTTTCTTTTTAATGTTTTATACCTTTTTTACTTTCATGAATCAAACTTTGTCCTACAAAGCATTGCTTACAGTGGACAGGTTAGATGCAGTTAAGTAAACATTAAAGAATCGGTTAATGGCTTCTTTATCACTCTCTAATACCTTGAATTAAAGAAATCTTTCCTAGACTAATGCAATTGCCTTTTCATTGCTCATCCTCCTTTTACTGTTGTCCCAATTAAAGCCTTTATTCTTTAGCAGCCATTGATCTTTGTAAGAAACAAACAAAACAAAACAAACCTCATTTTGTTTTATTACCCTTTTTACCTAGGAAAAACAAAAACAAAATACAAACTACAAAATTTTTACTTTGCTCTACAACATGATCTGGACCCTGCTCACTTCTCAGCTGTTACTTTCCAGCTCTTTCCCTTCCTAATCCACTATGCCCCACATCAGCTGTGTGGCGCCAACACCCCAGTGATTGCCCACTCAGAGCTGCTGTGTGTTCTCACTGACTGTCAGGGCCTTCCCCATCCTCCCAGGGTGGTTTCTGGGAGTAAGGCTAAAAACCTTGAAAACCCTCCTCTAACTGTAAGAGAGGCTTCTCCTCACACCCAGACCCTCTTTATCATGTATTTTTGTTATTTTTGTTATTCTATGAAATCATATAGGCTTTATCCCTATAGGCTCAGAATATCCCACACCAAGGAAAGTTCCCCACACACAGAAGTAGGCACTCAACAGAGAATGGCTTTATATATGAATGAAACATTTTAAGCAATAATCATTAAAATAATTTCTAGAATTTCCAACTTTACCCATACCTTTATTTTGGAGCATTTCCAAATGCAGATTATTAGACAAAATAAGTCATTCAGTTTTAAAATTAAAAAGAAACTGTAGATCAAAACATAACTATGTTTTATTAAATATTTTCATAGTAGTTCAAATTACATACAATAGGATTCTTTTAAAATAATTATCTAAACCAGACATATAATTAATCTAAATTCCCTGGGACTGGGATTATATAATAAATAATAGAATTATCAAATCCGTCATATGTTGAGAATTATATAGAGAAAGTATTTTCCGTTTAGATAACTTAGACTGTTTTCAAATTAGTTAACAAAAAGAACCTTAAGTAAAAGCTAAAGTATGACATTTTTTAAAAGTAATTAAATTTATGAAGGCTTTTATTGTAAAGCAAGGTGAATTTTTTTTAATTAAAGGGATTTCCAAAATAACAACTTGTCATCAACATAATGATTTTTTTTAGTTTAATATAATTATTTTCTAAATCTAGTTTATTGTCTGAGAAGGAACACACCATGATTAGAATAGTATTTATCTTTGGATTATAATTTTAGAATATTTTTTTTCATTTTTATCTTCGTATTTGTGTACATCATCTAAGTTTCCTCCCAAAAATAAATATTGTGTATTTTGTTTCTAATATGTGATGAAAGATTTATTCATATTAAATTTAGCAGCCTTACCAAATGGCCATTTTAATAGGTTACAATTGTTGAATGTAGGAGTTTACTTATGGTTTCATTTCTAAGAAACTCGATTAGTGGACAAGCAGCCAAACTCACAAATATGCATATATTCATACTTTTGTTATAACTGATTCCATGAAACAATTGAAACATCTTGGCAAATAAAATAGAAAATTAATCATAGACATAAATCCAAGTCACACTAATTTAAAGAAAAGCAAAAACAATTTTGTGGGTCACATATTTTGAAAGTCCAAGAGTTAGTTATTCAGTGACAGCTATATCTAGGGACTAAAGTAACAGTAAAATTACATACATATACACAAAAGTTGACCTCTATGCTTCTTCCTATAACATCCTTGGTTCCTTTTCAGGCAGATCCTTTCCATTTATTGGGGGAAAAAGACAAGTCTCTGTAGATCTAGTGACTAACATGTCCCTAATTGGGCCACATGCTCATCTTTGGTGTAATCACTATGTGCAAGTAAATGAAGTGCTCTGTCCAGGCCAGGTCATAAATCTCCCCTATGTAGGTAGAGATAGGAATGAGGGGCTTGGAATACATAAGGGGTCTTTTCTAAATGTAAATAGAGGACTCACCACAAACTATTCCTTTCATAACAAAGCAACTGGAATCTACTATATGGGTTTCAAAAACGTCTCTGGAAAATTTGGTTTAATAGTTACAATCAAACCTTTTTATATTTGTGTGTATATATAGAGATAGATAGAAAGATATATTTTCATAATTATATGTAGATAGTACATTACCAGCTTTGCAGAATGATTCACAAAATAAGAGGATGAGAAATCAAACATTTTAAGAAAACATATATCAGCCAGTAACAACTTGATATGACCATGGTTAAATTATTTATTAATAAATTTAAATATAATAAATGTATTATATTTTCTTTCAATAGCTGCTTATAAAAGGAGGTAAGACTAATTTATATTTGAATAAAACAAAAACAAATCTTAAACTTGTATTTAAAGCTTATTATTAAATATAAAATATTATCATCTCTCTTTGAACCACTCCTGTCTCCTAGGTTAATGCCTATTAATTATCCAGAGACAGCTTTTCTATAAATGTATGTAGACATGTCTATCTACACTTCTCTATATTATTTTTCAAACAGAAATGGAATCATCGTATACAGATAAGTTGCAAATTTCTTTATATTGTTTTTAGTTGTAGATGGACACAATATCTTTATTTTTATTTATGCATTTATTTATTTTTATGTGGTGCTAAGGATTGAACTCAGGAACTCATGTGTACAAGGCAAGTGCTTTACCACTGAGCTACAATCCCAGCCTTGCAATTTTTTAAATTTAGCAATTATTGTTTTGGGTATGACTATGAGTAAATTGACAACTAGAAGCATGCTGGTGTAAAATAAAATGAAAATGTCCTTCTCACACAAATATTTAGATAGGTTTTTTTTTTTTTTCAGGGCTGGGGACCAAACCCAGGGCCTTGCCCAATGCTAGGCAAAAGCTCGAACTCTGAGCCAAACTCCTCCCCCAGAGATCTCTGATGATTCTGGGATCATCTGGGAGCCTGGTTCCTTCTCACTTTCTAGCTTCCTAACCATGGGACTTCATAGTCTTAGATGTTGCCTTAATTCTGTTTCTCTCTCTCTCTAGCAGGAGGGCTGCTGGCTGGTTACAGATACTATTATATTGTGTGTTGTTTGCATGTACGAACATGTAACAACAAATCTCATCAGTATGTTCAACTATAATGCACAATAAATAATGTGAGGAATTCAATTTTGAAAATAATAAAAATACAAAGAACAATTATGCTAAGAACTGCTACAAGGGAAACTGGCAAATGTAGTCTCACTCTGGTGGTCCTGTCATTTGTATTAATCATGCCTTTTTTATTTTCTGATATTTTGATATCTGGACTTGCTGATCATGGAGAGACTACCCATTCCAGAGATATCCAATTCCTAGAGATAACAGAGGACTCACCACAACTGTTCCTTTCATCTGTAAGCCAACCAATCCCAAATCCATCTTGTCTCCTACCTCCTTCATTGAGCCTTTAAGTGCCAAGCTATTATGCCCCTAGCCTAATCATCCCAGGGTCAGATATGAGACAATTAGGGACATCCCCTAAGCCCAGAGCCCACTGAAATTATTCGAACTATTTAATCTTAACTCACTTAACCTTCTTGCCTCTAGCCTCACCTCCCTCACCTCTTCCTCCCTGAGAAAACCACAATAAATTGGGTTTTGCTCACATTTGCCCCCATAGCTTGTATCTCCTGACCAACTTCATTCTATGGCCTTGCATAATGTACAGTGCCTCTGCTTTCACGTATCAGTGAAGAGAAAATCTTCTTCCTTCATAACTATCATTTTACAGTCTCTGTGTCTTATTATACCTGATCAAAACAATTCCTAGGTACATTTTAAATATTACAAGGTACTGATAATGGTTATACAACTCCATGCATATAATAAAAACCAGAACTAAAAACTCCTTAAAAGAATGAGGTAATTATATCTCAAGTTTTTAGAACATAAAACAACATGTTCTGTTATGATAGAAAGAAGATATAATGGATATTGTAGAGGATCGCCTATGCTGCAATAGTATTTTTGTTTTTACACATGAATACATAAAAATACCTTTTTTTTCCTTTTTTGTATCTTCCCTGTATTATAAGGGTGTGCTATTTTTTTTTAGTCTTTCACCTTGTTCTGAACTATGCTATAATTTGCATCCAATTAAGTTCCAAAAGTGTAATTTTGAGCCTATGGGCATATGACCTTCTTCAAAAATTCTACCAATTGTTTTCCAAAACATTGAAACAATTTAGAATCCTCTTAAAAGATAAATGTGTTTGTTGAATTTACTTAGCTCTACCTGTTACTAATCATTTTAATATTTTTATCAGTTAGTATTATTTTATCTTTATTAGCCATTCTCACCTCTTTTCTGACAATTA
Organism: Marmota marmota marmota; assembly: GCF_001458135.2. NCBI lineage: Eukaryota > Metazoa > Chordata > Mammalia > Rodentia > Sciuridae > Marmota > Marmota marmota. Next base: position 21,432,932 of record NW_025999968.1, on the reverse strand, counting down.
CATGTTATTATCTCTAACTTTTTATTAACCTGGGATATATAACTTATTTCTAACCAGGAACATTAATATTACCACATCTTTAATACGTGTCTAAGCATATGTCTTGTTAGCATTAATCCTGACTAACTTTCTTTGTGTCCTTGAGAAATAAAAATCCATTTTTTCTCTATTTTAGAGTACTTTTCTTCAACTATTTCTTTGAAAATTGCTGCTCTTCTAAATTTTTTATTATACTAGGGTTCACAGGATATGAACACTAGCTATCATAAGCCTACCCCATTTATATTTCGTGTCCTCACTCATGATTTCCTTTTCACACATGATTTTAAGACAGTCCAGCCATATATTTTTCAAAATGAGCACTGAGTTTTCAGTAGTGTTCCTCTCTTTTTTAATTCTTTAAGACATTGCCTATTTGCTTCATAACATGTTATGATAGCACCTTAAGAAATCTCATCTCATATTTTTAATGATTTCTCTATTTCATTGGCTGTATGTGCTTTACAGTAGCCATCTGCTCTGGTGGTTCTACTCAGTCTCCTTTGTTCAACTCTGGCTTACTGTTCTTTGCTGATTCAAGTTACAAGTGCAGCACAGGTGCAGGGCAAACAGTATTAGGTTTGACATTCAGTAAGATACGAATCAAATTTTCTTTTCCACTGTAGTAAGCTTATATACTGAAGCATATGAGGAAATGAAGAAAGAGAGGCCCCACTTGATTCTCAAAGTTCTGCACATGTGAGATGAACTGGGAAGTCCTTTGCCAGCTGATTGAAGGCATATTTATCTCAAGCAGTGTTATGATTTGGATATGAGGTATTTCAAGAAAAGCTCATATGTTAATGCAGGAATATTCATAGGTGAAATGATTTGACCGTGAGAGCTGTAGTCTCATCACTAGATTAATTCATTTGATGGCTTAATAATTTGAATGAACCACAGAGTGCTAAGTGTAGACAGATGGGGTATGTCTGGAGGAAGAAGGTCACTGAGGGCAGGCCCTTGTGGGTTATATTTTGGCTCTGGACCTCATGTACTTTCTGTTTCCTGACTGCTGTGAGCTGAGCAGTTCTCCTCCACCAGGCCTTTTTGCCATAAATGTTCTGCCTCACTATGGGCCTAGAGAAATGGAATCAGCAAAGCAAGGTCTGAGCCTCTGAAATAATAATAAGCCAAAAACAAACATTTTCTTATCTAAGTGATTTTGGTCAGTTATTTTGGTCAAAGCAATGAAAAGCTGACTGATAAAAGCAGGAGCAGCAGGCTTATTCAAATCCACAGGTACCTTGCTGCAGCACAACTTCTTCTCTTATCAGAAGAGCATACGCTTAGCTACTCATCTTCCAAAATCAATCTTAGGATTGGCAGGCTTCACCTCAAGTCTGACAGAGAAGTGAACCTTCCATCAGGCCACTGGATACCTTCTCTTTCATCAATAAATAAATCTTCTTAGACATCATTGACTGCTTTCCTCTGATGTTTGTTAATATCCTCTCTCTGCTAATGCCATGGGTATTTCGTTTTTGTCCTTATTCTCCACTTCTGTAACCTCTCAGCTTTATTTCCACCCTCCACTTATAAAAGTATCTATTTTCATTGCCAAAAGGTATAAGGTAAAATTGATATATTTATTGAAAAATTGTAGATAAAATAAAATCTTAAAAGTCTTTGATAAAATGTCTAACCCTTAAAGCTCAAATGATTTTAGGAAGAAATACAAGTTTTCCAGGCTGGGGATGTGGCTCAAGCAGTAGCACGCTCGCCTGGCATGTGTGCAGCCCAGGTTCGATCCTCAGCACCACATACAAACAAAGATGTTGTGTCTGCCGAAAACTAAAAAGTAAATATTAAAAATTCTTTCTCTCTCCTCTCTCTCTCTCTCTCTCTCTCTCTTTAAAAAAAATTCTCTCTCTCTCTCAAAAAAAAAAGAAATAAAAAAGAAATACAGGTTTTCCACATATATGGGCAATATGCATATAATATTTGATATGCCCACTTTGTCCCCAGACTTACAAAGAACATTGAAAGAATGTGAATGTCTTTATAATATTCAGTATTTTATATATTAATGATAAAATAGAAATTAAATAATTTAAATCCTTTAAAATATTTATTTTATAGAAGTGCTTAATGTGATACTTATTGATAACTTGAAGAAACTGGTAGTGGACAAATCAGTATGTGTGAGATGTGCACAGAGTTAATCTGGGAACAAAATATATGTTGTGATGCTAAAAATGCTGAAAATAATAGAATTTATCTTCAATAATGCATTAGGTGCATAAAGATGAACCATAGAATTAATGGACTTCAGAGTAAACAGTACAATGCTGACAGGAGGGATTATTCCAGAGCAGTTAAATAAAATCAAATTACTAGTATTACCAATATTTTGCAGTGCCCACAACCAATGTTACAGAATGCATATGACCTTAATAAGGGAAAGCTAAAAACCTAAATTAACTTCACCTTGCTCCCATAATTCCAGTAAATTGATAGTGGCAATGCATAAAAGGGAATAAATATGAACTAGTATTTCAAATAACAGGAAAGATTTCTAGAGATTTTGATGAATACATGCAAATCGAAATTAGACAGTTTTGAATAAATAAATGATCCAGAAAGACACATCATGCAGCTTAAAATACCCACAAGAAAAACTGCTGGGGCTCCACTCTTCTAGCAGTAATTAGAATGAGAGTGGAGCTTGAAAAACACTCAGAAATAAGATTGACTAACTGAAGAATTTTCCACCAAGCCCTAATTCCCCTTCCTATGCTCTTCTTCCTGGGCTGCATGCATTCGGAATCACTGGAAATGGTGGTCCATACATCCAGGCTACAGAGGGAAGCAGGTTTTCTATAGAAACAAGGTAACATACCTGAAGAGCAATAGAGCCAAATGTGGACGCTGCTGCCCAGGGTAAAGCTTCCATCAATTTTGTATAGGACCAGGTCTAGGTAGACTTATCCAATAGCACATCCCAAAGTTAAACCTATCAATAGCTCTTAATTACCCTTATCATCTAGGGAAAAGACTTTTGAAGTAGACAATAGATAACCAGGTTTACCAGTGTGTTTTTCAGTTTTTCCTCACTATGACCAAAATACCAAAGCAAAACAACTTAGAGGAGAAAAATTTTATTTTTGATCCACGGTTTCAGTTTACAGCTGGCTCTATTGCTATCTGCTTGAGGTAAAGCAGAACACAATGGCAGAAGGGTGTGGTGGAGGAAGCTATGGAAGCCAGGAAGCAAAAAAAAAAAAAGAGAGAGAGAGAGAAAGGGGCCAATGACAAGATATGGTCAACAAAGGCATTCCACCAGTGACCTACTTACTCCAACCATGCCCTACCAACCTAGAGTTTCCACTACCTTTAAGTAATTTATTCTGTTATCAATGGACTAATCCACCGATAAAGTCTAATCATGATCCAGCCTCTTCCCCAAAGCCCCACCTCTCCACATTGCTGCATTGAGGACCAAGACATCAACCCATGAGCTTTAGGGATACATTCTAGATCTAAACAATAATGAACAGGTTTTGATAAAAACTAAGGACATAAAGGAAAAGCAACAACAAATAAAAACACAACTTAATTATTCAGGAAACCAAAGAAAACCTTTAAAAAATATATTTCATATTCTCAAAGAGAAGGAGAAAGATATTTCAGCCATACAACAGGAAGAGGCTTCCATTAGAAAGGGGGAAAAATAAAGGAATTCCAGGAAAACTAGAGTAAGAATCCAAAATCAAAGAATTTTTGAGATGGGCAAGGAACAGAAACTCATCATTTCTGAAATCATTATTGAAATAAGAAAATAATTCATGAAAGACTTGGATTGCCAAATAGAGTAGTACATAAACACAAAGAAAAGGAAGTCACCTACTCATAATACCTCAAAAGAAATCTGTATTAGAAGAATAGTCTTATAATCCAAAAGAATGTCTTTAAATAAAACAATGGGCCTATTCAGCAGATAAAAAGCTGGGACATCTAAAGCTAACTACTAGAAAGGTGTGCTTATTAACATATAAATTACATAAAATGTATACTTTGGTTCCACACTCTCACTAGGCACATTTTCCGTGCTCAGAGCAGCCTGTGGCTAGGGGTTACTGTGTTGGAGAGCACAGGTACAAAACTTTTCATTACTGCTCAAAAGTCTAGTGAATGGCTCTGACCTTGATGATAAGGTGAGCACATTTCTTTCACTCATTGTTCAACAAATATCCTTGGAGAGGCTTTATTTCAGAAGTAGGATGAACTAAAAATATAACATCCATAGGAAGATAGGAAAAACTTTGTCCTCATAGACCCCTGGAGTCATAATAGACACATAATAGACAAAGTATAATTTACATAAAGCATTGACATCTGCTAAAAAGAAAAATAAAGAAGTATAAAAAGAAGGGAGTGAGGGAATTCACTATTTGAATCTGGGTGTGAGTAAAAGCTTCTCTGAGAATGGGATGTTTAAAGGAGGCGAGGTAAAAAGTCACATAAAATCAGCAGAAAGCACATTCTAGGTAAAGAGAAAACTCAGTACAAAGACACTAATATGAAAAACTTTGTCCACAGAACAACAGGAGGGTTGTTGTGATTGAAGTAGCCAACAAGGAGTGTGGAGGCAGAGAAATAAGCAGGAAGCAGATCCTGTAGGAAGCACGAGTGAGGCTACATCTTTATTCTGGGGGTAATGGGAAATTCCTGAGTGGGGTGGAGCATGATCAGATTTACATGTTCTAACCATCACTTTAACTATATTGATGGCAAATTAATTATAACAGTGCAAAAGCAGAAATGAAATGTAACTAAAACTTTCCAAAAAAAAAGGGAAATAAATTTAGCAGAAAGTTCCTGGTCCAAATATGAAGCAAACTAAAAATTTCCAATACATGTAGTAAAAGAATTAAGCATCTGTTTAACATTGAAATCTGAAATAGTTTCATGCAATAGACAGGTTTAGTCTATTAGAAGTGTATTCCTTCTCTAAAAATGAATCTCAATAGTGGGTTTTACAGAGAATAATATTTGGTTATCAATTCTCTTTAATATTAAATATTTTAAATAGATCTATAAGCAAAGAATGAGACAAAATCATACTACTCATTACAGATGTGAAGTCATACATGCTTGAAAGTAATTAGATAACTGACATTTCTGAAGGTGGTGACTAATGTTAGGACATGAAATGTTTATTCCTTCTTAGTGAAATGTTTATAGACAATGACTTAATAGAAGCTGAAATATTATTTAAAATATTGAGTTAATTAGTGGGGAGGAAACTAAAAATAAGTAAGGAAACTCGGGAAGAAGTTTATAACCTAGTGGGGAGTCAATTGATTATATCAAAGTTAGATAAATCCAAAAATACAAGGGGCCATGGCTCAGTAGTAAAGTGTTTGTCTAGCATGTACAAGACTCTCAGTTCAATTGCCAGCATTGATAAGGGGAAAAAAACCCAGACTTATAAAAACATATTACAATGGTTATAATCCCCAGAACAACAAAGTATAAAATGATCACCTTTGAGAAGCAAGAGAATTACATGGGCTAATAGACCTTTTTGCTGCTGATGTTAAATACCATTCTGAAACATTTGCATTTTTATCTATGTGCTTGGCACACTATATAACAATAATGATAATTCCTTTAAATAAGACTTTTAAACACAAAATGTTATGTCATATTAAGGATATTCTATTATAAATGTATATAAATGTATATTCTATTATAAATGTATATACTACATTTTTTTCTCACAACAAAATTTGATTGACACAATTAGACATTTTAGTTGCTGAGTAAAAAGGGCATCTTATAAAGGAACAGTAAACAGATAAAAATTACAAGTGACACTATTGAAAACCTGTGATGCACAGGCCATGACAAAGATTGCCATCCAAAAATTTCTTTTCCCAAAAGGCTAACAATTCACATACAATGTGTCATTTATAAGGAAGAAGACAATAGTAACATTTTTTTTAGCTTTGATCAGTATAGAGATTTGCCATTAAATACACAAGAATCTCTGAGGCTAGTGTTAAATGGGAAAAAATTGTCAGCAGCCATGATAACCTTTATGACCAATTGCTACATAATCAGAGGTCATAGGAGAACGAAAGCTTAGACATGTTCCAAGTAAATGTCTGGCATGCATAGTACCTTGGAGGCAGAGGCAAACCTTGAAAAAATAGCCTTCCCAATGTCAGGAAAGAGTAGAAAATGAAGGATAGAGGTGACTCTTAGCAGTACAGAGATGGTCTACAGCCCATATACCAAGTGGTACATGATTCGTAGAGAAGTAATGGAGACCTGAAATGACCCTAAGGAGTCTCCTGCCAAAATTCATAGAAAATAAACAACTTAGTTTCACAAGCACATAACAAAGTGAGCCAGCATCAAAGGGAATCTGAACAAATAGCACCTTGAAGTCCTCTGCATTACCAGATGCCATAGTTTACATAGTACAATCTATAAATATTCAAGGAAAATTATCCTGATGCAAAAAAAATGAGTAATTGTGCATTTGAAATAATATTAACAGCCCTGTTATTATAGATAATAATTATAATCTATGATTACAACTTTTGAAGAGAGGATCTGTTGAAATAACTATGTGTAGGATTTCAAAATTCCTAAGAGGAAGTTTTAAAATTCTGCTTTCTAAATAATTCTGTGAAAAGTCACAGTCAGTAAGTACTGATGGTAACTGAGTATCAGAATGTACCTTGAATGGATTAAATATTAATGTGATAATATCAGAATTTGCAAATTAAGAGCACAAATGTAAATTTCCTGCAAGTTTATTAGCATCCAAACATAGCACCAAGTAAAAACTGGGAGAGATTCTTTAGACTAAACGTATCTAGCCGAATTCTTTTAATGTGAGTGGTTATCTCAGATTCCAAAGAATGCCTCTGCTATAAATGAAATAATTATACTAAAGCTAAGATTATATAAATAACATTGATTTGGAGTCCAATCTTGTTCAATGATAAAGTCCATTTTATCATAGATTATCCAGGTTTGTTTATAACTTGTATTTGTCAGAGCTCTTTTGGTAAGAAATGATAGAAATTAAAATCATACTGAATTAATTCAAAGAGAATGTGTTCTTATAACTAGAAATGTAGGGTAATTTAGCTTCAGGTATGGCTGGCTCTAGCATTTTTAAAAAATGACTTAGTTGTTTTCAGTTTCTTGGCTCTGCTTTCTTCTATAATAACTTCCATTTCAGATAAACTATTGCTATATAGCAGCCACCTGTACCTTGGGGCTATCTACAATTCCAATGAATAAATACCCTTCATTTTCCAATAATTATAACAAAAGTTCTAGAATTGAACTACATAGGCCTAGCATATAATAAGCCTACCTGTGAAGCTAAACAGAATGGAGGGATAGATTTAAACTCTACCACTAATAAATAGAAATCAAATGAATTTAGAGAAAGAAAGGAGAGGGTTTTAAAGAAAATCAAAGTGTTCTTCCAAGATCAAAGAAAAAGGGATTGCAGACACACACACACACACAAAAAAAAAACAACTCTCTGATATTTACTATGCTCAGTGTGGTCCATTTTTTAATCCCACAGATGATATCATATCTGGCACATTTATTATATAGTAGTATAGTAAAAGAATTGGGAATAAAAGCAAGAAAATCTAATTTTATGACCTTGAGTAAGTTTCCAGGACTGAATCCTTTTTTACTTGTAAATTATTTTACAAATACATTTATCACTGAATTATCAATGAATTGACAAGGAAAAGAAGAGTTTAGTAAGTAAAGGCTCATGGCTAAAGGTAAATCGTGGATGCCTTTTGCACAGTATCAAAGGCCATCATTCACACAGATTACAATAAAAGAAGTCACCAATGTAACCTCTAAAAGAAGGCAAATCAGATCATTTATGTGGAGTCCTATGAAGATTTAGCCTGGTGATATTTTGTGCAGTGTGGCCACTGTTATACATTGAATTATGTACCCCAAAATGTATGCAGATAACTTCCCTCCCAGAACCACAGAATGTGCCTTTATTTGGAAATGTGGTCATTGTTAAGATGTGGACACACTGGAGTGGGGGAAGGACCCTAATCTAACATAATTGTATCCTTATAGTAAGAGGAGAGGGGCACACAGGGAGGAGAGCACCAAGAAACAGGTGGGGAAAGGATGGCCAAATGAGTGTTGATGCAGTGGTGGGAGTGATGCATCTGCAAGCCAGGGAAGAGCAAGGATCACCTGCTGTCACCAGAAGCTAAGAGTCATGGAACAGATTCTCCTTCAGAGCCTGGGGCATGGAGGGAAGAATCAACACTGCTGACTCTTGGATTTTGGGTTTCTTGCCTACATTTCTGTGAGAGAATAATTTTCTGTCATTTTAAGGCACTCAGTCCAGGGCTCTCTCTTACAGCTACCCTGAGAAACTAATAGATGGTCGCTTTGGAATCAGTCATGGTGAAAAGGTCGGGCGAACGTCGGAGGAAAAGACCACCAAGAGACTGTCTCATGCAACAGCAAAGGGTTTATTGGGGGTCCAGCATGCTGGGGCTCAGAGCTCACTTCAGAGGAGCAAAGAACAAAGAGCCCCGAGAACAACTTGAGCAGAGTTTATATACATTCTTTAGAGAGGGCAGGGGCTTTACATACATCATAGCATCCCTTAGCAAATCATCGCATACCCCGGGAAAATCAAATAACAACTCTAAAACATGATTAGCACATTCACTGGCGGGAACAGGTCAGGTGGGAGTGACTGGTCAGTACTAAGAAGGGGTATACATTCAAACTGATTGGTTTAAGCCCTGAGGTGTATACGTGCTGGACTGCACGGTTTCTGGGAGGGGGTTGTTAAGCAACTAGGTGGTCAGGGGAGATTTCGACACACATCTAATGGGCAGTTCCGGGAATTGTTTTACTGCCACATGAATTTCAGGTTCTGAATGCAACTTAAAAACTTAACAAACCTTATCCTTTACATTTCAATTTCTTTGTCCTTTCAATGGTTAGTTAAATTTGAAAGTATTCTACCTCAGTGTTTCCAAAATATGGAATCACTCACATATTTTAAGTCTATTGACAGTTTAAAAATAAGAATGTTCAATAGCCATTGGATTAGCACTGGCTGTGTCTCATTGTCTCTCAATCAGTTGCCACTTTGCCTATTGGTTCCCTTCCACAGTCTCTCTTGTCTTACTGCACATCCTTCTCTTCAGCATTCCTCTTCTTTCTCTGAAAGCCTTTTTGTGTCTTTATCACACCCCCCTCTTCCTTAGTCCTTCAGTATAGGTGGTATCCAATATTCAGCCTCAGCCTTCTTCTCTTCTTACTGTAGCAATCATCATCCATGGATCACCCACATTATAGTAACAGCCAAGGTCACTCCCCTGAGCCTCCAGATATGCAGTGGCTGGTAGTACTTCTCCATCTAGACTTTAAATGTACAGCTCAAACTGAGCATATCCCAAACTGTAGTTATGCATTAACCCCTGAATGCACTTCTCCCAGGCCATAAACCCAAAGGTCTCTGCAGATTGTCCCTCTGCCTTACTCTTCACATCTAATCCAGAACCAAGCTCTCTTGCTTCCACCTTCTTCTTTCTCTTCCTTCCCGCCTGGTACTAACTCCTGCACTCTTTTATGAGATGGTCAGTTGGATGTAGCCCCAAGAAGAGATATGGAAAAAGCTAAGGAAATTAAAGTTTCTTTTACTCACAAATCCTGAAACAGGGGGAACAGCAAGTCACAAAGTGACACGTGGAAAAGACAACAGGGTGAGGGGCTAGTGTCAGGAGGCAGAGAAGAACCAAGCAGGTGGAAAGTTTAGGTCATGGTCTTTACTGGGGTTTCCACAGGAAAGAAAAGGCAGGCAAGGAAGGAGCAGTGTAGGATTGACTAGTTAGAAAAAATGTCTGTAGGTTTTGGACTATAGGAGCCATCTTAGGTGCCTGGCTCCTGACCTTGGAATGAGTCAAGCAGAAGAATACTGCATCCTGGGGTGGAATAGGGGGTTTGGCTTGGATGGATCTATTTGCATATCAAAGTCCACAGCACAGGCTGTGCCCTGTGCTACCTCTAGGAATTAGCTAGGCACAGAAGGGGCAGTCTCAATAGCCAGAAAGAATTTTAAAATGTAAAAACATCATACTACACAGATTTTGGTTTTTTTTAATTTAAAATCACATAACTTTGTATCCCTGTTTCCATTTCTGCTATCCCCTAATTCTTCCCATGAACTATTAGAGGAATGATCTTTTAAAAATGCAAAGCAGATAATAGTACTCCCCTGCTTTAAAAACTCTTCAAGGCTCCCCACAGATTGATGGAGAGAGTCCAAGTTCTTTGGCAGAGTACTCAAGGCCCTCATTGATCTGGCACTTGCTTCCTCTCTAGGATCATTTTGGCTAATTATTGTGGCTGCTTCAGCTCTATTCAGCCACTTAAAGATCTTAGAGAGCACCAAGCACCTCAGAGCAGTTTCTTCTGCCTAGAATGCCCCTCTTCTCTTTCCCAGTGGTAAACACTTGTCCTTCTTAGATTTAGATCAAGACTTCCCTCCTTCAAGTAAAATTATGACCTCCTCTTTTTCCCACTGTACTCAATTTAAATATGTAACATCAAAGAAAAAATTATTCTTGACATTTGTTAAAAGAGGACCATGAGAAAGGTATAGGAGCCACTGTAATGGGGGTCCTACAGAGGGGAGGAGGAATTTGACTCAACCCCATATACAAGTGGGGACTTATAACCAAGGAGCGTAGATCAACAGATGGAAAACTTATAAGAGGAAACATCAAAGCTGATGGTTTCTAGCTAAACTGTTTTTGTTACTGGCTTTCTGTGTTCTTGTGCTCTCCATCAGAAAAAATCATATAAAGGCACAAATAACAGGAATCAGACTCTTTATGGGACTTCTGGCTCTGCAGAAGGGGACCAAGCACTAATCAAGAACATCAAGCTGACTCTCCTAACAATGGGAGAAAGTGAGTTTTATTCCAAGGAAAGGGCTGTTTGCAAAGGCTCTAAGGTATAGAAATTTTACTTGGCTTCAGGTACATCTCAATGGTGGACCTCTTCTTGGGTAAGCATTTTAACCTAGAAGGAGGAGTATCTGCTCATCCTGGGGCCAAACACCACATCATTTGTGAATGCTGCCTCCTTTATAAATATCTGTGCCTTGTTTTGAGGATGAGCTGCTATGGCTGTTGAGAGAACACATAGGTGGAAAATAGAAGAGAACACAAATTCTAGTAAGAAGTTAAGGGCACTGGCCATTTGCTATTTCAGTTGCTCCTGGACAGTTTGTCCTTTAGGCAGTTTGTAATTGGAGAGTTATGGCAAGGCTATCCTGGCTTTTCTGGTGTACCTGGTTTCTGATAAAGATTGAGAGGGCATGAGTGAGAGGGCAGGGAAAGGCATATGTGCCCTTGACAGCAAAGAAGCCATGAGGTAAGGTGGGAGAGCAGGGGAAGCGAGCCCCACACTTTAAATAGGTTAAGCCCCTGGAGTGCATTTGCCTTTTTCCAAGGGATGAGGGGCTCACTGTCTCCTTCCCCCCTCAGAGTTTCTATTCTCTTGATACTAAGGCGGGGGGGCTGCTTTTCATGGGGATCCCTGACTGTTTTAAATTCAATGGGACTATTGATGAAGGCATGCCAGGGTGGTAAGATATTTATCACTTCCATAGTACCCACAACACAGTGTTGCCCTTGTCATATAATGAACATTGGTCTCCCCAATGACCTCATGAAGGCAAGATTCTCCACAAATCTCAGTTACTTGGCACATGATCAGTGCCCAATAAATGTTGGCTAAATTAATGAATAATGAAAAAATAAAGTAATAAACAAATATAAGAGTGAATATTGGAGGAGTCCAACAGTCCCCTAATGAGTATTTTACTTGAAAGTGAATGAAGTGTTGGTCCTGTATGCATTGGTGATGTGTAATTGGTAATTGGAGTCTGGTTGCTTGGATTCCCTGCTTAGGCACTTATTTAGATGACATTGGCTGTTTACTTCTCTGCAAAATTGTGGATGTCATAGTTCTGTCTTTGTTGTGTTTTTAGGAAGACTGACAATATATATTTATATTCTGAAGATAATTATTATGAAGATTAAGTGAGAATATTGTAATTGCTGTATGCACTTTTGTTAAAATACTTATTGTGCCTAAAGGTTAGAAATAATCTTTGGGTTTAATTTGAGGGAATTCTTATTTTTTCTGTCTTGCATATGTTGGAAACTCTGAGTTTAAATTACAAACCATATCTCTGTAGCTTCTAGTTCTTCAGTTTCCAATATATATGTAAAAATACATGCATTTATTGAAAGGCAAAGTTCTTTTATTCCCAGGTGCATGAGGGCAAATACTGACTGCCATCAGTTGTTACTCTCATGGCTTTTTTCCCTCTGTTCTGGGGTAACTGGGTCAGAGGTGGGTTATATCAGTCACCATAGCTTTTGTTAACTTCAACCTTATTAAATTCTATCTGAAAATGGGGAAAGAGTCTCATGTAGAATCTACTAGCACTGTTACTAGATGGTACTGCTAATTTTTATTTTTAATTTTGTTGCTATACCAGTATTCTATTTGTATCCCACCTAGATACCACCAGAGATTTTATGGTTTAAGCAAGTTCACAATGAGTATAATAGAAATGTTAAAATAAAATACATTTGTGATATGAATATACATGGAAAGGATTCATACAAGTGAGTGGCCAAGAAAATTTTACAGAGAAAAAGAGGCATAAATAGGAATTAAAGGATGCCTGGAATTTGAACACATAAGAAGACAGGATGGACAGATTGCTGGCAGGGGAAGCAATATGAGCAAAGGTTCAAGGGCAGTTGGGAGATGCGACCACTTTAATTGTCTGAAGCAGTAGGTTTAAATGAGGAGGAATGAGGGTATAAATTAGAAGAGTGTGTTAGACCATATTATGGAAAACATTAGTTGTTTTAACTCTATCCCAATGTAATAGAAAATTTTGAAGGTTTTTAAGATGACAATTCTGTAGGAAGGGGAGGTGTACCAGCATGTGGTGGCAAAGAAATCAGCTTGAGATTCTAAAAGAGAGAAAGGGCCAGCAAGAGAAAGTTCAGAATAGAATAGTTTACAGTTAGATTCAGACAAAAGGAATTTGAAATTAGAGGCCTAATTCAGGGGAAAAGTCAGGGATGGACAGGACTGTGCACATGGTTATGTTATACATAAATATATCATATGTGTCACTGCAGGGAGTTGTCATTGAGGGTAACAATATCATTTCTTATGAATTATTACTGCCAGGTGGCCTGGAAACTCAGTAATTCCAGATCAGGAAAGAGTAGAATCAGACTCTTAAGAGAAGTTAAAATGGAGAATAGTAAGGGTCAGAGGTGGGATAATGGAAATGAGATCTTAGGGGACACAGCAAAAATTCAAGAGAAAAACACTTCTTTTAAAAAGGTTTTATAGTTAAAATCTCTTTCATTTGAAACAATTGCATATGTCAGGCAGTTTCTCCAAAATGAAAGTGCTAATTGATAGATTCCAAAACTGACTTACCAGCTAAATTCTAGTCCTCTTAGAAAAGTCATACTTTCAATGACCTGGATACTGTGTTATCAACTCAAATGTCATTTTTCTTATTATTTCATTGCATTGTAACCTTCAGAGGACAAAATTACACTTAAATCATAAATCTTATTTCCCTAAGTCCAAAAGAGAGTCTGGTTTGAAACTTTTGATGAAATGCATTTTTCTGTATCATACCCAACAATGGACACACATTAAACCCAAATTTTTGTTACTCTGACTCACCACGAATTTGCTGTTAAAGGCTTTTAATTGCAATTGAACATTAAGAAAATAAAATGAACTGAATTCTCAGCTCACAAAAGACTAATTGCTGAGTCCTGCAGCATTTATAAACATCAAGGTCAATGTGAAATGTAGAAGGTCAATGAAATTTGCTTGCAAAGGAGCTCAGAACTCAGAACCACCACTACAATGTACAACACACAAGCAGCTTTTCAGCATAGCTCTGCTGCCCCTATCTGTTCATAAAACCATAAGGTTATTTTGATCCAGTTTTACTATTTTTCCCTCAGTCAGCATTTTATGTATATGTGCAAACTATCCTTTTTATCTTGGCAATTTATCTACAGTAGTTTTCTTGGACCAAAAATCTATATTCTGATTAATGCCTGTGTAACCTTAAACACTGATCTCTTAGTTGCTCCTTTTTCCTGTTTTTTGGTTTTGTTTTATGATGCTATTTTAACATGGTTTTTGGTTTATATGACACTCTTGGTAATATGAGACCTTAGCCAGGTAATAGAATGTGATCATAGTAAATGGTACTGCACATGTTTCTTGGCCTTCTGGTTCCCAGATCTTAAGCCTCAAGAAATTACACAAGTGTGACGTATTTTCACATTAGGCTTCCTCTGTGCTGCTGTGCAGCTGGCTCAAGAGAGTCTCACTTTCCTTATGAGGTTTCCTTCTTATTTGCCCATGGCTCTGTGCCTGCCCTGTGCCAGATACTATGCTATGCATTTTTCATAAGTAGTTTCATTAATCCTCATAAAAACTACAAAACTGATTATTATTATTATTATTATTATTATTATTATTATCATTATTATCATCATCATTTTTCTATTTCACAAATAGGGAAACTTAATTAGAAATGTTAAGGAATTTGTTCATTATCGCATAGCTAGTAAGGGGGCAAAATCATGAGGTGAATCTATGTCTTTCTAAATTAAAAGCTCATGCTCTTCATTATGTTGATTTTTTTAACTTTCTGTCCACATCTTCATGACAAAATCCATATAGATCAAATTACACCACTGTATATGTAATGCTACTGAAATAAGTATAAGGCAAGGAAATAATCCACTCTTAATAAAAATAATACTGAACTTCCACTACAGCTTTCCAATAACAACTGTATCTGTATTGAAAACTAGTGCCTCTTAATGGATTGATTTGGTAATTGTTGGATTATTTAAAGGATAGAGAACACTAATAAAGTTCTAAATCTGTTTCTTACTTGTGTACAAGAAATTTAATGTGAGTGATTAGGACCAAAGCAATCATGAAAAACTTAAAAAACAAATACAAAGCAGTGTGTCGTTAGATTACTTTGGCTAGTAAGGTATTAATCCTGGTCACCTAAAAAACACCAATGGAGTTTGATTGGCCACAAGTTCAGTAATAGTTGTGTGACTGGGCTATTATAAAAAAAATTAACCACATTGTAGGTTACACTAAAATAAAGAAGAGGACCTTCTAAAGGGATTCAAGAGTACTTTGATATTCTACTTTGGGAAGAACTGAATGAACATCTAGTGAATACTGGTCAGTTCCAGATGATACTTTTTAAGCGCAACATTATCAAAACACAGTTTGTCCAAAAGTAGAGCAACCAGGATGATGAGATTTTAATATAAGTGTTAGTAGATCAAGATATATTTAGCCTACTATCAAAAATATAGGTTAAAAAATAGAAGAGCAAGCAATTGGTCTCTCCAGTTATCATTTGAGTTATCACATGCAATTTCAGGAGGCAGAATTAAGACCAGTAGATTGGAGACAAAATGATGTTTCATGAAGGCAAATTTTGCATTAATTTAATATTAATTAGGAAAGCTCAACCATGAAACAGACTGACACAGAACATATAGCTACAGGGATGCAAATAGCATAGTTCAAGAATGCCCAGATATTTAGGCTCTTTCTAGTTCTTCACTTCCTTGATTGAATGATAGCCATAATATTTTTCTTTCATTTTTAAAATTAACATGTCTTATAATATGGACCTAATCACTTTTCACTCTCTTTCTCTTTATTCAAGCAATTAATAAGAAAGTATTTAGAAACTTTAATAATTACTTTGAGGAAAAATTGTGGATGACTCTTGGAGAAATTCCAAATCTTATTATTGAAAAGAGGAATGGTTTTAATAATCTTTCCAAAGGTTGAATTTACAGAATCATTCAGTCAACAAACATTTTCAGAAGCGAGTAGGATACTGACACAAATGACTATCTCTATTCCCCAGAAGTGCAGAAGTCTGTCAAAAGTTACAGGCAAAGTATTAATGTGAATGCAGTAATATGTGATATATGAAGGCTCAGGGTAAGCACATTGGATCTAGCTGAAGAATGAGAATCAAAGAAACTTGCCTAAAGGAAACTAAATTAAGCAGAGTTTGAAAGATGAGTAAAAGTTAGCTTGGTTAGAAAGATGAGGAAAGGGTTATTTCCTTAGCAGGCAAAGCAAGTAGGAAGAAGCTACAGAGATGTACTACAGGTTTAAATTGTGCACAGACCTGCAAACATTTTCTTATTATGGAAACATAGGTTGTTTGAATTTTGTGAGATGTGGCCCAAAAGATCGACAAGCAAGAGATTCTTTTAAAACAAAAATTAATATGATGATTATATTATGAATTCTTACACTTCCTCTTTAAAGAAAACACATAAATATGGGGTAGAAATATGAACACCTAATTTCTATAAAAGCAAATAAAATGATCAATAAAAGTAAGTAAATACATTTTATTTCACTAGTAGCCAGTAATATGAAAATAAAAAACAAAATTACATAATTTTTACCTAGTTAGCAAAAAATCGAAGAGATTTATATTGTATTAGTGAGTACATGGGGAAATAGATGTACTTATAGTTCACTATTGGTAGGAGTATAAATTAGTATAAACTTAGTAAACTATTTGAAAGTATCTGTTATATTTTTAAAGGCATATGTAGTTTAATCTGAAACTCTACATCTGTATAACTATTCCAGATATACATGTGATAACCTAAATATCCATTAGGAAGGAAATTGTTAGATAAATTACTGCGTATCTGTATTAGTATCATGGAGTTAAAAAGAAAGAGGTAGATTAATATCATGAAGGCACTCTCAAACGTATAATCAAGTTTAAACGTAAAAAGAAAGTTAAATTTAATATAAAGAGTATAAGCTCATTTACTTTAAAAATTCACAAACATGCTTATTTTTATATCTTAATTTATGAACAAGAAAAAAATATGAAAACATCCGAGAGGGCACACATCAAAATAATAACTGTAGGGGGCTGGGATTAGCTGGATGATGAAAGGGAATTTTCATTGTTCTAAATTGTTAAAATTTTAATAACAATAGTTTGTGCTGTGCATTGCAGTGTAATATAAATTGTGAGCATTATTTTTAAATCAGTGGGGAGTTTTTGAAAGGTTTTAAACAGGGAAATCACATAAGCACACTACACTTTAGGAATATCTTTCTGCCAGCTGAATATAAGAACGATTGAAGGGAAATTAAACTGAAGACAGGGAAGTCAATAAAAAATGATAGCAATGAACCAGAGTGAAAAATAGGGGGAGCGTAAATAAGGCTAGGCAATTTTAGTTAAGAGAGAAAGAAGAATATGACTATAGAAGATATTTACTGCATAGAATTCACTGGACACCACCCCCTGGGATTAGAAAACCATTGTGAAAGAGGAATCTAAATTTAGCAATTGGCTCACTGGTCAAGTCCATTTACTGAGATGAGCACGCAGATTCTATGTAGGGGGAGATGGGAGGATTATAAAAAGTATGATTCTCAGACCTTTGCTATTCTGAGAGATTTGGGAGAATAGAGAAAACTCTCACAAAGAGATAGCTATTTTCTGTGAAAACTTTATTTTTCCTTGAAAAAAAAAAGTGTTGATTTCTTCATATAAAGGGCCAACAACCAATGAGATTCATCTAAATATACTAGATTTATATAAATTTTCAAGAAATTTCTAGATTCCACAGTAAGTAAAAATTTTGTTGGTAGTTTTTCCCTTGAGTGGTTCAGTGACAGAGGTACATCTGCCTTACAAGTGTCTGATCATCATACAGAGAGTACCAGTCTGATCTGCTATGTACCCCTCCCACATTCTTTCCACCCAGTTCACCACTAGCCTGACCAATCACATTCTGTGGGAACCCCAACTTTAGGGAATGTTTTCTGTTAGATTATTCCAAGTATACATTGACATGTAAGTCTTGACAAGCTTGTATTCTTTGGGTCAGCAATATTTTTTTTTGCCCTGAAGTTGATTTCACAGTTATTGAACTTAAATGGAAAAAGAATTCAATTCGGGCAGGTAACTTGCTTTTCTAAGTTCAAACCGTACCATCTTTATATATACACTTTGTTTTACTGATAGAAGATAAAAATGAAACCTCATCCGAGTGTTGAAACCATGAATTAAAATGAAATTAGTGGGATAGGATGTTTCATTTAGTCATTGGAATTCGTCCTTGTCAAAAATAAAGTGATAAAATTATATAAATGGGAAAAATAAAATTAAATAATGGTAAAAATCAAAAATTCATTTAATTAGTCACCTGTTTTCAAGTGCTAAGGATATAGTGAACAAGATCACATGAAGTTTATGGAAATTACAGTCTAGTGTGGAGTTGTGATAGTGAGGGGATATCACATGAAGACCTGGGGTGGTTCTTTTTACTCAGCAGCTGTCCTCTGAACACTTTCCAGATGGTTGCTTAAGCTGTACACTTTAAGGAGGAAGAGGGACACAAAGTCACGTTTTCTTCTTTTCAGAACACTTACAAACTTAATCACTGCCTCATCTGGATATACAAGGAAGATGGAAAAAATATCTGGTCTTTATTCTGGTAAATCACAATGACAGCTTAAAATCAGCCATTCCAAAAAGATGAAGAAGGACGTGATATTGAAGGGCCCCTGTCCATCTCTGCTATGAAGTCAGATCATGATCAGAAAATAAAGAACTTTGTCTATCATCAAATATTCATTAAGATTGTTCCTTTTGTGGGAAGAGCAACATGAGCTTTAGAGGAGATACATATTTCTTAAAATTGGTTTCAGACTGGATATTTTCAAATCATAGAGATTATTTGTAAGGGTATCCTCACTACCCCCATAAGATATATATTATAAATCAAAGAAAAAAAACTCAAGGAAATAACTCATTTTATGCCATGTAAAATTAAACTTTTAAAAATACCTTTTACATTTGTTCACTCTGTAGGAGGATGTTAAAAGCTTTAAACACATGAATTCACACATAAACATACAACTTTATGCAACCACTTTTTGAATCTATATACATATAACCCCCAAATATATCTACTCTTTGTTATTTCTTGATAAGCCTCTTCCACTAAACAGTTTTTATCTTTGCCAAAAAATATTTTCTATAAATACAGTTTGCTAGATTGTAGGCAAATCTATACTTAAGACAAGCTCTCTGGGATGCCCTCCAAACTCAAGAGTTTGTGATTAGTGTTAAGCTATGATATTGTCACTTGCTTTTTGCTTTCCTGAAAATATCTCATCTCCTTAGTCACTGTCACTCGGTGCTATGAAGATGTGATCTGAAAAGCAGGTTTAAATGAGACTTTCTAATTAGGTCACGCTCATTTATATATTTTCTATTCTGTACCCAGGTTACCCCAGAATTATGTGCACTCAATTAAAGAACATTTCATTTGAGATCTATATGCCTTTGAGTATGAATGGGTAACTCTCAATAATTGAGTTTGCTCCAACTGCTCATTCAGCAGAGGTGAATTAAGTCTTCTAGGGCACTGGAGTACCATTTAGTAAATTACCTTATCTAGCACACTGAATTTGCTTCACATGGATGAACCACTGCATTACAGGGAGCAGTTTTATCTCCCCAGTTCTCTACTGGCCCAACCTTATTGATGCTACAGGGTGATTCATATGATACAGTGTTTACCCACGGCCTCAAACAATAGACCTTCATGATGATCTGCTCCCTTTGAGAGCATGCATGTCAGTATATAAAGAGTAAATGAGAGAGCTGATTATTTGGATTTTTTATAAATCAAATAGAAAAAAAAGTGCATCACTATTCTCTAAACTGCAAAAATTAACCTGAAACTATAAAGTGAAAATAAACTTTGAAACTGTAAAAATTAGTGATACGTTCCCATCATATAGTAAAATGATCAGGCCCCTTTAAGGTAACAGTAAACAAGCATCTTTTTTAAACCTTAATTCAACAATATGTACATAAAATGAGCCCATTTAAATAGCAGTAAAACTGGATATAATACATAGAATGCTATAAGTTTCATTTTTCACTTGCAAATATAAATGTTCTTTTAATCTTAACTCAGTCCTGTTCTCTTCGATATTAAAACTTCAGACATTTATTGGTTCCTCTTTTGAAAACTAACATCCAGGGCATAAAACAGTTTCTGTGGTGCCATAATTTGTTAAATAATGCTTTGCAAGTGGCTGGGTGCCCAAAGAGCCCATGCAGAAATAAAATGCAGGCAAAGTGCTTCCAAATGTTTTCCTCTCCACGTAGATCATGCCAGAAGCTGCCGTTTCTCTCACTCTGTCACTATTTCCAAGAAGCTATAATCATTCACAACTCCTAGCAGAACATTTCAGAAAACTACCCAAATTTACATCCAAGCCAATGTTTAAAATGTAATAAAAAGCATGTAAGTTAAGTGAACCAGTAATCTAATGATACAGAGTCTGAAATTGTCTTGGGACAGCTCTGAAGAATACATCAGTAGGGACATTTTCAACCGGGAACAATACTTGCTAGCTCCTTTTCTCTCAATTTTTTTTTTCTCCATAAAATCCCTGGACCTCCTTTAACAATATTCTCATGGAACAGGATATACTTGGACTCTCATTCTGAAATCACTCTAATGTCCTTTCAAGGATAGCCTAATGGCAAACAAAGTTGAAAATGGAGACACAGCAAGAGGCTGGGAGATGGTGAGTGGAGATATTATTTCAGGCAGTCTCGACATGCCCGGTTAAGGTAGCTTAAGAAGAATAAAAATCAGGCCTCTTTCTGTCTGTTTCCATTTTCTCCTTTATTATCAGGAATGAGTGTTGCCTCAGATCAGATCTGAAAGTTAAATTAATATAGGCCTCAATGGTATCAAGCTTAAAAAAAGGAATAGCTTCAATAAAAAGTTAAAAATGCATTAAACTGTGTAACACCTTATTCTTTTCAAGCCCATTTCACATTTATGATCTTATTTTAAAATACAGCCCAACACACCATTATTGCTTTTCTTGAAGGCTATATTTGGCGTGGGATAGCAGATACATCTGAATAGTTAGGCCCACAGGGAATGAGGGCTGAGTCAGTCTCTCCCTTCACAGAATAGCATTTTTAGCTCTGTGCCTCATTTTTTCTCTCATGCTAAGAGAACTGCTAGCTCTGATTTCAAAATGTTCTCTCCCTCTGTTCCTTAAATCCCATAAATGGGAAGACACGTATGAAAAAGCTCACAGAGATGCAAGAGAGTAAGTATATTTTTTAAAGTCCCCTGTGTGATTATGTCCCTTATGTCCATCTACCTGGGAATGAAAGAACACATGAGCTGCTTGTGTGGCTTGACATGTCAACATTTTAGGAGTGTAAAAATATTTTGTCTAACTCCCTAAGCCAGTTGCATGAATTTCTCATTTCACCTTTACCATCAGTAACATTGTCACAAATAAAGAAAACATGGACATACTTTATAATTCCCATTTTTTAAAAGTAATCTGTGCAATTGATGCCTATAAGTAATATGCCATGCCAGCTTCTGTTATAAATACAAAAATTAGAAGTATTTTCAAAGAATATACAGTAAGACTAGTCATGAACAGAAATAAGCACACTACAATGAAAACTGTATTACTTCCAAATGAAAGAGGGAAAAGAAAGAGTTAAGAAAGGCAGGTAATGAGGCCTTACTTGTGTGACCGTTTTGTACCAGGAAATTTATAAACACTATCTTAAATAATTGTCCTGAATTATTTAAATGTACAATTTTCAACACATTACCAAGATGGAAACTGAGGCTAAGGGAGTTTAAATGACTGTGCAAGGTCATGCAGCAGGCTTTGAAACTAAATCCCTTTGTCTTCAGAATCCGTGTTCTTCCCACTGTAGCTTTACTGCAGGGGGAAGTGATTCCAAGTGGCAAAACTGAGAGCCTCTTAGAAGAGATGGCATTTGAAAAGGGTATTTAGAATAAGTCAAAAAAGATGGGATATTCTTACTTTGTGCTAGATGCTGTGAGTGACATATTCAAATAACAATGAATCTTCTAGTATGTTTGGAGAAAAAAAGTGAAAGATTTTTATGTTCTTATGTTTGGGTTTCTCCTCAACCTAGTTCCAAATAACGGACATTTTCAAATTGTTTAAATAAGCAATAACATAATCTGAAGTGGAAGGACTCAGAGAGGTGTCCACTAAAGTATATACGCCTTGCATAGATGCAGGTGAGAGCACAGGAACAAATTCCTCATGCTTTCCTTTAGCAGAGATTTTTGACCTGAAGTGGACTTGTCTTGTCCTTGCTGCCACCACACCACCAATATTACCACCCTGGTGACAACCCCAGTCACACATTTATCATGTCAGAGTAACTGTAAAGTCACAGTAAGGAGTAGCTTAGTTGCACTCTCTGTGGATGGTGTTCTCTATTATATTTAAGATTGTGTTGCCTCATACTTTTAAAGATTAATCAAATGTTCAGTATGGTAATAATTAAACTATACAGATGAGTACCATTCTGACCTGAAAAGCTAGTAACACCTTGAAAGGAATCTGAATCTTTCAGTCTTATATGAGAAATCTTGGTATACATTAACACATTTGCTTGTAGATAGTGCAACCTAAGATGTTGTTATATCTGAGTAAAATTAAATTCAGAACATTCTCTTTTAAACTTTATATACTTGAGAGCAACAATGCAACGTAACATTAGGATACATAGGAGCAATAAATGACCAGTCTAGTCTGTAGGCACCTTTGAAAAGTTACAAGGAGGCCAATGCAGCCTGCATCTTGACCTCTTTTTGCTGTGTGCTGAATGTGCAAACCTGGCAGATATACCCACAGTTCATAAATATTAAGTACCTAGCCAGTGTTGGCTATGAAGCTAAATAGGTCTGATGCTAAAACATGTTGATAAATGTTGCTTAACAACTCCTTAGCTGACTCTTGGCACCTGAAGTGTAAAAGTACTCTTTAAGGAACATATAGTTTAAAAGTGTAAACGTAGAAAAGAACATGGGTAGGAAGGATTCCATTGAACAAAGTGGCTTGCATTGTGGCTCAGTTATAAGGACATGCTTTTTAAGTTCAATTCACCTCCTTTTTACTTCTTAGATAAAAGAACTTTAAATTTTTAGCCCGTCCTTTTTCCTTAACATTGGCTCTTCATAAGTGTTTAAAGTAGGAAGTCATAAATCTCAATGAATTTTAATAATTATACACACATTTTGGAGGATATTTGTATTACCAGAGTATACATGGTTTTGAAAGCTCAGTCTGTTATTTGTACAAAGTCAAACTGCCTTTGAGGTATTTGTATAAAGATAATATTAATTCAACTTGATAAATATTGCATTGAGCTCCTACCGTGCACAAGCTCTATGCTTGAGCATGAAAAGAAGACTCAGACACATGCAATTCCTCCCTGTTCTCTAGGGTTCATAGCCTGGTGGGAAAGAGAGTGTACACACCAGAGTCACCAGCCAGGCCTACAAGCTAAAGTTGCCCAAGAGGTGTGCATTATTTGATTTCTATGTTTTAAAAACATTTGCATTAATTGTCTTCAGTCAGAAGTTTTACCCTTCAGCTCAACTGAATGCATGTCACCAACTTCGTATTTATTGTATCTGGCAGGCCTGTAAACACATTTGAATTTGGTGCCATTAAATTGAAAAATAAATACTGTATCTGGGATCTCTATTGTATCTCTACTGTAGTATCTAAGGTGATATGGAGGCACACAGGAGGGAGCAGAGAGAATTCTCCCTAGGGATGTCAGTCATAGTTTGATGCAGGAGTTAATGTCAGCCAAGACCAAAGGGCCTTCTAGAAAAAGGGAATATGATAGAGGCATGGAGACATGGAATGGCAGGACCAGTTTATGAAATTAAGGAGAAAGAAAAAGAAGAAAAAATATATTCCTTTATCTTATTGAAAAATTACTGTTGCCACTAAAACACTAATACACATGAAATTCACAGAAAACCAATATATTTCTTATTACTAGCTCCTATCTGTCTAAGATGAATCAGTTAGGGATGGCATTTCCATTAGTAGATCTCATGTTTACATAGGACATTATTTGGTAATTAGTTTTATATATCCCACTGAATATGAACATAGTTAAACTACTGGACATAATCCCTATCTGGGGAAAATATAAGCTTAATTCAAAAAGCAAATTGAACAAAAATCATGACCTTTAGAGCTTAAAGGAAATTTAGGGAAGTTTTAGTGCAACTCCATAATCTTACAAGGGAGGAAATTTAAGCATTTAAAATATTCACTTTTAAAAATCAAAAAACTATTCTAAATGTATATTAAAACTTATTTTTCAGAATAAGCTTCTTAATCAACTTAAAAATTTTGATTCTCCTTGTTAATGCTTTGACTTTTGAAAATAGCACCTATTATTTTATATATATTCTACAAATGTTAAATTATAAACATTATTCAGGAAAAGCTAAAAATTTATTTTAAAGGTACTAAAGAAACAACTCATAAAAATCTAGCCATGAAACTGCCCTTTTTGCTTCAATACTTTCATTATGACCTATTGAACAATAATTGGATGAGAAATCTATAAAATTCATATTGCAGTGACATGAAGTATTAAAGAAGTCAAAAGCAAAACAATTAAGTTCACAAGATCTTTTTTTTTCTTTATATTTTTATTGGTTGTTCAAAACATTACAAAGCTCATGATATATCATCTTTCATACATTTGACTCAATTGGGTTTTGAACTCCCATTTTTACCCCAAATACAAATTGCAGAATCACATCGGTTACACACTCACATTTTTACATAATGGCATATTAGTGACTGTTGTATTCTGCTACCTTTCCTTTCCCCTACTATCCCCCATCCCTCCCCTCCCATCATCCCTCTCTACCTCATCTGCTGTTGTTCAATTCTCTCCCTTGTTCCCCCCCCCCTTTCCCCTCACATCCTCTTCTATGTAATTTTGTGTAACATTGAGGGTCTCCTACCATTTCCATATGCTTTCCCTTCTCTCTCCCTTTCTCTCCCCCCACTCGTCTTTGTTTAATGTTAATCTTTTCCTCATGCTCTTCCTCCCTGTTCTGTTCTTAGTTGCTCTCTTTATATCAAAGAAGACATTTGGCATTTGTTTTTT
>NW_025999968.1:21374525-21404472 GCF_001458135.2 Marmota marmota marmota | reverse complement strand
CTGTATGGGAGATGAGCTGAGTAACACGCACCTGTTTTATTGTTGCAATCTGTTGGAGAGTGGCGGTGGTTACTTCAGCTCTCCAAGATGGTGGCCGCTGGTTTCCTTGGTGGAGTTTCCGTTGTGGGGGATAGAGCTGTCCTGCTTCCTTCCCCGTCTGAAATCGCGAATTCAGCCCGGGGCTCTGTGAGTGCTCAGGCGGCAGGATTCCACAGAATCTGCAGGAATCTCCCTGCTTGCTGGTCGCTTCTCGGCGGCTCCCCGCTGTCTGTAGCCGCGGGGCGGGCCACGCGGATCAGTCAGCCCGGATCTCCGGTCGCACAGTTGGCTTGTGTATGAGACTCAATTACCAGACTTCGGTGCTGGAAATCCTTCCTCTAGGTTTCGGTGCACCCCCATTTTGCTGTAAGTTCCTAACAAGATAGTTTTTTGTCGTTCTAACTCGTTATTTACCTGCGCAGTGGCACGGTATACGGGGTGTGATGCACTCTATTCGCGGCCATCTTGGGACCACAAGATCTTTAATTGTATTTGGTGCTGAAGAATCTGGACTAAGTTTAGTTAGGAAAGTAAAGAAGAAAACACTAAATTAATTGTAGGGGTATTTCTAAAAATTTATAAAATGGACAAAATTCTAGAGTATATCTTTGCCTTTCCTGAAAAAAATGGTCACATCAAAAATTATTTGATTTCCTATTTTTTGTATGATAAATGCATGTCATAAGTAAAGAAAAAAAGTTTCAATAAACATTTACTGAATAAATAATTCAATGAATGAATAAAAATATGAATGAATGAGTTATTCATAGTTAGTTTTCACATTCAATAAAAAAAAATAGCTATTTTCTAGCCAAAGAAGGTAACTATTGGCCTAGGAAGAAATTGAGTGAGTACTTCCCTAAATTCCAGCAAGATAGCAGCCTACAAAAGAATTGGTCACTTTTTATTTAATTATATATTTTTTAATTAGTTTAATTATATATATAATTATATTATTTTTATTTAATTATATATGTATATATATAATTAAATAAGGTAATCAATTTTAATATATTTATATATTTAATCATATAATCACACACACATATATACATATATACACATATGTATATGTATATATGATTTTGGAGGATATATACATGTATCTCCACTTATTCAATTTGTATTTATTGGAAACTCCCTCTGTACATCTTTTGATCATAGTGATATGATCCCTGTTAAGGAGACAAGGTTGGACTCCCTGCTGGCCTAGAGCAAATCACAATGAAACAGTAATATTTTCTATACAGGTCAAGCAGCTTAATCTTTTCTAACATATATGCTACTCACTAAAGAGAGCCAAAATAAATCTCTATGGAGTACTAGATGCACTCTTCCTAGGCTTTGCCTTAAAATGGCAATTCTTATTTTTGTGGGTCTTTCTCTCTGGTGATGTAAGCTTAGTGATTCTTCCATCTCATCGACCATCACAGAAAACTAAGTAGCAATAGCTCAAACTTAATGGGTTTGTGGTTTCTTTTCTTTATTTCTGTTAGTGTAGGAGAGAACATATGATGCTAAAAGTTATCATAACCGAGAAATAGAAGTGAGAGACATGTTGAAAACCTCAGTTACATGAAGAACGAGGAAAGCCCATGTTTGACAAAGAAAGGGCAAATGAAAGTGTCATGGTAGAGAATCCTTCAAGGTTCAGGAGTAATCAGTCCTCAAGGAGAGCAGCCCTGTGTGCGGCGTTTGGTCAAACAAACTATTTTATCTTTGTACTATGCAGTTCTGCTTCTCCGAAGTACCATGGCTAATGCAAAACAGTTGCAGAATGGCTTCTGTGTGCAGATTCCAGAACTCAATGCTGTATACTTGAGGATGAAGAAGGGATCTTTCAGCCTACATCTTGGGAGCAAATCTTTACCCTCACACATCAGATACAGCACTAATTTCTAAGATATATATAGAACTCTAAAAGCTAAACACCCCCCGAAAAAAACAAATAACCCAATCAATAAATGGGCCAAGGACCTGAACAGACACTTCTCAGAAGAAGATATACAATCAATCAACAAATATATGAAAAAAATATTCATCATCGCTAGCAATTAGAGACATGCAAATAAAAACTACTCTAAGATTTCATCTCACTCCAGTCAGAATGGCAGCTATTATGAATATGAACAACAATAAGTGTTGGCGAGGATGTGGGGGAAAAGGCACACTCATACACTGCTGATGGGACTGCAAATTGGTGCAGCCAATATGGAAAGCAATATGGAGATTTCTTGGAAAATTGGGAATGGAACCACCATTTGACCCAGCTATCCCTCTCCTCGGTCTATACTCAAAGGACTTTAAAAAAGCATACTACAGAGACATGCCACATCAATGTTTATAGCAGCACAATTCACAATAGCTAAACTATGGAATCAACCTAGATGCCCTTCAATAGATAAATGGATATAAAAATATGGCATATATACACAATGGAATATTACTCAGCAATAAAAGAGAATAAAATCATGGCGCTTGCAGGTAAATGGATGGAGTTAGAGAAGATAATGATAAGTGAAGTCAGCCAATCCCAAAAAACCAAATGCCGAATGTTTTCTCTGATATAACGAGGCTGATTCATAGTGGGATCTGGGAAGGGAGCATGGGAGTAATAGACAAACTCTAGATAGGGCAGATGGGTGGGAGGGGAAGGGAGGGGTATGGGGTTAAAAATGATGATGGATGGTGGAATGTTATGGGCATTATTATCCAAAGTACACATATGAAGACACAAATTGGTGTGAATATACTTTTTATACAACCAGAGATATGAAAAAAAAAATAGAGAAGGGATCTCTCCTCTGAATGCATTCAGATTTAGTATTTAGCTCTCCAAGTCTTTGGTCACACCCCATTAGTAAATATTTTTGAGTCAAATTTGTCTACTACATACATATATATGTATAAGTCATATGTATGTACTACTTTATTGAATTTGTTGCATTTTGTGTTTAATATAAAACATGTTAAATATAAAATAAAAAATTTTGAAATAATATAATCTCATGTTAATAGTATAAAATTTTAAAATTTACAGTCTGATTTTAAGTTCAATTCATTTCAAAACTTGATTTCAAATAATTACTACATACAGGCAGATCATACATAAAATGCTAAATATTTATGGCCAGATGTGTTATGATACAAATGAAATTCTTAACTTCTAATACTATTCCCAAGGTTTTTTGTGGCCCTTCTTTTAACATCTGATAGATCATTCTTGCTTTTCATAATCTAGTTGATGAAGAATTCATTTTAAGAGTTGAAGAGATGGATATTCCATGTTCTCTTTGCTCACTTGTGCTTTATTATATATTTTCTAATATATATCCAAGGTTGAGAACTACTATGTAAGGAGCAAGGTGGCCTTCTAGGATCACTGTCTTGGAACAGGTAAAACAAGGCCTTGCTCTAATTGCTCAAGTCCTTGAAATAAATTGTTTACTTTATCCATTTTTTAGCCTTTTTTTTGTCACTGTTTTATTGGTTGAACAAGTCATCTCCAAAATTGTCTCATTACATACCTCTAACAATAAAAAATGTTTGAGCACCCTTCTCAGGAGGTATTATGATTACATTTTAGTTATAATTTACTTGTAAGAACTATTATTGATAATATATATAGTATATATACATATATATATATACAAAAATACACAAAAAAACAATGCTAAAGGATAAGATAAAGAATAAAAGTATAATTTCTAGTATTTTCTTTCTACTATTCATCTTCTATGTACTCTACTGCTCTACTTACCACCCCAATTTTGAAAACTCTGGTATAAAGTAAACTGATAGCTGAACAATCTATTATAGAGGAGAACCAAACATAGTAATGAGCAAATTAATCTTCTTACAGCACCTCAAACATGTCTCTCTCTCTCTCTCTCTCTCTCTCTCTCTCTCTCTATATATATATATATATATATATATATTTAATTATATATTTTTTAATTAGTTTAATTAGTTATATATGACAGCAGAATGTACTTTGATACATCATATATAATAGAGTATAATGTCTCATTCTTCCGGTTGTACATGGTGTAGAATAGTTATATATATATATATATATGAAGAGAGAGAGAGAGTAATAATGTCTGATTCATTCTACTATTCTTCTTACCCCCATACCTCCTGCCTTCCCTTTACTCCCCTGTACCTAACGTAATTCTACTCTTCCCTAGCACCCTCCACCCATTGTCATCCAGCCTTTATTTTTTGAGGATTGGATTATTTTACATATATTTTAGTTGTAGGTGAACACAATACCTTTGTTTTATTTATACATTTTTATGTGGTGCTGAGGATTGAGCCCAGTGTCTCACGGGTGCTAGTTAAGTGCTCTACCACTGAGGTACAACACCAGCCCTATGTTTATGTTTTAAGTTTTCAATTCTAAATTTTATCTAATTAAATCATTGTTTCCATTGGATACACATAGATCATAATTGTTACTTGCAACAAAGCAACATAATGAAAAACAATGTGAAGGAGCCATATCTCAGAAATTCCTATTGCGGGGATATTGCCCTTGTTATTAAACTTTTGGCATCCATGTTCAATTATTGATACATCTTCTTCAAAGAAGGGATTTCCTCTATTAGGGGTTTGTGTGCATATGTGGAGGGAAGGAGTTAGAAAATTTCACCTATTTTTATCTCTATTTCGTACCTAAAAAGGCTTCTCTTTAAAAAAAAAAAAAAACTGTTGGATTGTATTTATGGTAATTTGCTTTTGCTTTCTCATCACAAACAGCCCCAGGAAGTAGGATCACTTATCATTTTTATTTGTCAAATGAGGAAATTGAGGCACAAAGGGTTTCAGGTCATAGTTTATTACCTTTTACATGAATTCTTAGTGTTGCCTAATTTCCAATATAGATTTATTTCAGATTGCTCTAATAAACAAATGCAAAATGGGATTTTGTTTCTTAGAGTTTATGTCAGATATATTTTAACTATTTGAAGCTGGTTAACCTAAAGGCCAACTCATTATCAAATACAGTATCTCAGTAATCAGAATCCTCCTTTAATTGATCAAGTCAGATGTCAGAATACAAGCATTGTCAACTTCTACTTTTTTTCACACCCTAGTCTCATTAAGTGACCAATTAATAGAAGCTATTTTTAAAAATCATTCATTACTCTTGTACATACTTCTCAGTGGGTGCTACTAGCATTTGGAGAAAGAATTCTCATTTTGCAGCAAGTACATCACATCTTGCAATACCTTCAGCCCTCCATGTACTAAACACTAGTAATGCCTTTTCCAGGTCATAATTTTATGATGCTCTAGGATGAAGGTAATACCAAAGTTGAGAACCACTGTACCACTGAAGGACTCAAGACCACTAACAAACCAGACACTCAAGTATTGAGTTCGTAAATAACTTAATAAATACTTAATGAGTATAAATAAAAATAAATACCCATGGAAAGTGACATTTCTCTGGCTAAACTTTATAGACATTGCTTCTTCTTTAGCTTCAATATAATTGATTAATTAAATTCTATAATTTCTTTTAAAAAATAATAATCTAGTCATAGATGGTCAGCAACTTGAGCAATTGGAGAAACCAGACCTAAATTATTTCACACCAAATCCTTAAGCTTAATTTCTTATAGATGAAGGGATAAGGAAATTCCAACCAAAAAGAATTTCAGTTTTTCCTGAATGAATTGTGAAAACTTAGAGCTGTAGTGCTTCATGCTTTTTCTATTGACAGGACTGACCTTAAGATGAAAAATGATAAGGAGTTATTCTCACATAATACAATATCTCAGCTGAATATGTATTCTTGTACAGCAGTTTTTCTGTTTTGTTTTTCATCTGTAAAAAAAAAAAAAATGAGAGCTCCTGTTGGAAGACACACCGCAATAAATGAAAGACCTTCCTAACCATGGTAAAGAAGCATAACAAAGCCATGATGAATGATGCAGCAAGTTGAGGGAAGGGAAAGCTGCTATTAAACACGACAGGCTGTCACAACCACAGAAACAGTAATCAGAGTAATCATAGCAATAAAATAATGTTTGTATTTAGTTCCTTTCAAGGAGCTAAAATAATGGCATCTTTTCTAAGTTTGCAGTTTTTGATAACGTTAGCAAAAATAGCAAAAAACATAAAAATCTCTAAATGTGTAGCATATTAACATTATTTGGAGTTACTGTTCTACATACTTTTGTTGTTTTTCTTTAAACTTCCTTTAAGATTATTTTTATCCTTGCTTCTTTGTTCTGCATGACCAAATTATTCTTTTTCTTTATGATAATAATTTTTCTTTCTTTCTTTCTTTCTTTCTTTAACTCAGGGATACTTTACTACTGAGCCACATCCCCAACCCTTTTTTATTTATTTATTTATTTTTATTTAGAGATGGGGTCTTGCTAAGTTACTAGAGTCTTCCTGAATTTGTAAAGCTGGCCTTGAACTTGGGATGGGATTCTCCTGCCTCAGCCTCCTGAGCCTCTGTGATTACAGGCATGTGCCACTGTACCCAGCTATGATAATATTCTTGACACCAGCTCCCTAATTACTTGATTTTAATAAATCAAATATCAGATAAAATGGAATTATTTTATTTTTAAGAGCATATAATTAAAATCTGCATGTCTTGTAATTAATTATTTTCCTATTATAATGATAGCATTTCTATTATAACCTTATACATGCCATATAAATGTATGATAAGCTTACCTCCATCAGGTACTCAGCTAAAGCCTTCATTGGTTATGAGGTTTCCCCAGACAATGATGAAACATCACAATGTGGAAAATGCCTTATATGGGAGACACTGCACACTAGTTTTTGTATTCTGTGATAAATATTCCACACAGTTGCAGAGAGAAATTAGTTCCACTGTTTCTTCAAAGTTACCTCAGAGAACCTTCTGACCTACCCCTTGGTACTTTCACTACTTCTCTTAATGTTGAAGGGTTTCTAGCTCTGCCTGATAGGACCAGTTTACTATGAAATGTATGTATACAGTATGTCATTTTCTGTCTATGCTTTCTTTAATACAGTGTATAATATATGGTCACCACCTATTAAAATGTACAAACTTTTATACAAATACCTCTGAAGATCTAACAGATTCTGGCTTTTCTTTATCAAAGACTTTCTCTATAGAAGGAAGAGTGTGGTCTACTTGGTCCCCTTAGTTCTGACCTAAATTCAAAGATGCTCCAATATTAACTTATTTTGGGAAGAAAATTTTGGTTGAGAAACAGAGTAGTGTCTTCAACAAACCCAGGATTTTTTGCTAAATCTCACCCCAGCATACAATCTGTGATGGTGCTCAGCCCAATGGGCATTTCAGAGGGCCCAGATGAGATAGATGCCTTCCAATCATCAGTGTAATTTGCCTTCAGGGTCCTATTGTGATTATACCTTAGATTGGCCATCTCCATTATCAGTGCTGTCCTTTCACTGATATCACATATATATTCGATTTACTTCCGAGTGATTTCAACATCTTTCAACTCATTGAGATGCCAAATGATAATGTTATTATTTCAAAATGCAGTATTTCTAACTCATATTCAAAGGATATCCTAATCTTTCAAATAGGAAATGGTTCGCTGTTCATTTTCACTCTATAGTGGAGTTTGATCCTGTTGTTTGTCAGTAATGTGACATCACTTCCCGTGTCCAGGCCTCAGTTGTTCATTTGAATAATGAGAGTATTGGATGATCTCTAAAGTTCTTTTTAGCTCTAATATTCTTTTATTCCATGTTACATCATATAATTTTACGGATAAATTTCAAAACAGTTCACTATTTTTTTCATCTCACATAGCCCTCCTAAAAATGAAAAAGCATATGGTTCTACCTTTGCAAACTCTAATGTCTTGTCCCTGACAGAAAACAAACTAAGAATTGTGCATGTTGATTGTTTTATTCTTGTTTCAAAAACATTTGTGATTATCATATGAATAAAACTCCTCCTCATTTTAGACACTAATACTAATACACCTAAAGCAAAACGCTGTTCATTTTGAAACAGCATGGATCACAGATTCCATCATGGCTGTTTCTGAGTGTTTATAACGCATATGAGTATGAATTCTGCAAACAATATAAATGACTGACATTTGTGTCTACCTGGACATTGTGTAGCATGACTTTCCGTTCTAAATGTAGATTTAAAAATTTAACTTATCATTCTGATGCTAAGTTTCTAAACCCTGTTTAATTGTAATAAGAGCTTTATTTCCAAGAAACGAAGCTATTTTTAAATTTATGAGTAAATAATATGCATTACATTCCTTTCATTTCATACCTTCTTTATAATGTTTGATGTCTTTGTTGATTTTAGGTTTTATTTCAAGTGAATTATCAACCACTTTTTATACAGGCGACTTTGACTAATGCCAATTTTTATCTCTTAAAAGGATCCTTCCCGGCCATTGGGGTGGAGGCGTTCTGCCCCAGCTTCCTGAGGGCAGGGTTTTTAAATAGCATCCAGGCCCCGCATCCAGTGCCAGCGGGAGGATCTTTGCCCCCCAGGATTCCTGCTGGTAGGTATTTCAGGTGAAGTTTCTGCCACTGTGTATAGCAATAGGACTGTGCTAACAGGTGATAAACTTGCACTACAAAAATGAGTGTTTCTAAAATATGATGTAGAGAAGAAATGCAATTGTCTCTTTATAATGTACAACTATGCTTACAGTACCTAGTACTGTGAAAATAAAGAAAGTGGAAAGAGAATATGGACCTCAAATATCTGACCAGCCTAGTATTGCCTTTGGGGGAAAGTTTTGTTTTCATAAATAAGAAGTAGAATTCAGATCCTTAATCTATAACTCAAGAATGAAACAGGGGGACTGGGACTGGGGCTGGGGCTGGGGCTTAGTGGTAGAGCACTTGCCTGACATGCGTGAGGCAATGGGTTCTACCCTCAGTACCACATAAATCTAAAATAAAAGATATTGTGTCCATCTAAAACTAAAAAGTAAATATTAAAAAAAAAGAATGAAACAAGGATGGATTTAAGCCACTTGGCCAACTGGAATTGACCAGAAAAGAATTAAAGGATTAAATGTTCTTGACAGAAAGAGTCATTCCATATTTGTGTGAGTTTATAGATATTTAATTAAGGTTCCGTTTCACTAAAGAAAAATAATTTGAAGAAAGGCCAGAACATAGCAAATTTGGAAGAAATTTTTGAGAAAGGAAATTAAGGTTCAGTTCTCTCTAAAAATGGCATTCTAGTAAAGCCACAAAGCAAAATATAGGATATTAAGCATTTTTAAATACAATTTCATTGTTTAGCAAAATACTTTGTGGGTTATCTACAGTATAACTATTATCACAAATTGTTTTTTCCTGTCACTTAATAAAATACCCAGCTGCCTTCTGTCATTGTTTCTGAATGATGCAGATCTACTATATGTTTTATGTATCTTCATAAGACAAAATAGATTGATTCTTCAGGTTTTTATCATAATTCTTGTGTTTTATCATAATTAATATTACAAATTCTGGTAATGACCTCAGTATATTCAAGAGGGCTATCCCGGACAATAATGTGATTAAAAACATCTGGAAAGCCTGAAAAAATTGATAAAAATAAATATCCCAGCATGCACATTTCTTCTTTTTTTTCTTAGAATAATTTTACATAACAAAACCTAAGACTATTACACTGTGTTTGTTTTTCCTTTCAATTGCACTGATGTATTTAAAACATATAAACATCAATAAACTATACATATGCTTTGATATAATTTGGTTTTATTATTGGAAAATTTACTGACATGGTTGGAAACTAGGAACCAAAATTAGGTGAACTAAAAGATTAGCAATTTTAATTATAATGGGTATTACGCCAACTTCTTTTTTCTTAAAAACAAATATGGTATCATAGAAATATTTTTATATTGTTGCAAAGTATTGGTGGGGAAAATCTATAAACTGAGAGCTCAGAATTAACTAATATAAAAGGCAGCTTTCATAAAAATATAATTAATATCTCAGTGATTAGAACTGAGGAGATGAACAGTTGATGTGTAGTTTAATGACATTAACCCTTAATGTCAATGACAAATCAGTGACTTTAGATATGTCAATGACTTTAGATATATTTGGCAGAAATGACATTATGAAGTTTAGTGGTGAATTGAATTATTCAACATTACTGGTTTAGAAAAAGGTGGAGGGAGCCTGTCATTTAGCCTGGGAATGATAGAAGAAAATGATCTTTCCACAGCACAAACACAGAAACAACTTTCCAGAGAGGGATCTCAAAAATCACCCTAACACTCTGTTCTTCTAGGCTTTATGCCAAATTAGCCTCCAGGTTTCATGGGAGGAAAAAAAACTCTACTCGGTTTACATGACTTATATACAAATCAGGTGTAACAAAATTGCTTCATAAAAAATTTATAGTTATAAACTTGTTCCTGTTCCTTCAAACTGATATTACCTCACTTTTTCTAGTTTGTATCACTTTGATAAGTGATCCCTGTATACTTTGTCTTTTACTTTTCTGTAAGCTGTTATATAGTTGTAAAGTTAATTTTTATCTTCTCCATTCAACTGTAGCTTATTTTTATAGAATTTCTTTCATAATTTTATGTGAAGAGGAATGCAGCATTAAACATGGGAAGATTTTGTTGTTATGTAGTTTTAAAACCCTAAAGTATTTTTTTTGCCATCTGAGAACTTAATGGATACCCCTTCAGGTCAAGAACATCAATTTGAAGGCAAGAAGCAATTCTTCCCATGGCCAACATCACCATACTTAAAATAGTCAGCCGAAGGCTGATGCCTACTGGGCAATTAATTTACCTTCTACATTGATTATATGTCACAGTATTTTGAGAGTCTCAAAATATTCCCCATGTTAATCAAGGAATTATCAACTGTTCTAATGATAATGCTAATTTAGTTCCCAGTTACTTAACCACATTCAAATGAAATGCATGACCATGTCTTATATAAAATAATTCCTTTGCTTCTTGTCACACTGTGCTATCAAAACACAATATTTCTATAGTACTTTTTTTACACTAACTGCAGTAATAAGATAATCAGTGAATCATGAGATCCAGGAAGCAGCTAAGCCTGAAATCAGCATTTATGTAACAGAAGTCAATTGTCACAAATTTCTACAAAGATCATAGTAAAGTGTTACTTTTCTTAGTTTCAGATATATATATAAAAAAAAAACTCCAGGAAGTATTGCTGAAGGTTGAATAACAAGAAAACAGGAAAATTCTATGTGCAATTTAGATATAGATAATTTCTGAAACAAATTTATTATTAAAGATCTCCCTCATATTTCCTCTTTGTGGTTAATTCTGGCAGTGCTTTAGTTGTTGAGGGAAGGTTCTTCTGAAGCATCTTCTCAGTTTGCCAGCCTGTGCATTAAGTGCAAGGCTATAAATATAATAACCCTTTGAAATTTTTTAAATATAGTTGTAGTGGACACAATATCTTTATCTATGGATCTATCTATCTATCTATCTATTTATGTTGTGCTAAGAATCAAATCCAGTGCCTCACACATGATAGGCAAGTGCTCTACCACTAAGCCACCACCCCAGCCCTCCTTTTGACATTTAAATATGAGCTTCCCTCCACTGTATGACTAGTGTTAGGTTCAAAGGAAATACCAAAGATGAAGTGAGACTCCTTCGCTGCTTACTCTGAATCTAATAATAGGACAAATATGAACTCATGGGAATTGAAAAACTAGATTTGCAATTACTGAGTATAAGATTAATAAATATTATTTATTTACCCTCTGGAAAGAGGGGCAAAAGCTTTTCATATCCTCACTATTGTCCCCTGCCTAGACATGTTAGGAAAAGGATTCATAATCCAGTTTTCTATAAAACAATAACATGTCCAACTGTAATATCATTTCTATAGCAAAGGACTTACAGTCCTGAGACTATATTAAAATGTCTTCACAGTCCATTAACAATGGTTATCAATATTTTCCTTTCCATATTTCATGTGAAATCCTATCTAATCTGGAGTCAGGGCAAATATTGCATGCACTATTAACTAGTCCAGAATTTTCTTTTTCAGAAAGTTTATGGTTTGGATGTTAGAAATAGACCAGGAATTATAAATAAGTTTGAAGCTGTAGGAAGTGTAGAATCTGGTGAATATAATATTATCAAGTTTTGATGCATACAAAGAACTGAAAAATAGAACAAAACTATTTACAACTAGGTGACAAACTTTGAAGGAATATACATTAAATTAGGGAAATTGGCATGAACTCAATATATCAAGGGAAATCAACAGTGAAGAAGTAAATACATTTTAAATACAATCAAACTCAGTTCAGAAAAATCAAAGTAAGCCATTTCATTTATTCATATCTTCAAGCATCCTAAAAAGTTAGTAACTTTGTTTTAGATCCACAATTTGACATTTCCAAACAAATTACTTCTGACAAAAAAAAAAAAATCTCTTGGCCATAGTTCTTCCAATAATGATTATTTGTTGAACATATTTCTATAGTTTATATAAAAATTTGCTTTAGAGTCATTAAAAGAAAAAAAAAAAGAAAAGAGACCCTTTTCTTCAATGGATACGTGTATGTGCTATACATTTTATAGTTAAGGATGTTGCCATTACCCTGGATGAAGTATGTGAATGTGTTTGTGGATACCTACCTTAAACCAATAGTTAATTGTGAAGGAAATTGGAAACACTAGATTAAATGTTCAAAGTAAAATCCTGAATAAACCATTCAAATGTTTTATAGTAAAAAGAAATTCCTTTATCTGGATACTAACTCCTAGCTTCTTTATTTCTTGGCATTTACATGATTTCAACCCCCAGTGCAGACATACTCCATGCCCATCTGCATGGCTCTCCCTAGATAATTCTCTTTCTCTAAAGTTTTTGCAGCTGCAGACTTTAGAAGAAACCCTTCAGAATGACAACTATTAAAAAAAAATTAAAAAAAAAAAAGCCTAAGATGGGGACTCTGAGGCAGGTCTGGGCAGGAGACCAAGATTACTTACTGCTATTTCAGGAAGGGAGAGAGGCATAGAGAAGATAGGGTCACCGACAGAATGACAAACACAACTAAAAACTTTCTCACAGTTTATGAGTTTAAGGACTCCTGTGGACAGATAGTCCTGATAGGGTGGTACAGGTCATAAATTCAGATTCCTTTCAGATTGTACTTTGTTTCTTAGCCAAAAAATAAGACTCTTTGTTGTCTAAAGGACCAAGTGAAAAGTTGGTGATTTTTTTAAAACTCCCTCCTCAATCCCAACTTTGAAAATCAAATGGAGACTGTAGACTCTTCCCCCAAGAAAATGGAATACGGTCGTGCATGTAAATGTTTTTGTACAATTTCAGGAGGTCTCTAAATACCCTGAAGTCCATAAATGAAGAAACCCTGTTTCTTAAGAACTCAATGTTCTGAATATAAAGTTATGCTTCACTGACATAAGTGAGCATTATCATCTTTATGCAAGACTGACAGTGCATTTTAAAAAAAAGAAAAGAAAACAGCTGCAGGATGAATTTCATAGCAGGTTATTGAACATTTACAAAGTGAATTTCTTTCTTTTTTCTTTTTTTTATCCTGCCAGAAAGACATGAAAATCTTAAAGGAGCCTTTAAATAATCTTTTAGTAGTTCTTTTTACTTCTCTATTCAGCAGCTTTAGATAGTTTTAGCCTTTGACTTTAGCTAAGCCTTCTTATTAACATAACTGCTTCTTCCATCTCATTATCATTTGAATAAGTATGAATCTAAAAAATATGAATCATATGAGTGTGTGTTTATATTCTCATGGAGAACATATTAAGCCCCTACAGATTGTTATGTTTTATTATTACACATTTATTTTGGTCCTATTCAAAGAAATAGTCAACACTTTTATGATTCATCCAAGAATCATTTTCTTCTCATAAAGAAAAATCATAAAATCTTAACCAGTTTCATAATTTAGCTGAATCTCTCTGTGAGTCAGTATTTAATCTTGGTGTTGACTGGGTAAGTGTTCTTTATTCAGTGTTTTCACCTTGATTCAAAATATGATAAGGAGCCAGCTACTCTGATGCCACTTCGCCTCCAAGGAATGACCCCACAGGGTGGCATGCCTGCCATTAAAGGCTGCTGGGCCACTTAAAAGCATAAGTGAGACAGACTGGCCCTGTTATAAACCTTGTCTGCTCTCAGTCCTCATTTATTTGTTTTATAGGACATAGTCTTTTCATGAGTCTAGTCACAGAGGTCTTAGAGTACATTTAATAAAATTGAACTTGTGTAAAAAATAAAATTAGACACCTTTTAAGAGCTTCAGAAAAGAATTAAAAATAAATAGTAATTTGGAGAGAAAAAGTATGTAATGATTTAATTGAATCGTATATAGGATTCATTTAGCAAATGTTTTTTCCATTATAATTAAAATTTCATGACAAATGAACTATGTAACTAAGATACATTAAGTATATCCTGTCCAAAGGTTTGTTTTATTTTTAAATTTTCTGATCTTTTTTTTTTTTTATAATGAATGATACAGAAGACCAGACATTATTTTTTTCACTTATGTGGCTGTAAGACACTTTTGTAGCCAGAAGTAAAGTTTAGCATTTGGATCACTATTGGGAAACATGATAGTTTCAATAAAAGCTTAGGGACTCTTAAAATATACTGGGTGCAACAGCTCCCCCAGTGTTGTCTCCAGGGGTTTTGCAAAAATGTATCACCCTGTTGCTCTTAAATTTTCTCATATATGCTCTTATAACTGAAATTTCAACTGCTAAGCCTTATCCTAAAAAGTCTCATGAAAATAGTAGAATAATTTCAAACAAATTGATTTGGATAACTCAAATCAATTTAAGATAACTATGGAAAGAGAAAGCAAAATCTAAAGATATTTCCTGCCAGTTTCCTTAGGACATATATGCT
Organism: Marmota marmota marmota; assembly: GCF_001458135.2. Taxonomy (NCBI): domain Eukaryota; kingdom Metazoa; phylum Chordata; class Mammalia; order Rodentia; family Sciuridae; genus Marmota; species Marmota marmota. The sequence continues at coordinate 21,389,535 of NW_025999968.1, read as the reverse complement.
GTTTATATAGTTTGTTTTAATATTTTTAGACCTTGAAAATTCTAAAACTTCTCAACAAATATCTTTGGGAGCCACACAGTGTGTGATCCATAATGTCTTTCCAGGATGTGGCTAAAATAAGACATGGAGATTTAGGATGATTCTTTATGTTTATCAAATTGTTGTAAAGCATGCAGTCTCTGGAAGTAGATTGCCTGGCTTCAAGCCCTGGCTCTGCCAATTGCTCACTGTGTCTTGGCAAGTTGCTTAAATGCTAAATATATCAGTAAACTAATAACTACACTCCCACAAAGGTTAATATGAAGGTTAAATCAGTTAGTTTATGGAATGTCCATCAACAGTGCCTAACATACTAAAGAATTTACATATAATTCAGCATACACATATATGCTGATTTAGATATAATATCTATTTTAAAACTGGGGAGGAAGGGAAGGAAAGGGGAAGTACAGGGGACTGAAGCACTTTGTATTTCCTGAATGGATGATTACATCCAAATGAACCCCACTATTATATATAACTATAATTCACTAATAAAAACATTTTAAAAAGCTGATCAAAAGTTATCTGCACAAAAGATTTTTAAGAAGGAAACCGAAAAGCAAAGTAGCATGCAATTATTTATGTCATAAAGTTTAATTTTTGAACTCAGATTCTATATAGTGTTTCAAGCCATGAAAATTTTCTGCTGGGTGTCGCCCATTGCTATCTAACAGTAAGTAAACTATTGACTATTCTGTAATTGATTATTTCTTTCATAATAGTTGGAAAGCAAAAAATTCACAAAAATTCAAAACATATGCTTTTAATTTGACCATTATATTACTCTTTTAAGCACATAATACTAAATCAAGAAAAACATTTTTAAGAACTACTTTATTACTAAAATTTTGCAATATGGTTAGTGTCTTACAGTGAAAGCACAGCCTCACCTTAGGCATCTTTGCCTGTAACTTTTATTGCCACCAGGACACTTTAGGTAAGAAGAAATCTTTTTGCCTATATGGTAATTTCTAATAAAACAAATCCGGATTACTGCAACCTGTACAATCAGAAAAATGAGAAATTATACCCCATTTGATTCAAATGTATGAATTGTCAAGATCATTGTACTGTCATGTGTAGCTAATAAAAATAAATAAATAAATAAATAAATGCTACTGTTTTTATAAATGCAGGTTGTCCCTCCTAATTTCTGCTCACCTGTTTTAATCCTAGAAAACATTTTATTCTTCAAGGATATTTGGATCATCTCTAAATTTTTAAAAAAGCAAAAGAAATTAAGAGGGGGGGAAAGGGAACCAAATCAACTCATTGATTATATAGACACATGAGTTGCAAATTTCTCCAAGGTTAAAATCATCAATTCCAGATTAACCATAAGATATGTTGTTACAGACAAATCTACCAGTACAGTACAGAGGATACAATAAAGCTAGATAGATAGAAGGTAAAAACCTACTTCCAGCAGAAGCTATTTTTAAGAAACATATACTATGTTATTTTTTTAAAATCCTATTTGGATTATTTTACTCTAGTAGAAATCATTTTGTTCAATAAAACAACTTTCAAACTTGTTGGTTTTAAGTATTTAGACTTTAAATGACCTTTGAAATCATCAGGAGAGCTTACTCATTGACCTTAGACATTTTTAGTAATGAACTTTCTTAACTCTAAAAACCAATTCATAGCTTAGGATTGTGCATCAAGTCAGTAGGTAAGATATAATACTCAAAATATATACATTCAGTCGTTAATGGAGCTATTATTGGGTAATTCCATATTTAGTATTAGTTGCCATTCTCAATGCTTGATATACATTATCTCTTTCAATCTCACAATGACCCTATAGAAGGAGAGGTTATTATACAGAATATAGAAGCACTCAAATGAACAATTCACAATATGCAAATGAGAAAAGATGAAATGAAAAGTGAGTGATGAAAGATCACTTGTCGAAATTAGACCAAGTTTTCAGTATTAGGCTATCTGAAACTAATCTTATAACTTCTAACTAATCTCATGACTCATAAGGTAGTGCACTGTACTGGGTGTATCAGGTAAAAGATAACCAATCATCCAAGTTTGCCTGAAAACAAAATTTTCAGTGCTACAAAAGGGAACATATTGGATCATATAAAACATGTAATTTGCAGTCATTTTAACTTTCACTTTGCCACAGGAGATAAAATAATTTTCATACCAATATTAAAACACAACAAAATACAGAAATTATCTATTTTTTAAAAGTTTTGCTATACAGTGGACTAATATAATAAAGGCAAAGCAGATAATTGTGAACAAAAGGGGAAGGAAGAAATGTGTACCATTTTTGAGGAAACAATTATTGCCACACACCATGTTAATTATAGAGTCCTAATCTTTTCAAAGTTTTTTTATCAAAATCATAATTTTTATAACAAATACTTAGGACTAAATGAATATTAACATCCATTCTATTATTTCGATAACTCTTTCTATGTCTAGAATTATTCTCAGAGAACATCTTTATGTTCCTGTTGACATTCAGCTCAAGTAAAAAAAAAAAAAAAAAATGAGAGTATTCAACTCACTCTATGCCAAGGTCTGTTCCAGATTGTGAGATTCCAGAAAAACAATTAAGCCTAAATTCTGGCCTCTCTAAAGGTTGCTTTAGAGTGGGAAAGAAAGACCTGATTGCTAACATAAATATCATATCATAAATATCATTTAAAGGAAGGAGAAGGTACATAATCAAGACTTCCTGAAAGGGAAAATAATTCATGGGAGAATTTACAATGGTCATGGTATTAAACCTGCTTTAAAAAAAAAAAAAAAAGTATGTGATTTTACCAAGTGGAGGTAGTGAGAAAGAAATGTTGCAAAGAAAACAAGATGCAAGTCATACTCACGGAAATATGAGTCACCTCAAGAATTTGAAAAACACAAGGTATGGAAGAAGGGGGAGATCAAAAGATGGCATTAGAAATGAAGGTAGAAGAGACACTAAGAAGAAACTTAAGTGCAAAGGAGTTTAGACTTTAATCCTGCAACATGCTATGCAATAAATAACACAGTCATTAAATGGAAGAACGAGACATTCTTTATGTAACCTTTATAGTAATTGACTTATTTCTATTGCCCTTTCTACTAAATACCCCAAAAGAGCAGAGATCTTGTATTGATTGAGGCTATGTCTCCAGAACCCAGAAGAGCACTTGATACACTAGTAAGCATTTAAAAAAGTTATTTGTTGTATCATTGAATGTTTGGAAATAATGTGGATGCAAGGGTTATCTTGCAAAATGAGACAAAAATAGAAGCAAAGAAACCAGTAAAGGATCATTGTGATAGGTCAAGTAAGGGAAAAAAAACAGAATGTGGATAACACCAATAATTTTTTTACAGACACAACAGGACTTAATAATGTATGGATTGATAGGAGTCCAGTAAAGTGAGAAGTCAAATATTACAGAAGGGTTTCAAACCAGGGTAACTAGATAGATGATGATGTTTTAACTAAGACAATATTATAAGAGGAGAAAAAGGTTCAAGGAAAATGTTAAAGGATTGCAACAACATGGATAGAACTAGAGATCACGATGTTAAATGAAATAATCATAAATAAAAATACCAAATGGTAAAGTTAGAAATGAAGAATCCAAAAAAGTAGTACTCATACAAGTTCAGAGTAGAATATTGGCTACCAGAGACAGGGGAGAGTAGGAGAAGGTGGGAGAGGTTGATTGATAGGTACTAAGTTATAGTTAGAAGTAAGGATTCTAGTGTGCTATTGCACATAGATAATGATAATATACTATATATTTCAAAAATCAAGAAGAAAGGATTTTAAATGTTTTTTTGTCGTAAACAAATGATAAATGTTTGAGGAGAGTGAGATGTTTTATCTGACAAAAACATTACACAATGAGTACATGTATTGAAACATCACTAAGTTCCACTCTAAATGTATATAATTTTTAAGTTTGTAAGTATCAGTTAAAAATAAATTTAAACTTAAAGATTAAAAAAAAGGTTGAATTCAAACTTTCTGAGGACAAGATTTGTTCATGATCTGATAGTCTCCAGGCAACAGTATAAGAAGAAAACACTTCACCAACTTTAGTACTTACGTGAATAAAAACAGTGATTTAATGTATTATAATGGTTCATATGTATGTTTTATCCATATATTTTAAATGCATTAGAGGGATGAGAAATTATTTCATTCATTATCAAGTCCATTTGAGATTATAATTGTGGTTTGCTATCTCTAAAGTATAAACAGGGGAGGTAGAAATAGATTAAATAAATGACTCAAAGAGTCCTGAATTGCCTCTGGGAGGAAAAAATACAGGCGCTTTAACTGTCAATCCAAGTTATCATCACAAATTTTATTACCTGGTAGACAAAATATAGATGTGATAGAATGTTAAATAAACTAGAATGATTTAAATCTGTAATAGAGTTTTGAGGTTGTTGAGAGTTGTTTCAATTCTTCATTTTACTGACTGCACATTAGAAATTGCCAGACTGATACAAAATAGTACATCCAGCACAAACTTATTACTTATATGAAAATGTTAAATCTCTGTAATCCCCTTCTTTCACAAATCTTTTCTGAGGAAAAAAAAACATATAACTATTTCACTGGCAAAATATTTTTCCAAGATTCTATAATATTTAAAGAATTCTTTTGTTCTCTTTAACATTAGCATGAGAAAAGTTAGTCTTGTGATCATATAGTTTCTTCATACCATCCCTCTCAAAATCACTCTAAGTTTCTATAAGTATTTGAAAATATATATATGTTGGTCAGTAGTCCCTAAAAGTCTCAATGCAAGAAAAAAGTTTTTCTTCTCTATAACAGAAAAGGATGACAAGGCAGTTTTTGAATTATGGTCTTCAGAATAAAATAGCTTATTTATTAGAAAATCTTGATTCTAAGGCAGTTTAAAATATCTATAACCATATATGGGTTATTTATGATTTTAAAAAACCTAAGAAATTCACTTTAGTGGCTTTGAAGAGCTCTTAAAATAATATTTCTAAAAAATAATGATCTTGAGTTTTGAAAATTGAATAGCTTTCAAGAATCCTGGAGCTCCTCTGTTGTCTTGAATGCAATTCAAGACAATACTAAGGTGATGCTGTCACATGAGACATTGGGGATAAATGGCTAAAAATCTACAAAAGAAAAAAAGAAAATAAGCCAGAATATTTTGAAATTTTAGAATAAGAATTAATCAACTCTAAATATTTCCCAGGACCAGTAATGCAATATACAATTGTTACAGATTGAAAATAAGACAGAAAAACTGTAGTTACCATCAGCAGACTTCTCTCGCCTAAAATAGACTTAAAGAATACCATTCTAATTTTTATAACTTTCCTTAGACTTACTTAATTTTTTATAACAAATATAATAATGGGCTGTAAAGTTACTTTTAATCTTTAGAACATAACTAACTTCCCTAGAGAAAACAACTAGGAAATAAATTTCAGATCAGATGAAAGCAAAAGTATTCTAAAAAGAACACTTTAGTTCAAATAACAACTACTCTCAATTGGTGGTACTAAATAAAATACAAAAGACAAAGAGCTCCAATGTGGAATTTCTAATTCATGAGGAATAGAGGACTCTTCATTTGATTTCTTATTATTATTGAGAAATGTGTCACTGATGAATTTTAAGACAGCCTGATGTACTAACCAAAAAATTATAGGTAGAATTAATTTCAAAAGGGCTGGGGATGTGGCTCAAGCGGTAGTGCGCTCGCCTGGCATGCGTGCGGCCCGGGTTCGATCCTCAGCACCACATACAAAGATGTTGTGTCCGCAGAAAACTTAAATAAATAAATAAATTCTCTCTCTCTCAAAAAAAAAAAAAGAATTAATTTCAAAATATTTTGTGTTCATGTAGATAAGAATCTTTTTTTTTTTGAGAGAGAGAGAGAGAGAGAGAATTTTAATATTTTTTAGTTTTCGGGGGACACAACATCATTGTTTGTATGTGGTGCTGAGGATAGAACCAGCCCGCACGCATACCAGGCAAGCGCACTACCGCTTGAGCCACATCCCCAGCCCAGATAAGAATCCTGATGAAATACTTGATGTTAATTTCTTAACAATAGTGAAACTGATGAGAAAAAATTAACTTGTTTCTCTGAAGCACCTACTAGGCTTTGCTCTTTGGGAAGTGACCTTGTGAAATCCAGTGAATGGAGAAATAAAGAGAAGATAAAAAAGAAAAACTGCCTAATACAAAGCCAAGCCCAACATGACAGTGCACATATTAGATGGGATGGGAACCTATAGGAAATGTCAATGGGGGAGACCTTTCAGGATTAGGTGTAGTGCATAAATTCTGGGGTGGAATGGCACATATGGTGGTATTAGAGAGGGGAACAAATGGAAAAATAATCTTGTCAGGTGAATTTTAGAAGTAAAGGCAGAAGGAGATAGTTATGAACAATGTAAGAGATGACAGCTCCTAGAGCAGTGGATGCTAAGGCTAGTTAGGAAAGATGAGGTCCCTCACTGGAGAAAATTGTCTACCAGGATAAGACTTGGAGCATTTATCTATAAATCTTTTCTGAGGAGCAGCTATACCATAAAGGTTAAAAGGTCCAAAGCTCTAAGACTAACTACCTGATATGGCTGCTCACTAGTTATTTGACTTTGGATAAGTAGTTTAATTTTCTTTCCATTTCCTTATCTAATGGGAATGATATGTTGCAATACAAGTAAAATGCTTACAAGGTCATTTTATTCTGATATCATTAAGGGAAGGGTACCAGTTTAAAAACAACCTAAGGGGTTCTCCTGGCCACAAGAGCTAAGATATCGTAAAAAGAGGTGAGACTACAGGCTGGGGAAAAGCTCAGGCAGCAGTTGCTGTAGTAACCCATTTTTTCCCCTTAACATCCTTAATCCTTTATCAAACTGGAATATTGATTTCAGGGTTTTTATGTTTAAATATAGTAATGACCTTTTATGTTCCCCATCTTGTTACCTAAGTGTTTATGTCAGTTTCCAATCTCTGTGCTCTCTGAAACAATATCCAAAGAGAAGATTCATGATGAACTTTCATATTTAAAACCTAGATATTCTAGATCCTGACCCACAAGGGTGCTGACAGTTAATTTGACCTCAATAATTGCTGATAAAGTTCTTCTTCGTTAGTTTTGGGGTAAAATTAATGGCTTTAAGGAACATTATAGAATATAAGTTAATATTCAGTATAAATGAAAACTTCTTTGGGTTCTAATTCTATGCATGATAAATTGGGAATTTTATTACTACATTTAACCTTTAGCACATCTTTCTTTAAAATACAGATCCAATGTAAAATCTAGCATTTGCATACATGGTTGTAATTTGTGACGGTCACCCTCACTAACCTGTAAGGCTCCGAGTTCATAAGAAAGACATGAATTACAATGAGATCTAATATTTCCATCACTGGTGCTCATGCACATAATTTCTTTCCAGACCTTTTTTTGTGTCGCAAGGAAAAACCATGCACAGTCCAGTCTGACTTGCCAAAAATTCTAATGAGAATCAAGAAATATAGATGTAAAAAGTAAATATGTCGTATATACTTATTTCAGGTAAAAATCATTTTCTCTTCATCTAAAACTTTATCTTTTAAACTTGAGCAATTGGCCAGAACAAATGCATTCCGTTCTTTGAAACAAATCAAAGTTATTTATGTCAAATATTCTACTTAATAGAGGTGTGCTGGGAACTTTAACAATTGATATGATCAAACAAGAAATAAATGATTTTCAGTTTAGTTTCTGATCTTAGCTTCTGCACCAGACTACAAAATCAGAATTGCTTATTTTTCTTGTACCAACACCATCGGTCTGTTGATCAAATCTACGTCCAATAAAGAAATGAGCAGGAACTCACAAATCCTACCAACTCTGGGGCATCCATCAGTCCATGGAAATTGTTCTGCTTGAAATCCCTTCAAAGCAGGAGTATGCTTGACTGTTTCTATGTTGTCAGTGAGAATTTATGAATTTCTCCTTTCTGCTTTATCTTAGGATTATTTCAGAAATGCCCATTCAGATATCAGTCAGACAAAATCGCTGCACTGTCTTTGAAGCTGTACCACAACTGTGAAAGCAGCAGCAGTAACTACTAAAACCCTGACCTTGACTTGTTGATTTTCTTTTAAGGAAAAGCTAGAGGACAAAGGGAGCATAATGTAAACAAGTGATTGCAGGCATTTAGGAAAAGAAATATTTAATTTCTTTGTAATTCATAATATACTTCATGCCCCTTTTATAAACTTAAAAGGAAATAATGCTATAAAGAAAGGAATGGGGAGATCCATCTGTATAATATGAGTATAGTTTTATAGAAGCAGCTGGGAAATGATGTTCCTATTAATAATATACAAATAATTTAGATATCGCAGCTGGAAAGCTCTAACTGCTGTACTTCTGTAACTGGTCTAATCCTTGTGTATTCTCTTGCTCTTTTGCAGGCAGACCAGTAATGATTGTGGTGGAATATATGGAGAATGGATCTCTAGATTCCTTTTTGAGGGTGAGGTGCTCTTTTCTGATAGTATTTAAATAAACTATTCTCAGTTCTAGATTTGAAATCATTTATTGTAAATTAAATTTTGCATAATGTTATGCATGGGTTTTCTGTAAAGAATAGCAGCAATTTCTCTAACGTGCATTTATCTGATATTGTGATACTTTAGAATATTTTAAGGGGATAAGATGTACACTTTATAATTGATTTCTTCTATAAATTTACTTGCCATATTAAAATACATATGTCTTTGTGTGTGTGTATACACATATATTCCAAATGATGTTATCATAAAGAAGGAAATGAAACTTCATCCCCTCCCACACCCACTCTTTTAATAATTTAGTATGATATTTTATCCACTGTCTATAATGCTGAGACCCTTCAATTCCTGAATGCTTACCAAAATGACTCAAGTTTGCTTCAGAAAGATAGTTCTATCAATTTTGTCCTTCTTAAGTTTATTTGAAGGACTGTTCACAAAAGAAGAAACATAATTCCCTCAGTGGTGATTTATTTTAAAATAAAAATTTTAAAGCTTTCTTTTTAAAGTGACTTCTCTTTAACAGTATAGTGTATACAAAAAAAAAAAAAACTAAAATGTTGTTTTCTATAATGGTATAAAATAACAAAGCTGAGAAAGCACCAGAAAGTTATATTTCAAAGTGTATTCATAACATGTTTAATATTTGAAAAGCCATCATATGCTTGGAAACTCCTCATTGATGGTGAAAAAAATAAACATAAAAAATCACTACCATAAATATTTTTCATCCCTGGTAGAGGTCATATATTTTCACATCTCTGCATTCTTTAATATCTGTCTAGTAATACACATAATCATTTTACTTGATTACAAAATGACTGAAATTTTGCCTTTTGGAATGTATTATATTTCTCTCTATATTCATGTGAAAATGAGGCATTCTTTCTTCACTTTATTTTTTGCCCATGTTATTTGAATGTGCTCCCTTTGCATATCACTTTTCTCTCTTTATCTCATTTTCATTTATTTTTCTTGACTCTGTGCCCTCTTCTTCCAATTGCTTTCAGTGTTAGCAGCAATGATGTACTTACACTGTGACTGGACATGATGTCCTGATTTAATACAGAAGCTGAATTCAGCAAAATCTTTGGCTTCTCCTAGAGCAGTACCACTTTCATAATGCATACTCTCAACCACATGTGCTCATTAAGGCAAAAGGAAATTCAAAGGTGTTTGAAACATGAATGGTTTATTCTTTTCTGTAGCCATTTTTGAATGTGTTATTTTATAGCTATATTCATTTCACCAGTAAATGTCCTAAATTATTTTAGAAAAATTTATCAGGACCACCTAAGGTACTTGAAATGCATCCTTCCATTATGTTTATTCAAAAACATAATTTCATCAGAAACATATCAAAATGTTTCATCATCAATAGCTGTTGAAAATTGGATTATATGACTACACCAGCAAATTAGGTGAGAAATGTTAGTTTCAGATATAATTCTTATTCTGCTGAATCATGAATCCATTATAATATGCTATAAAAAGCCAATGATACATTATAAACAAAATATTTACTTATTAGCATCCTAGCCAGGCATGGTGACACACACCTGTATTCCCAGTGGCTCAGGAGACTGAGGCAGTAGGATAGTGAGTTTAAAGCCAGCCTCAGCAAAGTAGTGAGGCCCTCAGCAATTCAGCGAGACCCTGCCCCTAAATAAAATATAAAAAAGGACTGGGAATGTGACTCAATGGTTAAATGCCCCTGAGTTCAATTACCAGTACCAAAATAAATAAATAAATATACTAATCCATGTTTATACATGGTATATTCCACGATCTAAATTTTGAAAGTTAATATTTTTCAGCTCTTATTATATACTTTGTAGGTAAGACCTTAGCTGAAGGTCTGAAGTAAAAAGTCAATATTTACCTGATGGTAAACCACCACTCTAAAGACCTGAACACCCATCTACGTTAATCTGCTATGTAACCTCGAACAAGCATGCTATCAACTCCTCTATACTTCTGACTCACTTATAAAACAGGAATTTGAATAGTACCTGTTCAAATATGCATATATTATAAGGATTGAGTTGATTACTGTAAAGCTTTTAGGGTTATATGTGACCAATGACAGAGGAAGGAATCCAATTCAAGTGTCCATGGCTCAAAAAGTCATGCTCGCATATCCTATGAGTACTTTTAGTTAACTTGCTTACTACTTTTCCTTATAAGTCCACTGCTATCACCCCCTCTTCACATACAGTTTCTACTAAAATAAAATTAAATGGTTAAAATGCAAAAAAAAACAAAACAGGGAGGTGGTCAGAGGTTTAGCTAGGTGGTAGTGTTTTAAATTTCTTTTTAATTCAAATCTAAGATACTAAAAAAATCAATGAATGGAGGCAATAAATAAGGCTAATGCTCCTGCATCACCCTTCTTTAATATTCTTACCCTTCTTTGTAATATTATCCCTTCTATGCCAGAAGCACAGAGGGTTTTATAAACTTTATGTCAATAGCGGGCACTCAACTCCCTGTGGCAAGCAGAAATAAAATACATAAGTCTATATAGCCCATAAATTCTCAAAAGTGAAGTCATTTTTCAAACTACTGCTTTAGAATTTGATAATCACAGCTTCTCTGAGCACAGAGGAGGAAGTGGCTAAATGTACTGCATCATAGGGAGCCATCCATGGCTCATTAAGAGCCTTCTGTGCTGACTGGAGGCAGAAAAGATTTCCCTTTGGTCTCCCACACTATTTGAAAATCACTTCAATTTGCTATTTTATTATGAAGGAGTGGTAGCACAACTAAGTACAAGATTACAGTCTAGTGCCAGAGCTGGTGGCTGGCTGGCTGTGATATTGCACGGGATTCATAAATCTCATGCTGTTTGAGATCCTTGTGGACATTCTTCCAGACATATATTGGAGTGGGGAGGTGCAGATCAAGTGTGCAGGCTTGCAGTGTTGGAGCATATACAGACGTGCGTGCGCAGACATGGGTGTGGGTGTAGCTATATGTTGGCTTATAATTTTTAAAACAAATTCTAGCTTAGAGAGAAAAGCATCAGGCTAGCTGCCCAGAAGGTACAGCATCACTGAGGTACATATTTTTCTATTGAAAAATATTTTCCGAGGAAATGTACCAGTATGAATTAAATGTAAGCTTGACAATCATCCCCGAATGGTCTCTAAGTACACATATGAATTTCATAAATACTTTTGTGGCCCTTACCTGGAAATCACCTGCCTCTAAATCTTAGGACCTCCATTTTTGTAATAATAATAAAAACTAGCAATCCAAATAAAATAATTATAAAATTATTTAAGATTTTGAGGTGTCATATATCAACCAAAAATTTACTTCTTTATTTTACAGTATTTCTTGATTATGAATTTATTTATTACAAAATTTGTCAATACCAAGATACACCATCACCAATGTCAGTTCAAGATGGTGCACTGTGTCCATACTGCAGCCTCTGATCACATCTTAAATCATTCAACAGAAAGAAAAGGTTTATTCATAGTTTTTACAAAATATAGTCGCATGGGCAAATAAGAAAGGAGTATCATCCAAAAGCCAAAAATCTAGGATAAAATAATAAAAATGAAAAGCAGCCAGATTCGGTTAAGGGAGGAAACCATAGCTTGAAATATGCTCAGGGAAGGATGGTGGGGAACAAGAAGAATGTGTGGAACGTGGTGCTACCAACTATAAAATGAAGACACAGAGGAGGACCAGGATGGTCTGGTGGTTGGGAAGAAATGATGCATTTCATTTTCATCACATTACATTTGAGATGCTGATAAAATACCCAGTGTAACATGCAGTCAGCAATTAGAAATATGAATCTGAAACTCAGCAGAAAAATCTTGAATAATATTTCAGATCTAGGAATTGGCAGCATAAAAGTGGTTATTAAATCCAAGCCATGGTATTTCTGAGGAAGAATTTTTAAGAAAAGCTGACAAATTGAACAAAGTGGAAACTCTATTCCATGCCAGCCTAAGTGGCAACACAGATAGACTCCTGTGGTAGCTAAGGAAGAAGTGGAACAGAAATGAGAAGGAAAAAATAATATGGAGTACCTAAAGCAAAGGGAACCGAGCATTTCAGGAAAGAGCAATTAAGCGAATGTGTCAAGTACAACAGAGAAATTCAGAAAGACAGACTGAAAAGCATCTATGTATTAGCATGTCAGAGGTCCTCAGTGACCTTGGCACTTTGAATGGCTTGCTCCAAAGCAGAAACAAGATTGAAAAATGAGAATGAAAGATTGGTAAGAATCAGTTGGTGGAGATAATTCCTTTGGGGAAAGAAGTGGGTGAGATATCAAGGCAAAAGATAAACCAAATGCTAGAAAACTAGAAAAAAAAAACAAGGTTTATTTTTCACATTTTTATTTTGATAAATTATAAATAACATACATTTTATTCTTAAGAGTTTAAAATACACATTTCATTGGTATCAAGGATACTTACATCAACACGTAACTGTCACCACCATCCATCTTTATAACTCTTTCAGCCTTGCAAACCTGAAACTCTGTACCCATTAAATAACAATACCTTATTTCTCTCTTTCACCAGGCCCTGGCAAGCACCATTCTACTTTCTGTCCTCTGATTTTGAATACTATAAGCATGTCATATAAATGAAAAGATAGAGTATTTTTTGGGGGGGAGGGGGGTTGTGATTGGCTTATTTCACTTAGTATAATGTGTTCAGGGTTCAGTCTTATTGAAGTATTATGTCAAAATATTCTCCATTTTTAAGGCTCAATAATATTTCATTGTGTGTATGTGTGTGAGAGAGAGACAAGACAGGCATTTTACTATCCATTCATTTCTCAATGCACACTTAGTTTGCATTCATGCTTTAGCTATTGTGAAGAAACTTGTTATGAACCTGAGTGTAAAAATATGTCTTTGAACCTTGATTTCAATTAATTTTGAATATATATGCAGAAATGAAATTGCCAGATTGTATAGTCCTTCTATTTTTAATTTATTGTGCAACTGCTTTAACATTTTCTATATTGTCGGTGTCATTTTATATTCCCACCAATGGAGCACAGGGTTTTGAAATCTTCAAATCATCACTAAAACTTATTTTCTAATATTTTGTTTTTATAAGGAGTCATTCTAATGGGTATAATATGGTTTCTCATAGTTTTGACTCAGATTTCCCTAAAGATTAGTGTGGTTCAGCATCTTTTCATTTGCCATTTTTATATCTTCTTTGGAGAGATATCTAGTCAAGTTTCTTGGCTTAGTTTTGAATCAGGTTACTTGGTTTTTTTGGTTGTTGATTTTTAATAGCTATTTATACAGGCTGAATACTAATCTGTTGGGAGATACATGATTTTCAACTATTTTCTCATTCTGTGAGTTGCCTTTCTCCTCTGTTGTTGGTGTTTTTTGGTACACAAAAATAACTGTGTTGTTGTTTGAGACAAGGTCTCCTTAGTGCCTAGGCCCTTCTCTAACTTCTGGCCTCAAGCATTACTCCAGCCTCAAACTTCTCAGTAGCTGGGACCACAAGTACATGCCACTATATCTGCTTGATACACAAAAGTTTTTAATTTTCAGGAAATCCAATATGTCTTATTCTTTCTTTTGTTTCTTGTGCCCTTACTGTCATATCAAGTAATCATTGCTAAATTTAATGATATGAAGTTTTCCCTTTGGTTTTTTCCTAATAGTTTCGTAGTTTGATGTTTAGGTCTTTGACCAATTTTGATTTAATTTTTGCATAAGGTGTTAAATAAAGGTATAACTTCATCCTTTGGTATGGGGACATTCAGCTTCCCTAACACGATTCATTAAAAAGACTATTCTTTCCCCCATTGAATGATCTTAGAAAACAAGTCAAAAGTCATTTGGCTATTGTCTTAGTCCCTTCCGGTTACTATAAAACATATATAATCTTTGATATATATGTGTGTGTGTCTGTATACATATATATGTGTGTACACATATATATGTATATGTCTGTATACATATATATGTGTGTACACATATATATGTATACACACACACTCTCTCATACACACACACACAAGCCTGGATAATTTATACATAATAAAACTTTATTTATCATAATTCTGGAGGCAGTTACGTCCAAGATCAACACACCAGCAGATTCACTGTCATTTAAGGGCTTTCTCTTTGCTTCTCTGATGACAGGTTTTGCTACATCCTCACATGGAAATAGGGACAAAAGCTGTGTCTTCACATGATAGAAGAGAATAAGGGCAAAAATGAACTAAAATGCTCCCTTCAACCTCTTTCATAAGAGCACTAATCCTAGTCATTAATAGAATGTTCATGGGGATGGGGTTGTGGCTCAGTGATAGAATGTTTGCCTAATGTGTGTGAGGCACTGGGTTTGATTCTCAGCCCCACATATAAATAAATGAATAAAATAAAGGTCCATCAAATCTAAAAAAAAAAAAAAAAAAAAAAAAAAT
>NW_025999968.1:21322164-21372694 GCF_001458135.2 Marmota marmota marmota | reverse complement strand
GCCCCAGCCCCTTGGTCAATATAGCAAAATGTTTGTCAATTTTGTTGATCTTTTTGTAGAACCAACTTTTGGTTTCGTTTTTGGTTTTTCACTATTATTTGTCTATTCTGTATTTTTCTGTGCTCTATTAGTTTTTATTATTTCCTTATTCTGGTAGCTTTGGTTTTTAGTTTGTTCTTCCTTTTCTTATCCTTTAAATTGTAAAGTTAGGTTGTTGATTTGATATTTTCTTTTCCATTGTAAGCATTTAGAACCAAAAATTTTCTCCTTTGCACTTTTCTTTCTGTGTTCTACAGGTTTGGGTATGATATCTTTTCATTTTTCTTTAAGTATTTCCTAATCACCTTTACCATATCTTATTTGATCCATTTTTAACAGTGTATTAATCATCTCTCCATAAAGTTATGTATTTTCCAGTTTTCTTTCTTTTACTGACATCTATCTTCATCTATTGTGCACATAGAAAATAGTTTATATGATACCTATTTTTAAAAGTCTGTTTAGATTTTAATCTGTAGCCAAACATATGGTCTATGCTGGAAAATGTACCATTCACAATTGGGAAGAACATGTATTCTGCTGTTGTCAGGGAAACTATATATGTGTTTACAAAGGTTGTATCTTAAAAATCAAGGGTTTTACTCAAAATAGAAGAATTAGGCAATATACTGAAGGAGAAGAAAAGGAAAGAATTAAAGAATTAAATTGATTAGGTAAAATATCACAAGAGATGGAAAGGTGTAAAAATCAGGAACCCGGAGGGAATGTTGATTTTGAACAACAGAAAGCATACCATCTTCCAAGACTAAACAGACTGTGTTTTGTGGATCTGGATAGATTTATAAGGAACAAGCATAAAATAAAGGAATTTATAGCTGATGTTCTTTGATTTTTACACAATGGAGGACAGAACAGGGTAGTTTGAGGACAGACCCCCATTTAGAGTGAATATTTGGAATAATTGCAAGAGTTGAGAAGTATAGTAGCTGATCATTAAAAAGCTGTACCTACAGAGGAGACTATTCCAGAAATGGTCTTTTCTTGACCTCAGCAAGGGTAACCAGCTAAAAATCTTTACCAACGTTTTTAATGGTACACATTATAAGTAGCAGGGAAGAGGATCTTCTGGCTTACTGTCCAGAAGCAATGTAATTATTAGTACTAGTTACTTGTGCTATTCCCTCAAACCTGCCAGTCTGGGAGTTTTGAATCTGGAAAATAAAAAATAACTAACCAGTCCTGCTGAATGTCCAGCTACTACTGAAGAATGTAAATTTATTATGACAGTGGTATACATTCTTATGTGATTTTCAACACAAACACTCAAATCCCTAAAAGGTAAGAGTGGAGATGATAGAAACTCTAGTTTGTAGAACAGGTACACAATAGAAAGAAAATAATAATAATAATAATAATAATAATAATAATAATGCTAAGGAATTGTGGTAATAGTGAAATAATATATGTAGATAACCAGTAAGTTAATGCTAGTTAAAGAAATAGGGTTAAAAATGTGATTGTGTGTGTGTGTGTATGTGTGTGTGTGTGTGTGTGTGTACACACATGATGGAATATCACTCAGCATTAAAGAAGAATGAAATTATGGCATTTGCCAGCAAATGGATGGAGCTGGAGAATATCAGGCTAGGTGAAGAAAGACAATCCTAAAAAAACAAAAGCCAAATGTTTTCTCTGATATGCAGATGCTAATTTACAATAAGGGGAGGGGTAGGGAAGAATAGAGTTACTTTAGATTAGGTAGAGGGGAGTGAAGGAGGGGAAAGGTTATGGGGAAGGTAGGATAGTAGAATTAATCAGACATTATTACCATATGTACATATATGGTGTGATTCTAAATCATGAACAACCAGAAGAATGAGAAATTATACTCCATTATTATGATGTATCAAAGTACATTTTACTGTCATATAGAGTTTTAAAAATTTTTTAAAGAAATAGTCTATTAGAAATAAATAGAAATTTTATGTTCTTTAAGTCTATATTAGGTACAAGAGGAAGTACAGCTGTATATTAAGGTAAGAGAACTGAAGAGAACAAGGATGTAGCCAGCAAGTAGAATGTTGACAGTCAGCACTAGAGCCAGAATCAGATAAGTCAATAAGGGATGGTTATTAAATAGTCAAGAATTTTATAAGATAATTGTTACATTGTTACTAGCTTAAAATTTGCCATGATGAAATTATTTATTGTGAAATGCAACAAATCACTGATATATAGTCTTATTTTTCTCTAGACAGCATTTTACCAACATATTACTAAACTGATGTTTAAAATTTCTAAAATGAGGCACTTTCAGGGATAACAGTTCCCATGTGAAAACCTGGGAGTCAATGGCCAATATTAATGGTCATTAGTTAATATGCTTAACTAATGCAGCTAACATTTGTATTTGCTTTCTGAGTCAGGCATTATTCTGGTCTCATGCAGTGACTCATCTATTGCTAACAACAGCACCATTAAGTAAATAGTATTACTATCTTTTTAGCTTCTTTTTAAGCTGCTTATTATAGAAATTTTCAAGTATATAAACAATCAAAGATAATAATATAGCAAAACCCCATGTGCCCATTGCCTGGTGACTATAAATATCAGTTCATGGGCATTATATGCCCATTTAGCCCTTTCTGTATTGGATTATCTTGATGCAAGTCTTAAACATCTTATCATTTCATCTCTAAACATTTCTGTGGCTCTCTCCAAAAGATAAGAAGTTTAAATGGGGATCAGATATGAGTTCAGTGGTAGAGTGCTTTCCTAGCATGCCTGAGGCCCTGGGTTCCATGCCTCCTCCCACATGGAAGTGGCAGCAGGTGGGGACTTTATATAGTATGTAACTATAATACCATTATTATACCTTAAAAATCAACAAAAATTCTCAATTTCATCAAACTTCAGTCAGTATTCAAACATACCCAATTGCTGCACAATATAAAAAAAAAACTGTAATGTATTTATTTGAATTAAGATTCAAAAAGAGGCATACCTTGCATTGATTGATGTGTCTCAAGTCTCTTTTAGCCCATAGGTTATCCTTTCACTTCCCCACCACCATTGGTTCTTTTTAGCAATTCATGACAATAGGATTCATTTTGACATAATTGTAAAAGTATGGAATATAATTTATTCTAATTCATTTCCCAGTACTTCCCCTTCCCCCTGCTTCTCCCTCTCTATTCCCTTCCCTCTACTGATCTTTCTGTTCTTTATGTAAATTTTTATAATTATTGTCTTGTAGATGTAAATGATAGTGTGATTCACTGTGGTACATTCATATATATACATAGAAAAGTTAGGTCAGACTCATTCTACTGTCACTCAGATCCCATCCCTCTTCCCTTCCCTTCATTACCTTTCTCCACTGATCTTTCTTCTCTTCTTTCTTTTTATATTCTCTTTGCCTTATTGTGAATTAGTTTCCACATATCAGAAAACATTCTTCCTTTGAATTTTGCCAACTGGCTTATTTCTATCCATTTACTAGCAAATACCATAAAGTCATTCTTCTTTGTGGTTAAGTAATACTCCATTGTGTAAATATACCACATTTTCTTAATTCATTCATCTGTTGAAGGGCACTTAGACTCCATAACTTAGCTGTTATGAATTATGCTGCTATAAACATTAATCTGGCTGTTTCACTGTAGTATGCTGATTTTAAATCCTTTGGTATTATCACCATTTTACTGATGAGGATATCAATAATGAAATTACAATTAAATATATATTCTCTCAATAATTTTGGCTTCAGTAGAATGTGCAAAGGAAAGGTGGACAGAAAAAAGATGACAGAAAAATGACAGAGATAGAAAGAGGCATAGATTTTGGACACAGTGATTCCCAATCCTGGATGGACATTACAGCCATCTAATTTGAAAATCTTAGCAATCTTAAGTTTTAAGCTGTACCCTAGACCAATTAAAGAACCAGTTGGGATGAGACACATGCACTAATAGTTGTCAAAAGTTTACCTAGTTGAGCCCAATATACAGCTGAGTTGGAAATCCATAGAAATAGGATTTTTCTTTACTATTAGTATGACTTTGAATTTTCTCTGGGTCATATAGGAAGCCATTGTAGGATTTGGAATACAGGCATAAAATTATTATGTAACTACATTTTTAAAGGATAACTGTGGTTGCTATATTAAAAAGAGGTTAAAATAAGGCACATATGAATGCAGAGAATTTAGGAGACTTTTGTAATAATCTGGGTAAGAAATGATGATGGCTTCAGCAACATTAGTTTGAAAAGTAGAGCCAATATCTTTTGCTGGTGACTTGGATGAAGTGTATAAACAAGAAAATTCAAGGAAAACAATAGGCAAAAACTGACTCCGAAAGTTATTGTGTTTTACTATTAAATGGCTGAAAGACATAAAATTCCTAGGACAAGTTCTAGTAAAGTATTCATAATATCCTATAGTGTGTTTCAGAACATGTCACTAGAATTTTGTAATTATTTTTCTTTTGCATCCTAGTCTGCTTCATCAGGTGACAAAAATAGTCTTAATTTTCATTATTTAAAAAATCTGCATATGCCTCAGGAATAAGAGGATTTAATAATACATATAATTTCATATCAGCATTTCAGAAGCAATGTAAGTCACTTGAAGAGTTCCTTGAACAAATGCAAAGCAAATATTAATTTAAAAAATTAAAGGGATCTTTAAAATATTTATGTACTCAAACTATAAATCTAGTAAAGATGGCATTTTACCTTATGCTAGTTATTTATTAATAATGAGAGCTGAATTTTATTAACACACTTTTCTTGTAAATTGTGTATATGTGGCTCTACTAGCGCCAAGGTATAAGGGCAAAATTAATCTGTATAACCTTCTTCTTATGTCCAACTGTGAAAAATAAAATAAAATTGCTTTTACTCACCAATATTTTAAACCGTAAAAGGTGCAATTGAATCCAATCCTAATTAATTTTAAGAGAAAAAATATGTAAAACTTAATACAAGTGAATGTTGTTGTTTACTAAAACTATGCCAAGTAAATATCAAATAAAAATTCTAAAAATATTACACTAAATAATAAAATATATAAAGCATGGTGCACTTGGAGCCAAGCATAAGGACAACTGAACTTTTATTTTTAAATTAGAAGTTAGAGCATCAATACCCAGTACCCTAAATTTATCTCTTTAAACATTTAGTGTATTTAGCATTTATAATTTGTACTACCTGTTACTATGAAGTTGTATTTTATTATTCTCCTTGTTAATTCTCCTTTTATATTCTGCTTTTATATAAAAAATATTACATTGATTTTAATTGCTTTATAATTTACAATTATACTGATATAATGGAGAAATTCTATGCATTTCTGAACTCCTCTTTAATATTTCCTTTCTCTGTGTTTGAACCACACAGGAGATTTTAGATTTACATAACTAGTTATTAAACCCTAAACTTGTGGTTCTCAATCATGCTGGAAAACCAGAATCACCAACCTAAACAGATTTTCCAAGATAGACATGCAAGACACAAACAGATATATATTCTACATAACTGTCCCTGATCAATTCTGATACTTGTTAATGATGCTTTATAGGATAGCATTCTGTTACACTTCATCCCATATACCAGCCAAAACAATTTTAAATTTGTTTGACATTATAAAAATGCAGCACCCAAAGCATGTATAGATTGTCTTCATAGAAACTGGAGCAAAAACTTTAGAAAGAAAAAGAAAAAAAGCAAATTCAGTAGTAAGCTCTGTGAGCTTAAGCTATATTATAGTCAGATTGATTTTAAGCTCTTAAAATGTAATTCTGAAATCCAACTGCCATGTTTCACAAATCCATAGCTACATCTTTTCTTCCTAGATTTTTTAGTTATATTATAAATGACATTTTTAAGTTTCCTTATGTCTAAAATTTCTGAGTCCACTCTTGGTGGCTTCTCGCACCTATAACTAAAAATATAACTCTGCCTAACTTAAGTTAAAAAGTCCATGATGACTATAAGAAAAAAGTCTTTGAAGGATTTGTTAAGTATTCCACAGGAAATTATAGTAAGATTTTCAACTAGGGAGACCACAAGAACCAAGATGGTTTTCAGTAAAAAGTTGATATTGACTTTTATTTATTCAATTGTTATTTTAAAACAAAAGTGATTTGATATTTTCAAATCTTTAAATAACTCTAGTCATTCCTTTTTCAAATTCAAGAGCATGTTAAAAAGTCATAACATCGTCAACTTTCTGATTTAGAAACTTATAAAAACAGAATTATAACTTTAAACTTAAGTTATAGAATTAATACTCCAAGGGCTATTTTCTGCAAAGTCATTGAATCAATTGTTCAGAACTCAAGAACGCTTTTTCACATAAATATTTCTTTTAAAGATTTCACTTAAGTCCCTAGGCAGACCTGTAAAAGCCTTTTTAATACAGATTATAGCTGAAGGATGTAACTTCCAGTAGGGGTGGGAGTTTCCTTCAAAAATGGGGGAAGTATATTTTCCTCCCATCTACATGACTTACCCTTGGTACACATTTTTTTAAAGGCCATATTTTTTGTCATCTACCTCTTTCTTCATGTTCACTTCCTGGGTCCTTAAATATTCAACTTTTACTGCTATATATTACATATGGTAGTACATCATCCCATCCCCTTGTACCCCCAGGATAGACCTTTTTCCATCTTGCATGATCACCTATAACTTGGATCCTCTCTTCACCCTACTCTAAGCACCCATTATGTCACTGTCCCAGATTTCAGTTGGATGTAGGGTTAGATGAATTCATACTAGCATGTTGCTCACAAATACTGTTCTCATTTCTCCAGAAGAGTGTGCATTTTTTACATGCATTTGTAAAACCAAATAGAATTTTAATAATGGAATTCCAGGTAACAAAACAAAAAAGAAGTGAAAAAATGAGTACAAGATAGGTGAAGATATTTTTGGACCAAGAGACAAGCAGAAACCCAAAGGTTGGTTCCTAGTTGTTGTGTGCTTCATAGATTCTCATCTTTTCTCTCATATTAATCCATTGTGTTTCTCACAACATCTCATTTTCTCTGAGTGACCTCTAGCAACAACAGAAGCAGGGAGACAAGAGGCTTATAGCATTCACTATTTTTATACCTCAGTCTTTTATAAACCATCTAGGAAGGCATATTTCCTGTACAACCATTTCACAGTGCATGTCAAAAGTTTGCATGTAATAATTTTACAAGCCTTCAGCTAAGCCTTCTAATCTGTCTTGAAAACTGGTACCACCTCCTATAACTTGGGGTAAGTGAACCAAAAACATCTTTCAAAATACACATGAACCAAATTTCACTACTTCATTTTAAATCTGTCATTATCCTGTAATGTTTACTGCACCTTATTTGTGAGGAATCTTTGGAAGTCTGTGTATTTATTGTAGGTCACTAATGTATTTAATTGTGAATTGGATCCTCTATAAATGTTTGTTGAATGAGAGATGTATAATTGTTTTTAGTTCTACTCACAAATGCCAGTTTATCATCTACTGAGTATAGTGGTCAATACCAATCATGTCTAACCTTTTTAGGAGGTGTATCACTAAAATTATCTCTTTTTTATAAAGGATATAGCACATTTTCAGAAAAAGTTTAAGAACAATGATTTTTATTATGGTCCACAGATCATTTATAGTCTCTAAGGGTTTGTGGGTTTGACATCACTTTGATTCTCCAGTGAAGACCTAGAAATAAATATAACAGAAATATTATAAGGCATTTCGTTCCCTTTTCCTCATTCTAAGCAAAAGTATAGCTGTCTGGTAGTCCTTATCAAGGATTCTTGCCCACAAAAATTGAGATAGCTATAATCAGTGCTTCAATGTTCTTATTCATTCGTGATATTCTCAGAGAATCTCCAATAATAAAGTCAATTTTCAATGAAAAATACTTCTAGAGAATCTCTAGCTACTTACTAAAAGTCCGAAGATCTTTACTTTTTTAAGAGAAAAATAAATTCAGTTCAACCCAGTGAGTGAATAGATTTTAATAAGTACCATGTGCCAGGCATGTTGTTAGGCCCTGAGGTTACAAAGATGAAAAACAAGTTATGTTTGTTGCCCTGGAAGAGATTATGTTTAAGTTAGAGGGAGATATAGGGTCATGCATATATGGTTTTAGCCACTGTTGGTGTAGACTAGCGTCTCGAGAAAACGGGAGCCAATTTTATTCTCCTACTTTCCTCACCAGTCCTTCCCTTGCCCAGTCCATTCCAGGTCCTGATGGCTGTGTCTCTAAAATAAATCACAAACCTGGTTCCAACCACCAGTATCTCTCTCCAGTATTACTCTAATAGCTTCCAAAATGACCTTTCTGCTTCCGTTCTCCACATGCAAATCAGAATATATCTCTCAATCCCCAGTTAAAATTCTTCTGTAAGTTCTCAACATTTAGAAAACATTTCAATTCTTTGTAATTGTTTACATGGCCCTGCTGCTGGATTTTACCTTGTCCTACCTTTCCAGCATTTCTCTTACTGTCCTCACTCAACCAACTCCAGCCTCATTGGCCTTCAATTCTCAAGCATGACTAACTCATTCCTATCTTAAGCCATTTGCACATCTGGGAACTATTCACAGTCTCCACCATGTCATTCCTTTTTATTTATTTTTTTTATTATTTTTTTTTTGAGTTTAGTTTATTTTGCTTAATACAATGGTCATAAGTTCCAACCATTTCCCTGCAAACGACATAATTTCATTTATCTTTATCTGCCTATTTTTTTTTAAGAAACCAACTTTTAGAACAATTTTGGGTTCACTGCAAAATTAAAGAGATTTCCCATGTGTTCCCTGCCCTAGCACATGGGTAGCTTCTCTGATGGTCAAGGTCTCCACCCAGAGTGATATATTTGTTACAAATGACAAATCCATGTGGACACATTGTTATTACCCAAAGTCCACAGTCATGTCATTCCTTTTTAGATCACTCCACTTTTTATTTTATAGTTCATCATTAATTAAAATGATCTCACTTATTCTTACTATATATTTTCTATCTCCCTGTCTGCATTTAAATTTAGGAACAATCAGAACAGGCACCTTTCAGTTTTACTTCTCATGTTGACCCTCAGTCTAGAACAATTATTGCCCCATAGTAGATATTTAATGATTCCTATTCAAAAGAATGAATTTGGTGATTCAACATTTTTAATGAAATCCTCAGGTGATAAAAAATTAGAATACATTCCTGGAAGAGGGAACTGGGTAAGCCAAGCACATTAGACACATAATAATATATTGTCAGGTTGAATTTAATACACAAAAAATTTTGAAGCAGAGTAAGTACAAAAGACTACAGATAGTGTGCATGTACAAACATATTTTTAAAATCCCATTATTATGTATAATTATAATGCACCAATTACCAAAAGAGAGACTAAAGGCATAAGCAAAGGTCAAATCCTTGCATTCATGCTAACAACATTGTATTACATTCTGTCCTTGATATCATTGAAGGGTTTTTAAGCTAGTTGATGGGGCAAGATTTATGTTTTCATCAGATATGAGTATATTTACTTAGGGAAAAAAAACCTCATTAGACAATAATGTGATAGCTTCAGGACAACATGGATGAAATCCCACATTTGTCAAACTCAGGCCAAGGCCTTAAGCTCAGCCTAACAAGAATGAACACTGAGATGCTTAAAGTGTCTGTGGGTACAGCTTACTGGGTAGGACCTTGAAACCCATAGAAAAGATCTTGTGTTACTGCAGAGACAATATGACATGCCAGTGCTCAGAGCTGATGGTTGCTGTGCTTTAGGGTCCTGGGGGAACCTATGGAACTCTGTGGCATGCAGACATTTTATGTATCACTTTCAAAAAACCCCTCCAATCAGGCTCACCCTTTCTGTCAGATAGAGGGTAAACTGTGTTTCTCAGCAGTCAGATTGAGAAAGCAAAGACAGAAATGATGAAAACAAACAGAATTCTAGCTACCCAGCTCTGAGCTGCAGTGTGTAAATATGCCATATTCACTCTCTTTCATTTGAATCTGCCTTCCTGAGAAGAAACCACATGTCATAAAATAATTCATAGTTTCTTTTTGATTAATCTCCAGTAGAAGCCCAAAGATATTAAATCTCAGCGCCCTTACATTTTTCTCCTCCCCTCATAAACAATTCAATTCAATTTGAATTAATATTTATCGAGTGCTGAGACAATGGATGGCAGCATAGTGGATGCTGTAATAGAATTGCTACATAAAAGGGAGAAGACTCATGTCCAGTCTTAAGGAAAGAAAGTCGTCTATTTTATAAAATACAAAAGAAATAATATAGCAATAACAACCAGTGCACTTCAAGATAGTGTCAAACTTTGTTTAATTCAGTTACCATGTATTAGCCATATTCAAGGAAACCAGGATGTCTTAAACCAAACTTAAGGGAACTATGTTGACAAGAACTAGAAAAGGAATATAGCTTTTTTAAAAAAATAAGAGAATTGAATTATTTCTAGAGAAATGGATTTGAACCATACCTCATATATTAATAAACTGGGCTATTCTTTTCAGCCAGACATAGATGAATGGATTCCCATGTTAGTTTTTCTGTAGTGTTGTTATTTGTTTGGTCTTATTTTAATGGTCTCAAAGGTCTTTTAGAACTTCCTTTATTATGTTAAATTATGCTGCCCAAACCAGCCCAGACTGAGGTTGTGTTTGGACCAGTTCTTTTTCTCACAACTGCAGAAAATAAGAATATATGCTGTATGTTGATTTTTCAGAGTTCAAATCCTGGGTCTGCTGCTTTCTGGTTATCAAATTTCTTTCAGTTTGGCCATCTACAAAATAGAGATAATAACTACAGTAACATCTCACAGTTGTTGTGAAAATTAAATGAGTTAATACCTGTACAGACCTTAGACTGTGACTGGTCTGTACAGTTTCATAAATGTTAGCTATTTTTGCTCTAGAACAAGATGGCAGCAGTTAAGATATACTCTCCCAAAAGAATACAGAACTGTTTCTGAAGCTTCTCTGTCATTAAGCCAACATTTTATAAAGAATAGATAGAGGGAGGAAGGGATGGATGGATGGATGGATGGATTTATCAGTAGTCAGACAGATATGCAGTTAGATACAGAGATTATCACAAGTGTGTCTGCCAGGAAACAAAATATAGAAAAGGGATTTGCATGTAGGAAGTGTACTGGGGTGAGCTCTCAGGACCAACTCCCTTACTGCTGTCACTTTAGGAGTTTGGGAAGCTGATGGATCTTACCTGAGCCCCTCTCTAGGGAATGCCTGTGGCTGAAGAAAGCCACCTTACCTAAGGCCATGACACCCTTACAGGTTTGTCTGGAATCTAGTGATTGTGATGAGACAGTACACCACTGTACAAGGTTCCAGCATGTTTTCCTTAATTTTGGCCAACTCTGAAATGTCACTTCAGATCTAAAACATCAATATCCCATGGAATGGTGGCATAGTGGCATTTCATCTTTCCCTTGCTGCCTAATCCTGCTTTCTTCTCTTCCTCAAAGGTATCAATCCTGAGATTGTCTCATCACAGATCTAGATTTAACATAATAAAAAAGTTTAACTAATTCACTAATGACATTCTTAAAAGAAACTAGTTGTTTTTTTTTTCCTGTGAGTTCATTTGGCTGAGAAAAATATGAAAATACCAGTACAGTTTGATTTAGAGCTACTGCCTTGATTCATGGTTTACCCACCATTAGCTCACATGACAGCACAGTGGAAGGCGAGGGCACATATCTTAGTGGTATGATGGAAATAATTTTGACCTCAAGGACCTCTGCACCAATTGAATTAGAGATAATAATATACATTGTTGCAGTCCCATGAGAGAACATGGAAAAGGTGTTTTAAATTGTTTTCACACACCAAAATCTCCCCTTTTAAATGATACCACTTACTGTTATTAGAACCATGATTGCTGAGTGGTTGATAGGAAAGCAGTTAATTCAAGTCTCTTTAAATGTTGCTAACAAGAATATTTTAAATGATCAAGTAAAGAACAACCTGCATAGGGGCTGAAGTTGTGGCTCAGTGGTAGAGTGCTCACCTCCCATGTGTGAGGCACTGGGTACAATCCTCAGTGCCACATAAAAATAAATAAACAAAATAAAGGTATTGTGTCCAGTCACAACTAAAAAACATTATTTTAATGAATAACCTGCATAAGAGCTGGAAAGTAGAAGTAAACCAAATGTGTATCATCAACTAATGAATGAATAAGCAAAGGAATAAAAATATTTAGCAATAAAAAGTGACATTGATACATGCTATAATGTGAATGAATCAAAAAAAAATTATACTAAATGAAAGAAGACAGAAAAAATACATATGTGGGATTTCACCTACCAGATATATATCCAGAATAGGGAAATCTTTAGAGATATAACGTAGATCTGTGGTTGCCTAGGGTGTTGGGGGTGGTTGGGGAAGGTAAGGAGTGATTGTTAGTGACTGTGGGGTTTATCTTGTAGGGATGAACAAGTTCTAAAAAAGATTTTGATGATCACGGCACAACCCTAATACTAAAAACAATTGTATACTTTATATAAAGGTAAATTGTATGATGTAAGAATTACATCCCAATAAAGCTGTCAAAAATAATTTGGTGCTTTATACTGCCCCAAAAGTAAATAAGAAATCAAATTTCAACTTAGTCTTTTGTTAACTATTCATCTTTATGTACCTAATGCTTATGTTCTCAGTGAATTTTTCAGTAAACTGGAAAGAAAATTTTTGACTCATTGCGATTATAAAATTTTTTATGACAATCAGAACTTATTAAATAATAACCATTATAAAAATAATTCAGGATCAGTGTGTGAGTTTTATAAGTGATTCTCCCTCTAAGTCTGAGTTAGATGACTCTGTTCTCATTGTACAGATAAGAAAACTGAGGCACACTGTAGATTTCGGGTGATTTCATTAATATTTCCTGCTACTTAGAAATTCTGCTTGACAATAACTGTAATATGAAACAACTTTATTTTTTAAGAGATAAAAGAGCCACCTTATTAAATTTAATATAATCCTTTCTAGGCCAAAAAATTAATGCTTTCAATTCTACTCAGAGGTTTTGAGATTCCTAATAGAGGTGAAATAGGTAGAGAACATGATAGAATAGGCAGATTTCACCTGATAGTGTTCTGTCTAAGAAGATGGATTAGAAACATAAAGAGCTAATAACACCAAAGATTTTCTTTGCTAGGTTATCTTTTAGACATTAATTATACAGAAGAGCCTGCTTAAATGGATACTTGTACTGTAAGAGTGCTTCTTTTAGGAGAGGGTTCTTTTCCTTACTCTGCACTTGAGTGGAGAGATATTATCAGAGAGCTATCAGGGAGATAAGTTGATATAGTAAGATAAAGTTTATTTCATTTGTAGAATAACCGTATTCATTTAAAGCACCAATGAATCATCATTGTATAGGAGGCCTTATCACTATGACAGATACAGTGGGATCACCCTGTGCTTAAGAAGTTACACTGTAGTTTTAAATCAAACATCTGTGAAAACTGCTTTAACTTGGAAAACTCTTATGATACTCTTATTTGTGCTTCTCCTATATGATATAAGGTAATACCACCCTATAATCTCTTACTAGAGATTCACTTTTAATATCATTATTAAATAAATTTGGCCTGATATATAAAACCAACTCAAGAAGTTTTTATGTTTCTCTATAACTCCATTAAAGACAATAATCTCCAAATAAGAAAAATGATATAAATTATTTTTAAAACTTAAAATATTTTTTAATCTTCATCCTCTCTAATTTCAAGGATACTTCTTGTATCTGGTTTTGTAGTTTTAAACATCCTGCACAGATGATAATTGGATTTTTTTTCTCATTCATAAAATCTACATTCCTTTTAAATCAAAGTGGAGGGAATAAAATGTTATTAACTATTATATAACAATACTCTTCCTGGCTCATTATTCATATCACAGTATTTAATTTAATCTTCCCAAGCGAGACTTAAAGTAGTCCTGTTTTTGATCTATTGTCAGCTTCTTTTCTATTTGTTCTATGTACTTAAAAAAAAATGGAGAAAAAAAAACTAGTTATTTTCTGTTTGCTTGTGACTTTTTTCTTTCAGTAGCAGCTTTCTTAACTTTGTTCTTGTTCATTCCATCACATTTTCTGTTTCCTGAGTGACCTCGCCTAACTACCATTTTTCACAGTATTTCTAGTTATCACATAGATTTCATCCAATTGTAGGCTTTGCTGACCTCCTGCCCACCTGTGCGGCTGGTTCAAAGCTTGTAGCTGTGGAAAGTGCATTCCATTTTCTCAGTAACCTTTGATCTCACTTTATTTGACATTAGTTCCCTCTTGTTACCAAAAGTTTTTTTCAATCATGTTTCTGGAAGTAAACTTGGTTGGTCCCCTTCTATCTTTTGTTTAGTTTTCCTTTATCATACTTCTAGCTAGACTTTTCCCCACTCAACTTCAAACAAATCCTTACATTCCTTTATGAACATTATGTTCAGCATACTTGATGTTTATGTTCATTGGCTCTGATAAAATAAATGCAAGTGTTCTGTTTCCTACACACACTCATGCACACACACTATATTAAAATACATCAATTTTAACAATTATGCTTCTCTTGTAGAAACATGATGGCCACTTCACAGTCATCCAGTTGGTTGGCATGCTCCGAGGCATTGCATCAGGCATGAAGTATCTTTCTGATATGGGCTATGTTCATAGAGACCTGGCGGCTAGGAATATATTGGTGAACAGCAACTTAGTATGCAAAGTTTCTGATTTTGGTCTCTCCCGAGTGCTAGAAGATGATCCGGAAGCTGCTTATACAACAACTGTAAGTTTATATGCCATTTTCCAATGTAGCTTGTTTACTTTTATTGTTTTTAATATTATTAGAGTAATTCTGAATTTATTTTTCCCAATTTTCTACTTTCCTTTAACATTGTGCTAATTTTATGTAATTATTTGACAGGCACTTCCTATAGCTCTGGGCCTGGTTTGGGGGAACAAAAGTCTCATATTTGACTATTTTCTTTCTAATGTATTGAGACTTTAACGTCATGTTTAAGATCCATATCATCACTGCCCTCATGACAACTCTGTCTTTGCCTGAGGTATTTTTGACACTTCAATAATTATCTCCTATAAATGGAACTCTTTATAGGCCAATAGTGCAACCAATTAATATCTCAGGAATAGTAGGATAATGAGGGGTTATGAAATGACTCTTTTTCTTAACATTATGGAATGATCTGATCATACTTAAAAATGGAGTTTCTTTGAAGTTATAGGATTACTCTCTAAACTCTCAAAATGGTACTTGGGGAAAATGTAAGCAGAATGAAAGGCTAAAAAAACTTGATGACCAAACCATTATCCATAAATTATATAATGTTGATATGATCCATGAATGTTTTTTCCAAGGTCATTTTTTTCTATTGCACTCTTTGGTTATTTTTTTTTTTAACTTCAGTCTCAATATCTCTGATCAAGTATGTGAAAGGTACAAATGTGTAAAATTATATTGTACTTTATTTCTTACACAAAACCCTTACCATTGATTCACTTGATAATCGGCTTCAATGAAAAATAAGCCAGTAAAACTATTCAAGATTTTCTTACTCTGTTCTATTTTTCTAACCCTACATATTATTTTGAAAGATGCAACCACATTTTAAAATTTTCTTTTATTTCATTTTCTATGAATTTTTTTTGCAACTTCACTGTATTCAATTACTCCAGAATGGATGCAAATTTAATATTATGAATGAAATATGTTATGCTTTTGCTGCTTGCTTTGTACAAATGCTCCGTTAATTTATCCATATTTTCACAATTTTGTCAACAAAAATATAGTTATAAAAATAACTCAATTTCTGAGTTTTATAGATAAGGTAGCAGTATCTATTGATCTTTTAATTTAAACAAAAAGCTTCATAAAATAAGTCTATTGAGCCTGAAAACAAATGGTTCATTTTAGGAAAAAATAATATTTTTAAATCCATCTTCCAATTGGAAAATAAAATTGTTTTTATTTTTCTTGAGGCCTTTATTTCTTTCTTTTTTTTTTTGTAAATGTATAAATTGTAATAACTTTTAGGGTTATAGAAAAAGTTCATAAAATCTTATATTAAGCATATTCTTTACATCTCTGAAGAATAGTATTTAAAATTAAATGAAAATTATATAATATTTATAAAAATTGTAACAAAATCAATTCAAAGAATAAAATCAGGAAATAACTATGAAACTCTTTGACTATAGGCTATAGGCTACACTTGAAACCCCTTATTAATAATATTTAACTGCTTTTCAAAAATAGAAAGCCCACAACTAAATTTAAAATACTAATAAAATTAGCAGGTAACCCAAAGTTTGAGACATATACTGGTTGTATTGTAACAATTTGATCCCTAGATTCTAGGCATTTTCTGTCTAATGTTATTTTAGGGGCTATGAATCTGGTAGAGTGCTATTTTAAACTTAGATCAGACTAGAATTAAACAGCAGATTAAGTACATAGAATATTTATACTCCAAAAGGGGCCTGTAAAAAGCCATAGTTTATGTCTTAATTATGAAATGTCTCTGATTTAAGAGAGATTGATTAAATGGAAAATAATGTAATCAAGTTTTTTTTTTATTTTTTTAAGTCTCAGGATTATACTTTCCTGCTCAGAGAATTTTGCAGTGCAAAATATCATTCATTGATTAATAATGAAAATGGACATTCAATATATAACATAGCAAAGCTGTTGCCTTCAAAGAATTTATGCTTTCATAGACTCATGCTTCCTTGCAGTTCAAGAAAAATAAATACAGAAGTTTCAGAGAAGAATTTAAAAGAAGGCGTCACAAAAAGATCAAATTTGGACTGGATCTTTAAAACCTTCATGAGACAGAGTGTTGGAGGACAGGCAGTCCAGATGAGAAAAGTCAGGAGAAGTGAATGGGCAAATATATAGGAAAATGGACAGTTTGAAATGGAGACCAGGAGAAGCGAAGGGGCCAAGTTTCTTAGTAATTTTGAATGTTCTTGAAAAGTACTCCAAGGAATTTGAAGGTTTTTCTATAGTAACTAAGCTAAATTGATTTATTCAAGCAGCAGAATAACAAACATAGGCAGGCGTGTATCTTAGAAAATACTGTTGACAATAACATAGAGAAAGCATTGAAGAAGAGGAGTGCTCACAGGGAAGCCAGTTAGGCATATTTGCTGTAGAGCAGAAAGGCCATGTGATTTTAATTAGGGCAGTGGCAACTGAAATAAAGAGAAGGACAGAACATTGAAAATCTTTATGAAAGTATAATTTCTAAGATTTAGTAATTGAACATAATTTATAAGGAAGAAGGAGGATTTAAAGATATTCTAATATTTCTAGATTGAACAACTAGTTGAATAGAGACTCTGTTAAATAATCAAGACATAGAATCCCTATTAGAGATGGCCTGGCTAACAGCAAAAGATTATAAGCAAACTTAGAGCAAGACATCATAGATAGATACTCTAGTTCAAAGTCATCAGGATAATACCAGTAAGCACTAGCATTCTGTCCAAACTTTATGAAAAATGTTTAAAGTTTTATGTAAATGTACTTAGCACCCACCCCATGCAGTACTTTTGTATATTTCCAGTTAAAGTGAATTAGATAGCTAGAACTCTTTACTGCCTAGTGAATCTATATCTCAATTACATGAAAGAAGCTTCAAAGAGCAAACTCCCTGATATATTTAAAAAAATAAATTTGATTCGTTTTTTAAAGTTTTATCTGTATACAACTTTTTTAGAGCATATCTTTCATCATGAATGTTTCTGAGTTGTTTTTTCTCTTACATAAATATAATTGCTATTTCCTCATTATTTTTAAGTGTTTTTACAATCTACACCAGGAAGGGTTTGGGGGAAAGAAAGACTGTGAAGGGTATGAAAACAGGAAGCTATCATGGATAAACATTGTGTTTTATTCTGTTTTTTATTTTAATCTTCAAGAAAGTAATCTTTAGAATCATGTGCTACATGGATGTAGCCCTTCCTATTCAAACAGGGGCAGAATAAATAGATCTTTTCCACTACAATGTCTTTGTCTATTTAAATTCCACATATCATAACAAACGGTAATTAGAACTGGCTAAAGAAGTCATACTGGAAAGATAGATGGCCAGTCTGAACTCAGTGCTGGCTGTGACATTATACTGGTCCACAGTGGCAGATGAGCAATGGCTGTGGGAGCCAGAGTGGCCAGACCAGAAAGAGTTTAAAAAGAGAAATTACCCTGGAAAAATCAGTGAGTCCTTTAATGTTCTATTAAAAGTCATATTATACATTATTGTGTTCCCTACATTTTAAAATATTATTAAAGTAGATGAAAGGTTGAAATTTGAAAGTAGATATAACTAGAACTTATAGTATTTCTTCCTACAACTTGAATGTTTTATATAGCCTGCTTTAGGTCTAAGATTTATTTATTTAATGTGCACTCAACATAGTTTATTATGTCACTACCATACTTAGGGTCCTATTATTAGAGTGACAGTTGTGAAGTGGGTTCGCTTACAACCACTCCCCCAAAATGGACTTCACTCCATGGAGAAGAGGGAAGATATTACCTATGCCAACTCCATAAGTCCAAATCCGTATTCCCACTCTATACTGAGCTACTGTTTAGGCCCACCATGCACAAATTTCCTATTTGTCTGAGTTTGCTAAGACATCACACACAGAAGCTGTATGAAGCAGACTTAGTAGTTACATTTAGGCAGCAAGAGACAAAAGAAGCATAAGATCTACTGTGTGCCTGTACTCCAAATATCTAGAAAGTTATATAGGTTAGATGGAGTTGTTTTGTTTTTGGTACTTGAGACTGAACCTGGAGGTGCTTAACCACTGAGCCACATCCCCAGCCCTTTTTAATTTTTTATTTTGAGATAGGATCTCCCTGAGTTGCTCTGGGCCTCACTAAGTTGCTGGGTCTGGCTTTGAACTCAAAATCCTCCTGACTCAGCCTCCTGAGCCTTTGGGATTACAGGCATGCATCATCCTCCCGGCTACATGGAGTTTTGACTGCACAAACCTTACTTTACATCACATCTGAAGAACTCTGAAAGGCAGCCTGCCCTGTATTGTATATCTCAAGAGAAACATAACTGACTAGGAAAATGTTTGAAGGATATCCTGCTTCCTGGGGAGACTGGAATAAAGCTCAACTTTTTTAGGCAGTTCCTCACTAAGATGTTACAGGCCCTACCTAGGAGGGATAGGAAAAGGCCCAGGTTGCTATGGGAAGCTCTTCTCTATCTCAGGATATTGCATTCCCAACACACAATGTAATTATTCTTGAAAACTACAAGTAAGAAAGTGGGATTTGGGGGATACTGGGTGGGTTTAAGGACCCTCAACGAACTCTCCTGCACCAATAACTAGAATGAAGGAATTAATGAGAACAGATAAATGGTTACACAGAAAGACTATCAAGAATAAGCATATATTAAAACTCATATATGTGCAGGCAGATACCAAGAATGAGCAATTCTACATGAAAAGAAATACAGTAGTAGTAGATTTTTCTAGTAAGGTGTTTAAGCCATATACTAAAGTATATCAAGCCTTTGCAAAAGGACCTTAGGAACTGGTGATGGCACAAAAACTAAGAAATGTACATGGGGGGCCAAAGAGAATGGAAAAAATAAACAATAGGATTTCAACAAGAATTGAGGCCTTGCCTTTGCATGCTAATTTCACAACTTACTTAGCAGGCAATTAGTGAGGAGAGACTGGGAATGATTATAACCTAACAATACATATGTAGCATTATTTGGCTAAATTAATATGGATAAAAGTTACTGACAGTTTGGGTTATTTTCATTTCATTACATGGTATCCTCTTTGGTGAAAATTTAGGTGTAATGAAATCACTTCCTTTTTTGACTGATACATGTTCACATATATGACTATTTTATAACCATTTCCTTTCCCAAGGAGGAACTCTAACTAATTTGAATATTGCTAAGCAACCCCATCTTACACTGACATTGAAAATGCTAAGCTTCTTTGCTCTCAATTATGGAAATGAGTTCCTATTTACCTAAAAGAACATTATAAGGTATATTATGGCTCACACTCATCTGTTTTAAGAGATAGGTTTTATTTAAAATATAATGGTAGTTAATGTTCAGATTTTTTTAAAAAAAATATGAGTAACTCCTTATATTTTAAAGATTAAAGCAAAATGGAAAAGTCATTTTATCATATTAACCCCCCAAAATTCTAATACTTTTATTTTCAATTGTGTTAGTTTGTGTTTCCAAAGCAAATTTTGCTTTTTTTCTTTGTCAGCAGCAATTTCACATAAGTACTTTCTTTGTTGAAATACAGAGTCTCATTATTGACAACACATAATCTGTATAATCACAATTCTGTTAACATCTTAATTCCATTAACTTTGCATTCATGAGACCTCTTCCAAACTCTAACATTTAACCTTTCCTATTCTGCAAAAAATTTGAGAAAAGTTAAATATCCTATTAATCTAAGAAATCATGGCTTATACTTAATGTGGATTTCCTTATAGCTAATAATGAAGCCGTTTGAAGGTGACATATTTACATGTATTTATTGAAATCAGTAGAGATCTGAACAACCTTCCTCTACCTAATTCAAGTGTTATAAATTGTCTTGAGTTTTTAAGGTACATTTTTAAATCTTGAAAAAATGCCTGGTATCAAGAATAAATATTTCCAAAACAATTATTCTTGATCCTTTACTATTTACCTTGAAGTACTTTAACAGGAATAACATATTTGTTTGGAGATCATGCTTAACATAGTAAAACATACTCAGAATTTTCATTCATTTCTGTCTTTTAAAAATTTTTTCTAAAATGATTTTTAGTGAGGAAAAAAATTTAAAGCTTTCTACTAACATTACATAATATCCAATGTCCTGAATAAAAAATACTGAGAAATGCTCTTGAATTCTGGGTTTTTGAATAATAAAAAGTTACGTTTCAAATCCTGCCACCAGATTTTCTGTTCATCAAGACAGTGACAGTGAGGGTGGGACTGACACTTGCTAAGATGCAATATATAGTTTAAAATGCATCTTGCTGTACATCTACCTGAGTTCAGGCTGAAGAATGACTTTTTTTTTTTTTTTTGTACTTGGGATTGAACTCAGGGGCACTCTTAGCCAAACTAAAACTGAAGGAGGTATGCAACCTTTGGGCCCAAAGGCAGACCCTCAGGTAAAAACCTGTGAAACCCACTGGCCCATGAAAAGCTACACATAGCAACATAAATAGAATATACAGAAAGCCTCCTGTACAGAATTCACTGGAAGATTCAAGTAAAGGAAATGACAATACCTTTTAGGCAGACCTAAATTCAGCAACGTGGGTATAAAGAAAAAAAGTGAGAAAATTAGCAATGTTATCAAATGCTATAATGTGAAGATTCAAACTTTTGTTCAGTAGAAAGGTGATGAGTCAATAAACCTTGGAAGAATGAAAAACAATAAAATCTAGGCTGGATGAAACAAAGTTATCATCAAGAAAGGAGCTATAACATTTGGGAAAAAGAACAAAGTGACTTCACTAAGAGACTGTTCTTACTCCAGAGATACTACGAGAGCAGTTACTCAATCAGTCAAATATATAGAACATTATAATTAGCTGAGGGGGAAGAAATTGATGTACCAATACTAGGTTTCCTAAATTCAAAGGGGAAAAAGTTCTCCTGAAGCAGACTTGATAGTCTAATCATGAAAAATAAAAAATCTGACAGTTCTTATTTAACTTTTTCAATATGTGCTTTTTTTTTTTAGTGAGCACAATACTTTTATTTATTTATTTTTATGTGTGATGCTGAGGATCAAACCAAAGTGCCTCACACATGCCAGTCAAGTGTTCTACCATTGAGCCACAACCCCAGCCTCTGAATATTCACTTTTGATAAAGGAAATTCTAATTATCTAAGGTATAAAAGCTATATTCTCAAATTAGCAGTTTCCACACATTGAGCCCAAATACCAGGGAGTCAATCCACAACAATATTGATAAAAGAACAAAGCCTCACACCAAACCAGAATAGAGCATATGCTAAATGCAGAGTGAAAATTCTTCTCCAATACCTGTTCTCAGCTTGGATCGTAGGCTGAGAGAATCAAAAAAATCTTAACGGTACAGCCTCAGCAATGGCAAGGCGCTAGCAACTCAGTGAGACCCTGTCTTTAAGTAAAAAAAAAAAGGTAGTTGTCTAAGATTATAGTATCAGAGGGGCACAAAACCTCTATGAAATATACTGCTTTGAATTGTCAATGGCAGCTCTTAAGCATAAGATGAGAATGAAGGTGGATACAAGACCAGAAGAAATTACTATCTAAAAAACCATTGCCTGGACTAGGGGTGTAGCTCAGTGACACAGAACTTGCCTAAGAGGAAAGTCCTGGGTTCAATACCAACACCACAAGAAAAAAAATCATTTTCTGAAAGGCATTCCTCTCTAAAGCTTAGGGAACATTTTGTGATAATTACAATACAGGGTTCTCTGTAATGAGGAAGGAAGGAAGGAAGAAAAGAAGGAAAGAAAGTGCCAAGAATTGAAGATCAGCATATGCAGAGGAGAAAATGACTAAACAAAAGGATAGTTCTATCAGAAATCTTGAAGATAGAATGAGGTAGCTTAGTTTTACACATAGTCAAACCATGTTTGGGGAAAAAAAAGAAAAAAAAAACCTTCTTGAGTATAAGTCTTTTGTCCCTATGATATGGATGATACCTCCTTTTAGATTTGTGTAAAACTCTGAAGAACAAGAGATTTATCTTCTTGTTTGGAGTCTTTCCAATATCTACAGTAATACACTATATAAAGACTACTTAATTAATTGTAAATAATAAAAACTAATGAGAAACAGGTAGAAAGGGACTGAAACTCTAAGAACACTGTCTTCAGTAAAACTCCACACTTTTCCTTTGACATCACTGTTAATTGTAATCCACTTAAAGAGTGAGCCTATGAAAACCCTTAATATATTATAAAGATATGAAAATTTTGCTATAAAAGAAACAATGATAACAAATGTTAAAGCATTTACCATGATGGATTAGGATATTCACAAGCAGAGGAGAAAATTCTGGTTTTAAAATCTCTGGAAGCATCCTACCAAATGTTCTGAGCACAGAAGTCTGCCTACATTGTGGATAAGATCTAAGGCAGATGGTTCATAAATTCACAGAGGCGTAATGTTTTAATGCCTGTAGTCATCTGAAATGCATCCAGTCCTTCTAACCTAAATGCTAATCAATGAGAAATAATCAAATGTCAGTCACAGTTCTCAAGATATTTGGCATATACTTTGGTGATTAACCAGGAGCCATAGAAAACACCACCACGTACTATTTGTCTTTGTGTTAGCAACATCAAATATACTGATTTCTACTCCCAATGATTTTAGGACAAACTCAGACTTAACTGTTTTACTGGGAAAGATCATTCAGCAAATGTCTAGCAAGTAGAATGTACAATGCTTACTGGCCCCTTTCCTTCTGCAGAAAAATATGGC
This sequence comes from Marmota marmota marmota, assembly GCF_001458135.2. Lineage (NCBI taxonomy): Eukaryota > Metazoa > Chordata > Mammalia > Rodentia > Sciuridae > Marmota > Marmota marmota. Next base: position 21,349,141 of record NW_025999968.1, on the reverse strand, counting down.
AAAGAGCATGTACACAGATCTATTTAGTTTGAATATAGAATTTAAACTTACCAACTGAAGAAACAGATTCTTTACTAATATTTCATCTCTGGCTTCATAGCTAATGTCAAAAGAATGCTTTTTTTTTTCCCGTTGACAACAGGAAACTGGAAAGAAAAATATAATAAGTAAATCACAAGAAAGCTCTATGGGAAAGTTTCCTCATTCCTAGTATAAAGAGTTTCCCATCAAGGGCAAATACATTGAAAATGATTATCAGTTATTCATGCTGTTTGTGGCAGTCTGTATTAGCTACCTACCTAATCAAACTCTCTCATCATTTCTCCTGCTAATTAAATCTGGAAATTTTCTGCAATGAACTAAGATCTAAGTGATAAATCATGATTTTATGTCAGTTATATTTATACTGTTCTCTGAGACTTAAATTTTACCCTTTGGTCACAGAAATATAAAGAGAAGTGAGATAAGGAATTTCTGGGAAACTTTCTAGTTGAAGCCCACCAGAAATATGTCTGAGTGGAGAACTTTCTAGTACTGACTGACCCTTTTACTGTTGTTATCACCTGGAATATGGCTTTGGAAGAACATCACCCTTAGATCTGTGACAACCATCTTGCCAATCATGAGACAACAAGCTTATGGAGACAGACCCACGGCATGAGGGAGAAAGTAGGAAGATCAAAAGAGCCTAGAGTTATGATGACATTGTTGGGCTTCTTTATTACTACAGAAAATAAATTGACACCAGTTTTTTATTAGTAACTCAATGTAATATCTTCTTTGCTTAAAAGCCCTTAAGAGTTGGGCCCCCTATCATTTATATGGGAAAATATTCTACCTGAGACAGTAATCAAAAAATAAGACAAACCACTATGTTAACAGATAATATAAATAGACCCCAAAAATGGAGAATTTAAGGATCACCACAATCATACAAACTAACTAGATTATATTAGGAGATTATAAATATAAAGTTCTCTTGAGGATCCAGTATTCCTAATTTATTCATTTCATATATATATATATATATTTTGTTTTGCAGGGGTGGGATACCAGGGATTGAACTCAGGGGCACCAAGCCACATCCCCAGCCCTATTTTGTATTTTATTTAGAAAAAGGGTCTCACTGAGTTGCTTAGCACCTCACCATTGCTGAGGCTGGCTTTGAACTTGCGATCCTCCTGTCTCAGCCTCCTGATCTTCTGGGATTAAAGGGATATGCCACCATGCCCAGCCTTTCATTTCACATGTATTTCTTAATGTTATGAGGCACAAAATTGGACAATGTAGATAAAAAATAGTGTCATAAATAAGGCAGAAATATGCAAGATTGAATCAAACGAAAATCTCCTTCATAGCAATCAACTGGGCAAAAAGGCAACCTATGGAATGGGAGAAAATATTCTCAAACCATGTGTCTAATAAGGGTTTAGGATCCAAAATATACAAGTAAGTCGTATAACTCAACAGCAAAACAAACAAACAACAACAACAACAAATGCTAATATTCTGATAGGTTTTTAAATGAGCAAAAGACCTGAATAGATATTTCTGCACAAATGACGTAAAAATGGCCAACAAATATATAGAAAGGCAATTAACATCATTAGTCATTGGAGAAATATAAAACAAAACCACCATGAAATACCTCATACCTGTTGTAATGTCTCTTATCAGAAAAATAAATGATGGGATTATGGGAAGAGATCTCTCTTGCACACTTATTATAGTAATATAAATTGGTACATCTATTACAGAAAGCAGTCTGTTGAGTACCCACAAAATTAATTTAATCTAGCAATCCTTTTCTGGATCTATATCCAAAGGAAATGGAATTTGTATCTCAAAGAAATATCTGAATTTCTATGTTCATTGCAGCATTATTCAAAGTAAGCAAGACATAGAAACAACCTAAATGATTTTCACAAATAGAAAAAGAAAATATGGTGTGTATGTACACAGGTATGCATGCATATATTCACACAATGGAATATTATTCAGCCTTTAAAAAGAAGGAAATCCTGCCATTTGCAACAATATTAATAAACTTGAAGAACAGTATGCTAAGTAAAATAATCCAGACACAGCAATACAAATACTTATATTTTCATTTATATGTGTAATCTACTATAGTTAGTCCCATTGAAGCAGAAATAGAATAGTTCCTCTCAAAGCACCCAGGGAGGAAGAGTGATATTGATCAAAGGATGCCAAGTATTGGTTGGACAGGATGGATAAGTACTGGGATCTAATGTACATCATGGTACATTAATCTATAATTAATAAATAGTACTATATTTTTATGTGAAATTTGATATGAGAATAGATTGTAAGTTTTCTCACCAGAAGAAAAGCAGGGGAAAAACCTATGTAAATCAGCTTGATAGTGATTATTTCACATATTTTAAAATGTATATCAAAACATGAAGTACATTCCTTAAATATATAGCATCTTTGTCTTTCATTCATTCTTTATTAAACTTCAGGGAAAGGTGTTTAGAAGTGAGGCAAAAACCGATATTAAGTAACCATGCTATTAAATATTTCATTACAAGTTGAGGTTTTATTTAACAACTGTGTATTGAGTGTCTACTATATGTCAGACAATGTTCTGGACATTGGAAAGATTCCAGTAAATGAGATTTTCTCATGGAGTTAGTCTTGAGTATAGTGGTAATAAAGATATTTTTTCAAAGTTTTTCAAAATCTCATGAAGTGACAGATACACAGAACATATATAATAATAACAAATTATAAAGGTGACTAGCTGCCTTAGGAGGCATGGCCAGGAAATACTTCCTTAATTAGTTGATATTTGAAATGAAACCTGATAATTATAAGGGTATCAGCCAAGAAAAGATCTGAAGCCAGAGAGTTCTAAGGTGAGGGAAGAATAAATATAAATCCCTAGGTGGGAACAAGCTTGGCACATTTTAAAACCAGGAATCAGGCCAGAATGTCTGACACACTGAAAAGTAGAGAATTGTGATAAAGAGAAAACCAGAGAGTCCAGATCCTATAGGAACTTGAAGGTCATGGAAGGAGTAGGAATGTTACTCCATTACAAGGGAAGCTACTGGAAGATTTTAAACAGAGAATGAAATCACAGAATTTGTGTTATTAGAGCTCACTCTTGCTGGCATGTTGAGAATGGGTTGTAGAGGGACAAGGAAAGATAGGACAAAGAGATCCCTTTATAGAACCATAGACAGGAAATGTGTTGGTGTACACTGATGTTAAGTTAAAAAAAATAAATAAAATAGAGAGTGGCAGAGAGGCTTCTGGTAATGGCTCTGCCTGGAGAGTGAAATGGAAAGAGAAGATAGATAATAGACTGACGGGTGTTTGTGTATGATTTTGGATTGTTTTTACAGATGAAGCAGCCCAAAGACATTTAGTGACATACACAAGTCACCTGGTTATTCCATGGAAAACTAAGCCATTGCAGTAATGATAATGTTAAGGGAAAATGCTTGTCCTACCATTGAATCCTCTTCCCCTCCCTGGTCCTTCAAAACTTCCCTCAGCAAATTATTTTCTACTGTAAGCAAAATCCCTTCCATTATTCATTTCTAAGACCCCTACAGAAAGAGATAGATAGTAGTAGGAAGTCTTTGAAGGTTGAAAAATAGAATGATTTCTTAGTCTTTGATGATATCTATTTCAAATGTAATAGTATCCCAAAATGTTTTTGATTTTTGATTTTTAAATTTTGTTCATGGATCTTGTTATGGTTTAGATACAAGGTTATCCTAGAAAGCTCATGTGTGAGACAATACAAGAATTCTGATATGGAAAATGGGTGGTATTATGTGTAGGCCCATAAGTTGTGGTGGGAGGAGGTGAGTCAGTGTGGGTGCATGACTTTGGGGTTGATATTTTGTCCCTGGTGAGCAGACACATCTCTCTTCTGCTTCCTGTCTGTCTTGTCCTGTGCTGCTTTCTTCTACCACTCCCTCCCACCATAATGTTCTGACTTATCTTAGACATAAAACAATGAAGTTGGAGGTCTGTGAACTGAGACCTCTGAAACTGTTAGCCAAGAAACTGCTTCCTCTACATTTTTCTTGTCAGATCTTTTGGTCACAGTGACAAGAAGTTAACTAAAATAGAGCTATTAAAAGTATTCTACAATGAATATTTTTGTTTTATGATAAGGAAGAGAAAAGAATATATGTCATAGTAATAGAGTTCCAAATATTCTTCTGACCATTATATTTCAAATTTCTTCTCCCTGGTACTAATCAGTTCTAAACATGTTTGCTTGATTGTTTTAATGCAGCTTCTCTCATCAAAGAAATGGCTGAGGTTATTTCACAGGGCAACATTTATTTCTGATAGAAAGATAGGAGTTTAAGGAAAAGAACATTACTATTACCAATTAAAAAAAAAAAAAGGAATTCTGGGCATAATTCCAAGAAACCTCAGGTTCTCTCAGAGTTTTAAATTTAAGACCTATTCCTCATTGTCACCACAGGGCCTACAATTTAGCTCACAATCATCAACTTCTCCTGGCCTGTAAACAATAATTTAGAGATCTAAAGCTAGAGAGAGCACTACAGAATCTTCAGGTGTGCTTCTTAAAGATAAAAAAAGAATGATTTTTAAACATTACAAAAATTTATCAATGTCTTTGTTGAGAAATAAATACCTTTTTTCTCATTTACTGTATTTTTTTTCACGTGGCAATCCTCTGGTTGGTTTCTGCTGGCTACTTACAAATCAGTCAGGTATTTGTAGTTTAAACATTTGTGGCCACAGTTCATCCCAGGAAGGCAAAAAGTGGCCACTATAAAGAAACTTTCCCCAGCTTCTCTCCAGGCCTCTGTGCACGGAACAGCTCTGAATACATCCATGATCCATCAGTATTTTTATATATTCAGATCATGCCCTGTTCATATTAACATAAACACACCAAGTTTCACTGTACCTAGTTTTGCTTCTTTAAACTTGCAATAAGAAAGGGTATTATTATATGAAGCATGCACATTATTTGGTTGTTTAACCATGCTCTTAATCAGTGTATAATATGTGTCACAAATAAGCAGCTGCTAAATGAATTATACATAAAGATAATGTTTTCTAGATTACTCCTGCCTGTATATATTGCATAATTTAGGCCCTAACACATTCTGGTCCTTAATCTCTTCTTTTTATAGAAACTGAATCATTACCTTGTTCTTTTTAGTATTTTAAAAGTTTGTTTTCCACATATGTTATAAAAGTAAAATCTCTTTAAAGGAAGGCAATCTTTTTTAATTTAAGCATTTATAGCATATATTTTTCTAAGGTTCAAATTCCCTTTTTTTAAGCAAGGTTTTTTGGGGCTGTGGTTCTTTATTAAGGGGAAAATACATTTGCTTTTAAAAATAATTGCTAGTAAGAGAAAAGGATAAATTCAACGATATTGGACCATATATACAATAACAACGAATAAATAAGTCAAAGAGAAAGTTATTAATTCCTCGTCCCCATCTCACTATCCATAGGTTTCATAATCAAAGCATTTCAGCAGCAGAGTATGGATATGGAGATATTAAGTAATGGAGAAAACACTCTACCCGTAATGTAGTAGAGAAAATGGTGGGTTATAAACTTGGAGCTCTGATTTTAATCTCAGTTTGGCCATAATTCAGTGAACAACATAAATCATTAATTTAAAACCCTTGTGCTTCAGTCACCACATCTTGAATGGAATTAATAAAACTGTCCTCTCGATACTTTACAGAAATGTTATAAGATCCAACAAGATAATAAATAAGCTAAAGCATGGATCATGGCCAATATTGAGACTAACAGTGTAAGAATTGCCTAAGACACTTATTTAAAACTCATATTCCCAGTTTCAGCCACAGAAGTTCATTTTCATTTCGTAGTTCTGACAGAAGAGCAGTAAGGTGTGATCTGCAAATCTGAGTTTTTAATAACCACCCTGGTGACTGTGAAACAGGTTATCTAAGGACCCCATCTTGATTAACTGCACTAATACAATCTAGACACATATCCAATTATTTCCTCCTCCAGCCTTATACATCGTTAAATAAGGCAGCAGTTACAAGCAGATAAAAGACCTGTCGATACACTAAGAAAAAAAAAACGGTAGGAGAGGAAGGGAGGGGAGGGCACAGTGGGAAGTTTCTCTGGTTCCATAAATATGAGAACACACTGCACAACAAAATTGAGTAACTTCTCTGATATTATTTTTAGCATACGTTATTCCATTTAGCCCATGTATTTTGTTTTCTGTTTCTAATAAAAGATAATTTTGAGCTTAAAATATGCTTTATAATAAAAAGTGAAATTGTCAGCATTAATATTAATTATTTTTTCATTTGATGAATTTAGTATTCTCTACTCCTCTATCTTCTTCTTGCAGGTACTTTCTCTGTCTCTCTCTCTAAGATGTAGCTGAGAGTAGTTGTGCGCACCTATAATCCCAGGGACTCAGGAGGCTGAGGCAGGAGGGTTTCAGGTTCAAGGCCAAGGCCGGCTTCAGCAACTTAGTGAGGCCCTCTCAAAACAAATGTAAAAAAAAAAAATTCTAAGGATGTGAGAATATAGCTCAGTAGTAAAGTACTCCAGGGTCCAATCCCCAGCACCCTCACCCATCCCACAAAAAAGATATCGATAATGATCATTTTTCCCCAGGACAGACTGATGTAAAAATGTGCATTCCTCCATTGGCATTTATTGAAAATCTGTAAAGTTCTGTGATATAAATATAATCTGTGGTGAAATACAAATAACATTTTTAGATAGCAAAGTCATTCAAGTTGCCCCAGGTACTGGATTTTATCTCAGAGTCTTAAATCAATTACATATATTCCAAATGTTATGCCATTAAATGCTTAGTAAGAGAGGTTTCAAGGTAATAGAAATGATTAGGTTTTTCTTGAACTTCGGTATGACTTATCAAATAAAAAGAAACTGATGGAATTCCCATTTTCAGAGTTTTAACTTAGAATATCCCTTGTGTTTCCAAAGTGAAATAATTCTCCACATTCAACTTTAGAAATTATAGTAGTCTTAGGATTCCTTTATAAAAACTGTACATACTGAGAAATAAAAGATGTAAAAGCATTATAAAACTTTCATGAAATCATCATCAAATGATTCTATCAAATGATCATGATGCATTTGTATTGATATGCCCTCTTGTGGCACATAAGATATTTGGAATGGTTTGCAAATATCAAGGAAGAAAGATTTTGTTTTTCTTAGTCAAAAATTATCTAAAATAGGAGATGAACATTTGAATGAGCCCTGATAAATAAGGATTTTATTGATGTGTATGGTTTTAAAGATTAATAACACTGAATTTTACCCAAAAGAAGAAAACAAAGAGTGGAGGAAACTGTTTCCTAATAGTTAACTGAGAAGTTTCCCAGATTTAAATTTATTTACTCAGTGTTTTAGGTATAAAATTTAAGGTATAAATTTTAACTAAATTCTTCCAGTCTTCAATGACTTCCTTCTGTTTTGGAACATAAGATATAGACTTTTCAGTGATGTTTTTAAATGCCAATGCTTATTTTTTTTTGCCTGAAAATGAAACTCATAGTTTTGATAACACATAAAGAATTATGAAAACACCCCATGGGACAAAAGAGCAACCTTGATTTTAAAAGGAACAGATTGAAGGAATGAGAGATTCTGTGGAGTTGGGATCAGAAACTTAAATCAATTGACCTATACTTTGTAATATGACTGATATATATATATATTTATTTATTTATTGAGTAAGAAAGTGATTGTATAAATGAATTTTGAATAAAACAATTCTAAATTTTTATGTATTACTATACATTGTACTTCAGCTGATAAAATCACAGAATTTAGACCACATTTGTTCAAATAAGAATTTACCATCCTAATCACCACCATTATAATTTCTTTTAGTTTTATAAGTGGCCAAGAAAAATATAAGGCATTTTAGCATCTAGTAGGATCATATGTGAAACTCTATGCAGGTGACCATTTTCTTATTTCAAAGGGGGAATATAAGGAAGTTTGACTTCATAATGGCTGCCAATCTTACTGGAGTGAGATGGTATCTTAGGGTGGTTTTGATTTGCATTTCTCTGACTGCTAGAGATGGTGAGCATTTTTTCATGTACTTGTTGATTGATTGTATGTCCTCCTCTGAGAAGTGTCTGTTCAGGTCCTTGGCCCATTTGTTGATTGGGTTGTTTGTTATCTTATTGTCTAATTTTTGGAGTTCTTTGTATACTCTGGATATTAGGGCTCTATCTGAAGTGTGAGGAGTAAAGATTTGTTCCCAGGATGTAGGCTCTCTATTTACCTCTCTTATTGTTTCTTTAGCTGAGAAAAAAATTTTTAACTTGAGTAAGTCCCATTTGTTGATTCTAGTTATTAACTTTTGTGCTATGGGTGTTCTATTGAGGAATTTGGAGCCCGACCCCACAGTATGTAGATCGTAGCCAACTTTTTCTTCTATCAGACGGCGTGTCTCTGATTTGATATCAAGCTCCTTGATCCATTTTGAATTCACTTTTGTGCATAGCNGAGGGGAAAGGGAAAAATAATACAAGGGGGAGAAATGAAGGTCAGTAGAGGGGGTAGAGAGAGAAGAGGGGAGGGGAGGGGAGGGGGGATAGTAGAGGATAGGAAAGGTAGCAGAACACGACAGTCACTAGTATGGCAATAAGTAAATCAGTGGATGTGTAATTGATGTGATTCTGCAATCTGTATATGGGCTAAAAATGGGAGTTCATAACCCACTTGAAGCAAAGTGTGAAAGATGATATATCAAGAACTATGTAATGTTTTGAACAACCAACAATAAAAAAAAATTTAAAAAAAGGAAGTTTGAACAACAGAACAATACATTTTCTTTGATATTTTAAATTTTATTCCCAGATAAATATTTTTTATTCCTTTTCTTGAAAACTTATACTTTATTGACAGAAAGATTATAATAACAATCATATATAATGCCTAAGTCATTATGTTCCCTTTTTTCTTGATTTTTAAAATATGACTACATATTTCTATCTTTCAATTTTTGAGGTTAATCAAGGTCACATTTGTATCAACATAATTTCTCATAGTTTTTTTTTTTTTTTTTTTTTTACCTCATCATGTCCTGTTACTACCAGAATTGGAGCCATTGGTCCATTTATATTGACAGGAGATACAGAGCAGGTGAATCTTGACTTTGTAATTTGAAAGGTGTTGGAACCAGACTATAAAGTTGTTTGATTTACTTAATTAGAAAATGAAATATAGAAAAAAGGATAAGTAAATAGGCCACTTTTAGAAGAAAAGGACAAACAGGAATGAGAAAAATATAAATGCTGTGGCAGAAATGTATCCCATTAAAACAATATTCTTTAAAGTGTATTGAACCTGATTTCTCTGCTTTAAAGGCCCGAATCTTGAATGCCATAGTCAGTGTCTAGAAATAGAGATTTTGATAGATGACAGTATCTGAAGAAAATTCCTCAAATCCGGAATCACTGAGACAAAGAGATTATTTAAAATATCCTGACCCATGTTATAAAAACAAAACAAAATTTATATTCTCATTTATTAAATTATATCTTCAACATACCAAAATAGAGAGAGTGCAAGAGAGATACTGAATAGTAAATTCCATTTCTTCTAAATAAAAATGGAAGTGTCTAAGACAATAGTTCCCTATTAGTTTAATTGAATTCTTCCGGTCTTCAGTGACTTTCATGTGACTTCTGTTTCTAATCAACACATGTGCACAAAGTATACTTTATGTTTCATCTTTTTCATTGTATTACAAAGGCAAGGTACTTCCTATAATAAAGTGGAAATAATTGTTCTCTGATGTCTTTGTAAATTCAGAAATGACATCTCTGTGTGAGGTGCTATAGGCCCACAGGCTCCTTCATATTCTATACTGCATTTTTCATATAATTTTTTAATATTTAATTTTTTGGTTATAAGTGGACACAATATCTTTATTTTTATGTGGTGCTGAGGATCGAACCCTGTGCCTCAGGCATGCTAGGCGAGCGCTCTACCTCTGAGCCACAACCCAGTCCCTCATATAAATTTTGTAGAGCATTACAAAAGAATTTCAAAGCAAAAAGTATTGTAGCAAAGTCTGGTATCCCTAATGTTTGTCAGCTTATTGGGAGGTGTCTCAAGTCTCCATCTTCTTCTTAAGAAAGAACATAATTCAAGATTTCCTCTCCTGGCTTTAAATATTTGACCATTTCATAGAGCACAGGAGTTTATGACAGGCAGGTTACTGATTCTAAGCCACTATAGTTCATAAAACTTCAGTTTCAAGGTGAAAACATTGTAATTTTTTAAGTAGAATAATCATATTTTACAGACATGCAGACTACAAAACCTCTTAGTACTTTAACCTAGCCAACACTTTCTTAAGAATTAAAATTTGGGAGAATTGTAAAATCTGCCTTGAGAAGAGATCAATTTGTGTTTTCTTTTGGGGTTGTTATATGTGAGTGCTGGTTGGTTGGTTATTCCTAAAGTGAATCCTTATAAGGAAAATCCTAATACTTGAGGAAAAGAAAACTGTGAGATTTTTTTTTTCCATTTTAGGGATGGATACTTCTTAAACACTACTTGCTAATCACAACCTTGTGAATTTCCCTTTTGGTCTTTCACAAATGTGCCTAATTTTGAGGTTACACATAGGATTTTGACTCCAGTAGGTCCTTGTAGTTTTGGGATCTGATAGCAAGATCTGCATGTGTAGAATCAGCACTGCCCTGAGACTGCTCCTCAGCAAATTGGTTAAAGCACATTGTTCTCTTTGTGGAAAACTATTGTTTGACTCCTATATACTGATATGTCAGAAACATTGCTTATGCATGATTTAGTTCTGGAGACCACACGGTAGATCAAATAAGAGAAAGGGGCATCTTTGGGGAGGATCTGAAAAGCTAAGAGCTGAAGGAATAAAGAGAAAAGGGAAATGAGAAAGTAGGAATAAGTATCAAGTCTCCCTTGTTTGGGGCTCAGACAAACAGTCTGTCTCTGTATACAAATATCTCCTGATTCTGACTTTTAAAATTATTAAATAAATATTAATTTAAAATGTGACAAAAAAGCAATAAAGGCCCTAAAACATTAAACAGAATATCCAAGGATCAAGCAAGAAAGAAAACAAAGTTCCCTGAGAAATGAATGTCTTTGGTGTGAGTGTCTCTTAGGAGGTTAGGTCCCAAGGCTCTGTCCCTAACTGTAGCAAGGAGCCCTTTATTGAAGCCTTCAAACCCAAAGCATCCAGACTTGCTGCCCTCTGAGACAATGTATCTTGGTTCATCTCTGACAATCCACAATGAACAGCTGATTTATTCTGCTTATTTCCCATAAGAAAAAAATTTATGGGACACGTGTGTGCTATTTCTTAAATCACAAAATAGAATAAAATAAAGCATCAGGAAATATTTAAAGGTGACTATTGCTTATAGCTTACCCCAGCGTCTACTGTTCAATCCAGTAGTAAATACAGCATCAATCAGAGTAAATACAGTAATTAATATCTACCAGTAAGAAACCATTCAGTGTAGTGAATCCATGTAATGGGGCATATGTAGCAGATATTGGTAAAATGCTTCCAATAGTTCCTCACTTTCCTTTACCATTTTTTTTCTCTCTCTCTCTGTGTACACATGTGAGGGGCCACTCTGAACAGGAACTGAGCATGCTCACTTAGCCTTGAGTAATGGGGGGGTATGGAAGTGGCATCGCATGCAATGGGAAGCAAGTGGGCCTTACCTTCCCTTGGCAAGGAAGTGCACCCCTGGGATTGGGCATCACCCAATGGGACTACACCTCCCTGTTTGTTGTAACACAATCCCTTACTTATTGGGGTGGAATATTCTATTGAATGTCTTTCCCCTAATAAAAACAGGGGTTTGAGGTGTGTTCTCTCTCTCTCTCTCTCTCTCTCTCTCTCTCTTGTTCCTCTTGCCCTCAAGTGTGGTAGCTGACATCTGACATCTCAGAGCTGTCCCTGACCCCCACCAAAAGGTATTTCTGTGTTCGTGTGGTCTTTTCATTGCCAGCCCAATCCACGCAGAGTGACCCTGAATCCACTGCCCTCCCAGGATGTGGGCAATAGTTGGTGCCTGAATCAGAGTTGCTCTGAATATACGCAAGCTCCCAGTAGGATTGACTCCAACAGTCAACACCCAAGACCTTGTCAGAGGCTGCCTTGAGACTTTGCCTGTGGCCAAAAGAAGCCTGCAAGCAACTTGAAAGTGACAGCTCATGGGACTGTCTTTGACCAATGGCTAGCACTCCAGCTAGAGCTGCCTCCCTACAGTGCTGCAGGGAAATACAGAAAGGAACGCATGGCAGTGACAAACACCAAGTTCAGAGCAGGAAGCACCACTGGGGAGAATCTGGGGGAGAAATGAGATCTGGAAGAAAAAGCCCCAGAGCTTCAGCTGTATTGGAGATACTGTATTCTTAAACCCAAGTGGTGGATACATGAGTGATCCTTGTATTAATCTTTATGTGACTTTTATGCGTCTTAAATGTTTTTGAATATTTTTAAAAAGAACCTCTTTGAAAGATCTAAAAGGGAACAACTACATGTTTTCATTAGAATTTAAAGTATATATCTGCATATTTAAAAATTTATAAGCTCCAGGTTCCTCACATTTATTCTTATAGAAGGCTCAGCTACCCAAATCCAGAACCAAAAAAGGAATCCAAAATCCCCAGAACCTATTCTTCCTCTTCTCCCACAGACCACAGTTTTCCTATTTTTGATCTAGCTCATCAGCACATCCCTTCCACATGGTCTTCCCTGGCTTGTTTTCCTAGCCTGGATTGCACAGTCCACCATTTGAAGGACACCTTGAATTAATGCCTTGAGTCATCCATCCCCTTCATCTTCAACCTCATCACAATGTAGCTCTGGGCGGGGTGCGATGACGCATACCTATAATCCCAACTGCTCAGGAAGTTGATGCAGGAGGAGGATCAAGAGTTCAAAGCCAGCCTCAGCAAAAGCAAGGCTTATAAAATAAAAATACAAAATAGATCTGGGGATGTGGCTCAGTGACCAAGTGCCCCTGAGTTCAATGCCTGGTACCACTGCCTCCCCTGCCCCCTGCCAAAAAAAAAAAAAAATGTAGCTCTGGGTAACATACTTTTCTATTGTTCCCTGATTCCTTTCTAGATTCCTGAATGTTCCTGTTTATGTTATAAAACTCTACCAAATTCTTTATAGACCTGTACAATAGAATTATGGTTAGTACAAGCTTTGAGAAGAATGCTTGTCTTTCTTGTTGTTTCCATCCATCTATTAGTTGCTAGGGCTACCATAACAAAGTATCACAAACTGGGTGGCTTAATCCACAAACATGTATTCCTTTTTTGGTTCTTGCACAGTTCTGAAGCTAAGAGTCCAAGGTCAAGGACTCTACTGGCTTGATTCTTTCTGAAGCCTGTGAGGAACAGTCTGTCTGTCTCTCTCCTAGTTTCTGGTGGTTTGTTGGTAATCTTTAATGTTTCTTGGCTTAAAAAATGAATCATCCTCTCTCACACCCCCATTCACACAGTGTTCTTCTGTGTCTATCTTCAGATTTCCCCTCTCACATGAGCACCAGCTATGCTGGATTAGGAGCTCTCTCCACTTTGGTATAACCTCAGTTTAACTAGTTACATCCACAACCACCCTATTCCCAAATAAGGTCCTATTCTGAGGTACTGGGGATTAAGGACTTCAGCATAGAAATTTAGGGGAGACACAAATTCACCCTAAATCATCACTCTATGTCTAAGATCAGAGGCAAGGAAAGATTGTCTTTCTTTAATCTAAACTCAGAACCCTTTAGAATTTAGAATTTTTAGAATTTTTACCCAATCTTCCTTTGAACTCAACTAACATGAATTGACATTATCATTTCTTTTTCGACTTGAGCCCTTTATTTCAGTTAGTGTCCTGTTATCATATGCAATATTCCAAATTGTTATTCCTTTAATTATTCTCTCCCGCACTTCATTTATCAAACTGGAAAGCATTATTTTCCATACAATGTAGCCTTGGAACACCACCATAATTGTTTCCCTAATGGGTTCTTCTGACTTACAAATGCCAGGTTTATTTTGGCTTGCATATGAAGTTTGATTGCATGCATTCATAATTGAGTTTCCCTTTTGATATATTAATCAGAACCATCATATCTCAAGATGATAATTAGCTGAAGTTGTAGCAAACATACACAAAGTTATTTATAGATAGTTCCTTCTTCTTTTCTTTTAACATTGTCTTATAAATCATATAACTATAAAAGTGACAAAACACCCAGACTAAATCTCTTACTTTTTATTGAATGTATGGTATTCTTAAGCATTCATGATGTCTATGGTTTAATTAATCTGCTCCATAATTTAACTCTATTATTTTGAAATGATCTCTCAGATATTTTAGCATTCAACATAGAAGAGTGTTGAGTTACATGTTCTGAATTTATTTTGTATAATATCACCACAGAAAAGATATTACTATAAATATATAGGTACAACATTTATATTTTACCATTTATAATTTTGTTTACCCTACAGAAAAACAAATTCTCCTACAACACATTTGATCATATTCATATCTAAGCACCAGAATATAAATAATTTTTTTAAAGCATTGACTAATATAACTTCTTGTCTAGAAGGGTCTCTATTAAGGTGGATTCTGTTGTTGTAAGATTTGATGAAAGCATCAGATTATTCAAAATATTGAAGCAGGTAGTCAAACACTGTGAAACACACTTTTAATCCTAGAACTTGGGAGGCTGAGGCAATAGGATCACAAGTTTGAGGTCAGGCTGAGCAATTTAGTGAGGCCCTAAGCACCTTAGTAAGATGGTGTCTCAATTTAAAAACAAAAAAAAAAAAAAAAAAAAAAGAACTGGGGATGTAGCTCAGTGGCAAAGCATCCTCAGGCTTAATCCCCAGTATTCCTCTCCCAAAAATGAAGCAGGGAAATTGAAGAACTTACAACTAGAGCTTTATGGTTAGCTTCTAAATCTTCTTCTTCTTCTTTTTTTTTTAAACCAGCAATTACTTGTGGCAGGGGAGGAAGGGTTGAGTCAGTCAAATTAAGAGAAAAAGTATCTTCTCTGAGAAAATACTAGCCTGGGAAAGCTCTTAAAAGAAGAAAAAAAAAAAAAGAAGGCAGGGCCCACTGGAAAGTACAGTAGACTAGTGACTGAAAGGTCAAAATTCTTTCCCCATTTATATTTGTTTCTTTCATGCAGCAAATAAGAGAAACCCAGCAGAAGCCGCCTCTTTGGTAACTACTTCTATTCAAACCTCTCTTGACCCTTTTATAATTTCTTGAGACCAAACAAAGGCAGGAAATGCACTGACCTTCCAGAGTGAACACTAAATAAATTGTACATTGTTTTATCAGTTTTTCTTACAAGAGAAAGATCACCAAGGAACAGGTCAACAAATTTATCTCCCAGTTGAAGATTTATCTTTCTGCATCTGTGTTGGCAACCTACCTATCCCAGTCAGGTTATGACAACCATAGAAAATCTTTTTGGAAGATGTAGCCACCAAAACACATGGAGTGGCCAACAGCTAGCAAATACCCTCTTAGCCTTGTGTCAAGGTAAAATAAGAGCAAGTCCGACTAATTCTGACTCATTTTTTAGCATTTATTAAACAAGGAATAACAAATAAATAAATATTAACAGTTTCAAAACCTCTGTGTAATTTGTTCTGTAAAATCTGTGAAGTTCAAAATCTTCATTCTTAACAAAGGACCTCCAAACATCCTGCTTCAGAAAAAGCCATTAAAGGAAGCCCTCCCGACATCTCAGGGCACACAGTTCTGTAGTCTTATTGTTCAGGCAATCAGACATCCTCGGATTTCACTACTTGCACCAATATGGATTATTTAGGGATTAAGATATATCCCTCAAATAACAGGCTCAATACAGGTCTTTCTCCATTCCTATTCCTGGTTTATGCAGAAGGAGAAAATATCTTTAAAAATAGTTTAGCCAATCCACGTCTTGAGTGCCACTAATTCTGTCAATGAAAATCCATTTCTAATACCTGTAATGCTTGTTCTCAATCCACTAATTTAACCATTGAAATTCTCTTCTTGATATTCAGTATGTTAATTATTAAACCTTCTGGTATGGATTCAATTTGGATGGCTGAATTAGTTGTATCAGACTCTTTGGGGCCTGAGCTTCTCTTTAGAATGCTAGTGAGCCATCCTTGAGCTTTAAGATCTTAATATGAGTAACTAATCATACCTAAAGTATCACTTACACTGACTATAGAATCTGAAATAACTTTCAATTTATTGATCTTTATAACAAATCTCTAAAATACTTAGATATTTTATGGTGTTCATTATTCTATCATCTATCCTCTGCTTTTTGTGTATGTGTGTGTGTGTGTGTGTGTGTGTGATTATTCTTTCCTTTGTGGTAATAAGCATGCTCCTTTGGATACTCTTTTTTACACTTTGTAGATCAGTGTATCTCTGATTACTTAAAAATAAGCTTTCCCTGTCATTACTAAAGTTATCTTTCTCCTAGAGTAATTTTTTGACCACCACCTTAGGAATAATCTTCGACAAACTGCTAAGGATTCAGATTCCTGAGGAACAACTCTGAGGTTGGTCTGAAAATCTGCAATTTTAACAGACAACCCCCACCCATACCCATAATTATTATTCACACTAAAGTTTGAAAACATTGAATTGTGCATGTTCCAGTTAAGTAATAAGATCCTTATTAGACATAAATTTGTACAAATTTATTTTATTTGGTATTTTTACTTGAAGTATCTACTTTTCAGTACCTTGTAAAGTTTTTATAAATATTCAATACTGTCAACCAAACCATCAGTTGTCCAGGGGTGAATTAACTATTTGGTAGATTACCCAGGTCCTTGATTTCTTCTGCCTTTTTCTTAGTTCATTTGGCTATTTTTCTGGAGGACAAATCACTCATCTTTTGAAACTTGTTAACCAGTTTCTAAGCATATTGAAATGTGGTTGGGTATTTTCTGTGCAACAAATATCCCACCTAAAAAGACCTTCTATAAAAGAATAAGGAGGCATTAGCTATATTGTCTATCCATCAAGGTAGAGCAGAAAAAAAAAAAAACCTTACCTATTTGTTGGAAAACAAAATATCTGTAATAAGTTTTACCATGTACAGTGCATATTGCTAAATATCTATATAAAACATAAATATGGCTGAAATATTAATTAATTAAACATGGGGTAAACAATTGCTTTCAACAAGTTTGAAAATATCACTGACTAGCATCTTTAACCTAAGTTGAAAAGAAATGAGATTTTTTTAAAATTCTTTTTTGTTTTAATTAGTTATATATGACAGTAGAATGTACTTTGATACCTTATATATAATGGAATATAATTAATAATGTCTGATTCATTCTACTATCCTTTTTACCTCCATACTCCTCCGCTCCCTTCACTCCCTTCTACCTAATCTAACATAACTCTATTCTTTCCTAGCCTCGCTCCCATTTTGAATTAGCATCCGCATATCAGAGAGAACATTTGGCTTTTGGTCTTTTGGGACTGACTTATTTTTCTTAGCATCATGATATTCTCCATCTCTGTCCATTTACTGGCAAATGCCATAATTTCATTCTTCTTTAAGGCTGAGTAATATTCCATCACATATATATATATAATATATGTAATATATATATATATTATATATATATAATTCCATCATATATATATTTTTAAAATGTTATATTGATTAGACATAAATTTGTACAAATTTATTTTATTTGGTATTCATCTGTTGAAGGGCACCTAGGTTGTTTCTGTAGTTTAGCTATTGCAAATTAAGCTGCTATAAACATTGTTGTGGGGAATTAGATTTTTTTAAAAAAGCAAACAGGACCCTTTCATCTCAGATTCATCCACATAAATATAGGTGTAGAAAATAGGATATTTGAGCATCTCTACCACCCAAGTAAAAAGAACTTGCATACTTCACCACCACCTTCATGTAATTTATACACAAAACATGGGGATTCATAACGACTTCAAAGAAAAAAATCCCCTGATGGGAATGCTAATATCTTAATTATTTTTTTGCATGTGACATACTATTCTAGCTTCTTTTCTGTGCACAGAGATTCTCTTTTAATCACCACCAAAAATACTCTGTTCTTTCTTGGAAATAGATGTTGTGATGATGTGCCAATTTTTCATTAGATTTTTGCTATTCATCTGCTCAAGATTGGTAGACCTTCTACAAAGAGAATTTCACTCATCAGATCTGGGAGCTGTGGGAAGGCAAAATACCTCTAAGGAGCACCCACATATAAATTATGATAGTAGATATTCTAGAGGACCTTCCTGACTTTCAGGATCCCTCTATGGCCCCTGTGTGGTGGCAACTCAGTTTCTGACCATTTATTTTTTAATGTATTTCTCAGAGTTCCAGTTCTCTCATTTGTAAAAATAAAACTGATATCCTTTATCCTACTGGTACATTTATTCTGAAGTTGGCCTGTCCATATCACAAAGAGCTTCCTATGAGTAGGAAGTTGGCTGAGACTTGTAGATTTGACAAGTTTACAAATACCCATTCACTCTGTTCAGTTATATCCCCTGCCTCTCTCTCTGCAGGTGCATCCCCCAACCCTTCTCTCTCCCAATTCTAACATCTCAAAGTCTGGGACAAGTTTGATGGGGAAAGGAGGGGGAAGAATAATGACATATGAAAAGACATATGAACAATAATATGTTTATGAAGAAGTATTCAGTCACTCTTATACTTTCTAATTAAGCCTAGTTTTGTCTTACTGCAGCGGAGCATATAAATGCTGTGAGTTGGAAAGTATGGGTTTATACAGCATTTTCAATTGGATTATGCAAGGGGTACAGTCCTTGATAGAAGTCAAACATAATATGCTTAATTCACACATTGCTTTATTATTCTTTAATATCAAGTCTCCTTGCTATAATCTTGATATTATTTGCACGGAAGATAGTACTTTAAGAAACCTTTGACTTTGAATAGACTCACACCAAAATGCTTTAATGCTTTTTTTTTTCTATGTAAGCAAAATTGTGAGGAAACTGTTGTAGCAGGCTTGGGCAAAAGATGAAATCCCAGCACCAATTTTCAATGTCAATTTTTTTTTTAATGTAGAAATAGAAACTATGGTTCTGATCATTTCTATTTGAGAGGTTTAACTTCCTTCCTTATGCAGACTGCAATGCTGTTTAGATTCTCATTTCAGTCTGATTCCTCTGACTGGCCCACTGTGGCTGCTGAGAGCTTGATTTAGGATACACTATGCATGACTGGATTATGCAGTCCATCACTGTTCCTGAAAGGATGAGCACTTTGTGCTTTCCAGATGAAAAAATGGAAAAAGTTTCACAGAATCTAGTTAAATCCCAATTAAATTGAGATCCAGAGTTGTATTGTTCCTTTGCCAACCAAAGGGACTAAATTATATAATAAGTCTTTTTCAATTCCAGTTTCAAGATCTGATTCTTCCCTACTCGATCATCTGAAGTGTTTTTCCTTGTCTACCAAATAATACTCCACCTACCAACTCTAAAGAAGACTACCTTCTGTTGCATATTTCCTGCCTTCATATGATAATCACATGCTTATCTCTCATTTCTCTGGGAATAATGTTTTGGTATGACTAGTGCCTTTTCTGGCTTTTGCTAGCTTTTAACACCAGGGCTTTGCTTACTGTACTTATTTCTAATTCTTGAGGATGGGTAAGGGGAGGGGAGTTAGGAAACTCTAGGTGCAAAAGCAAAAGGGAACTATTAATAAAAATGACAGCGGAGATCATGTAGACGCAACACAGCCAAGTGTATGTGGAGTGTGCAGACATACTGCTGTATTCATGCCTTCCTGTTCTTTATTGTTAAAAGAAAGACAAAAGGGCTGGGGATGTGGCTCAAGCAGTAGCGCGCTCCCCTGGAATGCGTGCGGCCCGGGTTCGATCCTCAGCACCATATACAAACAAAGATGTTGTGTCCGCCGAAAACTAAAAAATACAATAAATATTAAAAAAAAAAGACAAAAGGGAAAGAGGAAGAAGGAAAGGAGAAAAGAGAGGACAGTGTGAAAGGGAAAACAACATTGAGGATCTTGGAAGGAGTCCTCCTTAAATCCTCCTGAGATGGTTTTTATTGTTGCCATTTTACATAAATGACACTTTCAGGGTCATGTCAGAGCAGAAACTAATTTCTTGCTCTAAATAAACTAATTTTTCCCCTTAAAAATGATTTTGCTGAAATAGGTTTTTATATCAAAATCTCAGACCTGGGGGTGTAGCTGGATGGTATGCCTAACATGCACAAGGCCCTGGGTTCCATCCCATCCCCAGCACCACAGCAGGGAAGGGAAAAAAGAAACCCTCCCAGCTTTGATATATTAGTATTTCAAAGTGAAAACTTATTCAAGAAGTGAGAAGGGAATGGGGGAATAGAAATCTCTCCAGGTAAAACTTCTCCATTCCTCCTAATAGAAGTGAACAGATCCGATCCGAGTCTCTGTAAATCAAATTCCTGTACATCTGACAATTCATGTAGTCCCATGAGAGGCTAGCTATTAACAGAACCCTTCAGGGAATTCTCTTTTTAAATGCAGAAACCTATTTAAGGAATAATTATTCTCACAAAATTTCCCACTACCAGTTTTTTTCTTTAAAGTCAGTATGGAATGCGTTTGACTTCGCAAAAAATCCATGCCTGAAATATCTTTCACTGACCTCCGTGTGAAAAAGCTGAAAGAAAGGAAACAGAAAGAGTAAGAAAGAGAAGGAAGTGGAAGGGACAATTGGTGTTACCCTGGAAGGGGAGTGGCATGAACATTCCAGCAAATTCCAAACATAAAACAAAGGAGGAAAGTAGGTAAATTCATTGCTTTGAATTGACAAGTACCCAATCACTTTCACAGACAGAAGATGATCTGAAATAGCAATTATTGGAATATGAACCTCTTTTGTGATTATCCAACCAAATGTTGGGATGTCTCGCCAACAGCCTAAAGTGCTGGAAGGGGACCAACAGGATCTGATTGAGGCCATTAATGCCATTCTGAGTCATATGTAAGGATAGTTTTACTACAACTTGAGGACTTTCAAACAAGCTTTCAAAGGGAAGGTCCCATGACACAGTGAACATTATTTCACAGCCCTCCATGAGCAGTCTATTGACAAGTCCATCTTTATGAGAACCTATTTCTTTAAGACTTAATGCATTTCTGAAAGCATCAGAGTTCAAAGCACTCATACCCCAGCAGGGCAAGCCAGGTTCCTCTTAGCCAGCTTTGGCCTGAAATATTTCTATCTCAGTGTTCCTACAGAAACTATGTCTTGTTTTATGCAATGTGTTTCAGTTATAACTTTGACTACTATTTTGCAGAGTATATTTTATTCTTGATTTATATGATGCAACTTATGTTAGTAGTATGGCATAGAAGATCTTCTGGAAAAGTCTTTTGAATTTGTCTCAAAGGAAAAAGATGCATTTTGTAAGACAGAACTGTATTTAAAATGGTGTGTGTGCATTACAACAGAAAAAAAAAACACTAAAAACTAAGCATAATACTATACTAAACAAATAAAAACCTACATGATTAGGTAATGATTCATTGCCCTAGAAATAATGTGTGTGTGAATGGCACTGGGAGCACATTAACAATGCTGTGTTTGTTCTAAGTATCTATAACTGCATTCCAACCAAGTGCACACATCGTCTCCATTCTACTACCCAGCTAAGGATTTAAATGAGGCCACATTGATTTACAAGTGCTTCATAATACTCAAGCAACAATACTGCAGAGGACTTCTTTTCAACAATTAAGTTTTACCCAGTGTTTAAAAACATTTGGGTATGTCTTGCTATAAAAAAAAAAAATAATTTTCCTAATCATTTTATTAACTAATTAGACTAATAATCTGCATTTTCAACCCAAGAGAGATAAAAACAAAATTTCTCTAGGCAGTACTAGCTTCTGCTGGTTTCTGCTAACATTAAAGCCCTGTGACTTAGAGGAAGCAGGAAAATTCAATTACTAAGTTTGAACCAAGTCTTTGAAAAGTACAGTTAAGTGGCTTCTACTTATTGCACCCACTTTAGGAAATGGTTATTTGAGTCTAATAACTGACTGATTCGATTAAAAGGAGACAGGAGAAACATTTGCTGAAACAGGCAAGGTGTTTGTTTTTCACTGCTATCATCTAAAGCATATCTCTAAAACCACACCCATATACATCAGTGGTTCTCCATCTTTTCTCATCCCTGTCCATTTGAAGGCTCAGGTACAACCCATTTTTTAAATCACTCCATCAAGAATTTTTAGCCAGAAAGTGAGGTGTCCATTGAAATTTGGGGTGATGTTAAAGAAACAGTTAGAATCTCTCAAAAGTCATATATAAGACTGAGTCATATAGGGATTCTCTTGTTCCAAGGCACATAAAATAAACATATTTGAGGCCTATGCTTTGCAGAAAACAAACTGAGAAATAGCAATACATTATTGTTTTAGTCCCCAACAAACAAAACAGAAAGTAATTAGAGACCTGTTTCAATTCTGCTTTTATGGTTAACAAAACACACAGGTCTTGGATGGGAAGTTACAAGAGCATCAAAAATCAAACTAAAAGTGACCCCCATAGAATCCACAAAGCATAATTCTTATTTTGGATTGTAGAAGATTAAAATCTAATTTCAGGACTACTTTTATGATACAGGGGGCAATAACCTTATCTGAAATATTTGTTCTTTTTGAACTCTGAATATGTATTTATATATACCTTATAAGAACAAAACTAATTTTTCCATTAGATCTTTTAAATGAATGTCAAAAATGCTTCTATATTGAATCTTTCATCAAGAATAGACTATTGTTATAATGACCTATAGTCCTTTAACTTAAAAGGTAGCAGAATGACTTCCCTCTTCAAATTCCAAAGTATATGTAGGAGTTAAAAAATAATAGAGGTGATTAAAAGCAATTGGATTCTGGGTGTATTTTTAAGGTAGAGCTGACTACAATCCTATTGCATTGGAAGTAAGAAAAATGTTAAGGCATAAGAGAAAATTCCAAAGCTTCCTTGGCAAAGAATCAATGTGTGGAACAATAG
This sequence comes from Marmota marmota marmota, assembly GCF_001458135.2. Taxonomy (NCBI): domain Eukaryota; kingdom Metazoa; phylum Chordata; class Mammalia; order Rodentia; family Sciuridae; genus Marmota; species Marmota marmota. Next base: position 21,326,026 of record NW_025999968.1, on the reverse strand, counting down.
TCTTAGAAACATTGCTTAATTTGAATATGATGTGCCAGGTTGAGATGTTGAGCAGAAGAGTTTGTGTGCGTGTGTGTATGTGTATATGTGTGCATGTGTGTAATTCAGGGAAGTGATCCACACTGGAGATACAAATTTGGGAGTCTGGCACATCAATCACATTTAAAGCCATAAAATTGCCATAAGAAAGAGAAGAATACTGCCGCACTCTGAGAAGTTGAGAAGATGAGAAGAATATTGAGAGAGAATGACCAGAGGAATAGGAAAAGAGCCAAGCATGAATGGTATTCTGGGTTCTAAGTGAAGGAATATTTCAAGGAGGAAGGAGTTCTCAAGGAAATGATGGGGATTGAGAACTCCTCCATTGATATAGCAACAAGCAGGTAATTGATGTCTTTGAAAATGCAGATTCAGTGAAGTGGTACCTACAAAGATTTGATTGGAATGGATTTAAAGGGAAATGAGGTAGACACCTTGAAGCCAGAATGTAAAGATAACTCTTTTAAGGGGTTTGCTAAAAAAGGAAGTGGGGCACTGGCTAAAAGTAGAAATGAGGTCAATAAAACTTTTTAAAGTATTTATATGCTCATGGGAAGGGGAAATAGGTAATGCAGGAAAAAAGGGGAAGACTTCCTGAAATCATGTTTTTGAGTAAGCAAGAAAGAGTGGGATGCAGTGAACAACTTGCAAGACTGGCTTTAGATAGAGTATGGAGTGTCTGTGGCTAGTACTGAAAGCAAACAGAGGATATGGATACAGATGTGGTCATATCGTTTTGTTGAAGGCCTCTTCACTAGATTCTATTGAAGATAGAAGCTTCAAAAGCTTCTGTTGAAAATAACTTCTGTTTTCACAGTCATGTTGAAAATGTAACAAGCTAATATTGAGGATAAGGAGAGAGGTGTAATCAGTTTAAGAAGAAAGGATAAGACATAGAATAATCAGGGGCTGGGGTTGTGGCTCAATGGTAGAGTGCTCACCTAGCATGCATGAGGCACTGCGTTCAATCCTTAGCACCATATAAATATAAAATAAAGATATTGTGTCCACTTAAAACTAAAAAATAAACATTTTTTTTAAAAAGATGTAGAATAATAATTTCTAGAAATGGGGAAATAAATGCTCTTGAATTTGGTGTCTGGTGTGACAGCCACTAGCCACACTTATCTATTGAATGCTGAAATGGGATTTGTGAAGCAGAGAAACAGAAATTTTTATTTAATTTTAAATAATTTTAATTTTGATTTAAAATTTGGTACTCAGTTTTAAAATTTTTTCAAAAACATTTTTTGAAAATTTTTGAATATGTAATGATTTCAATGGTAAATTTTGTGAATATACATATTAAGCATTTTTGATGAAAATTTAATATCTAAATTATGTTCTATTAAGTATAAAATACACAACAGGTTTCATTGCATGAAAAAAGTTAAATATCTCTTTAATGTTTCCACATTTATCATACATTGAAGTGGTAATGAATACATTGAATTATGTTAAATATTGGTATTGGTTTCACCTTTTTTTTAGTTTGTACTTGCTAGAAGATTTTCAGTTACACATGGTTCATGTTAGAGGGCTGTTATACAGTGTAAGCTCAGGGAAATGGAGTATAGTTTAAGGCATTCTTAAAGTTTGAGGTGAGTGTTCATGAATTTAAAGTGAACTTCTTCATCAGGTTGTATGATTTTTCTCTAACTACAGTCAATAGAATGTGTGAGTTAGGTCTAGAGGATTTAACCAGGGTTGAGCTTTTGCAAAGTGAGTACAACAAAGCAAAAGAAGGTTGAAAGGGCTGAAAGTGCTTTCAGGGGAATCCTTTTAAATGGTATTACCATGAAATTTAAGCTAAGTAGCAAAATAAGGACATTAAAGGGTTAAATAAACATGATAGGATCTATGGATTCCTGGACTTCATGGAATTTAAGAAGTTTTAGAGACAAGCTACTCAAGGAGTGACAGAGAAAGATAAGATATGGTTGATGGAGAGTGGGCATCTTGGAATCGAAATTACGGAAGTGGTGCAGGGTTGGTAATGACAAGGCCTGGGATATGACCATGGGTATAAAGTGGAAACTAGGTAGCATTGAAAGGATTGTGAATCAACAGGAAATGGATTACATGGATAATTAAAATCAGGAAGGAGTCATATTGGATAGAGAGACTATAATGCAGAAGTAAAATCCTTCAAAAATTGAGTGAGGGGGGATTTGGGTTTTGGTAGTTGACTACAGCAAAGAAGGTATTGAGTGGAAAGTCTGGTCATCGAGGTTCAAAGTTGGAGGTTTTGAGGTAGGATGAAGGAATAGCTTTCTTGACCAGTGTATGTGGCACAGAGAACTAAAAATACAGCTATGACACAAAAACTATTCAGAGGAACACATGTTCTCAAATACAGAACTTTTTAATTAATAAGATGGATTAAACATCACAGTGATGCACCATGGGATGTAGGGGGCAAGTGGAAGACTTTCAGATTTAGAGATCAAAATATAGACAATGAGGGTTGACCCAGGAGACTAGCGTTTCCTGTAATAAATGACATGGTAGGGGTAAAGTGCCATTAAAATTGGTTTTACTATCCTTAAGGCAGATTATGAAAACAAGTCTGTGAATATTAGAGGTCTCTGAAACCCACCATCCCTTTTTCTACAGAAGCATTCAAAGAAACCTTGAAAAATGATTTACTTGTGCCTGTACTTGCATCTTGAAGTGAAATCACAGCATTTAAATTGAGAGCAGTCTTCATATGATGGTTTTGTCCATTTTTCCCTTTATGATAGTTTTCCTTTATATATTTTGATGTTGGCTATTTTATATACAAAATTATATAATTATTATTTTCATTCTTTTGATAATAATACAAATCCTGATTTCACTTTTGGTTGTCCTGAAATACTTTATGCATACTTTTATATTTAATTTTAGTGGGTCATTTTGTTTTACATGTATGTCTCACAAATAACATATAATTAGATGAGTATGTAATTATGTATATGAGACTCAATTTGAGAATCTCTATTTTTTTATTAGTGCATTATAGTTGTACAAAATAGTTGGGTTCATTTTGGCATAATCATCCATATATGGAATTTAATTGATTCCATTTCAGTCCCTAGTGGAATCTCTATTTTTTAATAAAGAGTTTAAACCATCCCCATTTATTGTGGTAACTGATGCATATACTTTTGTTTCTGCCATCGTAGTTTTCCAGTTTATATTTTTTTATGTTCCAAGTTTTGCTATAAAAATCCGAATAACTCTTTGCTTATTATTTATTCATGATTTAGAAATTTTGCATTGCAATTTTTCTACCTGTGATTACCTATAAATTTCTTTTAAAACAAATTTTGTATCCCTACCAACTCTGAGAATGGAATTTTCCTCACTTTTACTTCTCTTTCCCTGTCATTTTCTATTAAGCAAAGAATTTGGAAACTATTTAATCTCTTTCCTAATTTCAGTGGCAATTTGGAATGTGGAAGACTTATTCACACACAGACAGGTAGTTTCTCTGAAATGGAACATAATCATGGAACTCTATGTATAGCCACAAATGAAGTGTGTTAGTCCCCCAAAGTTCCCAAAGCAATAAATCACTGCATCTAATATGTGAAGTGCATTCTGTGGTACCGGTGGGCATGATAAACAAGGTTTCAGGAAGCAATTTAAAAGTAGCTTTAAGTATCTCATGCCTGATTAATGTACTGTAATATAGCACATGCTTAATGAAAGAATCATTAACTAGAATATAACTATAACTAACTGTTTAATTCAGTCCCTGGTCAATCATTTCTTTCTAAATACACATAAGAGTAAATAACCTCAGATAGTCTGTTTTTTTTTTTTTTTTTTTTTTTTT
>NW_025999968.1:21276904-21321672 GCF_001458135.2 Marmota marmota marmota | reverse complement strand
TGTTTTTTTTTTTTTTTGTTTATTTGGTTGGTTTTTTAGTTAGTTTGTTTTGTTCTGTTTTTTTTTTCATGGTACTGGGGCTTAACCCAATGGGTCTCTACCACTGAGCCACACCCCCATCCATTTTTAAATTTTTAAATTTTGAAGCCAGTGTCCCCCTGAGTTGCTGAGGGTCTCACTAATTTGTTCAGGCTAGCTTGGAATTGGTGATCCTCCTGCCTCAGTCTTCCAAGTTTCTGGGACTTACAGGAGTATACCACTGTGCCCACTGCTATTCTTTTCTGTGCCTTCATTTTGTCCAGAACATAAATAGAAGGGAATATGTGGCAAGTACATAGAGATGCCAGACCCCTCAGTGTGCCAAAGCTTTCCTCCCCACCCTGTGAAATGATTCCCTAGAACAACATACCAAGGGCTCTATATTTAGGTTAATTTGAGTTCAAAATTTAATTTGAGTCCAGTATTTGTCTACTAAAGGTTCTCAGAAGAATCAACAATAAGATACCTGTTAAACCCTTTGGAACCTCAAATTATTAGACCATGGAAGCTTTTGCTTGCCCTACATTGGCAGTTTGCTGGTGGAGCATGTTTTGGGAAATGTTTCTTCTTGATGTTCTGTGGTGACATGGCTGGAGGAATCTCTTTTACATCTTCAGATTTAGTCTTGATTACTGAGCTCCCAGTATACATCTGGTCTTGGATGTCTTTTAGAGTTTTTATGAAAACCTCCGTCAATTTTGACTTGTTTCCCCTTCCTCTGTCTCTGCTAAGATGTGCAAACAACTCTAATATAAACCCAATGGTAAGAATGGACCAACCCATACAGCCACAGGCATGTATGCTCAGAATCCACCCTCTTCTCTACTATGTAAGGACTCATTAGCATGATCCCATAATGCTTGTTCTCTTGCCCCTTATTATGCTCTCTCAAGAGAATTCCCATGTGGAAACAGACCTCTGGAGTCTGGCACACAGGTGCACCACCAATCATGGTCAATGCTTTCTGTGATCTCTCTACACATGTATGCATGTCCCTCTGTCTTGTTGGATTCTCAGTTCATTGAGGGAAGTATCCAGTTTCTAATTTATTTTTATTTCTCTACTTCTTGCAATACAGAAACTCAAATTTTGCTGAATGAATGAGTCACACAAAAGCTGTGAAAAGTAGAAAATAGTCAGGGTCCCCAAATTCTCAGTGATTTCAGACTGAAGCATTTGACTAAAAAATGCCAAAATAGAATTTTACTATATTTTCATGTTTTGTTGACATATCAATGCCCTTTGTCTAGGAGAAAACTGATGACAGAGGTCACATTTCCCACACCAATACTTTAAGTAATTGAATGAATGAGCAAATGAATCTTGGACTTGAACATTCTTCCTTTGCTATCTGAGTATCTGGCACCCTGAGGTGTTTTAAATGAAAGAAAACATGATTAAAATTACTTTTTTGTAAAAGTGAACATGTAAAATGTCTTAGTATAGTTCTGAGTTTTAATTTTACAGTAAAAACCTATTTAACACTTTTCATAACTACTCTACCTCACACAGGTATAGGAAAATATACAGAATTAGCATCCGGCTTAACAAAAGATAAAGTAAGTAGATAAGGAAAAATATAATAAGACAATGGGTTCATGGTCAATAGAAAAAAAGCAAATGATCAACTGGAAAAAGGAAGAATTTACATAAGTACAAATGACAATAAATGTATGAAAATCTGTTCAACCTCAATAGTAATCACTAAAATGCAAACTACAATAAGATTGTATTGCCAGATGTTGAACCAGGAGAAATTAGAAAGATTTATAATATGAGAACTGGCAGGGATAAATGGAAATAAGCACTTTCATACACTGATGGTGGGAGTATAAATTGATAAGCCTGCTTTGAAAAGCATTGGCAGTATCTCAAATCTTCAATTTGGAACTTTTAGCCAATAAAAACTCTCCCCCACAGAAATACTTTCATAGGAGAAAAACACATGCACAAGATATCAATAGCAGCATTGTTTGCAATAAAGAAAAACTGGAGGCAAATATCCTCCAGTGCAAGAATTTTAATTAATTATTAAACATTCATAACTTGGAATAATATGCAGTCGTTAAAAATGAAGCAGACTTTGATGAATTGACTTAGAAATATCTTTATTATTTAATGAAAAGATTAAAAGCCTATTGGAAAGAAAATTTTGAATGTAATACCATTTATGTAAATTTGTGTACATTTATTGAATGAATAAATCTATGATTTAGAAAGGCTCTTTAAGCTACCCAAATATCTGGTGCACTCATCTGTTTTGAATGAAATACTACATTCGAAATGAAGACACTAAATTAAAAATGCAGAATTATATTTGCTTAAACAGAGTTGGTATGATATTTACCAGACTCAAAGTTGCTACTCATTGGAAACAAGAAAAAAGAAATTTAACATGTTTTGGCCTACTTAATTTTGTATAATCTGAATTCATGTATTGAAAATGCATCATATATGTAATTTTAAAAATAATTTGCCTTGGGCTGGGGATATGGCTCAAGTGGTAGCACACTCGCCTGGCATGCGCGGGGCACTTGGTTCGATCCTCAGCACCAAATAAAAAATAAAATAAAGATGTTGTGTCCACTGAAAACTAAAAAATAAATATTAAAAATTCCTCTCTCTCTCTCTCTCTTTAAAAAAAAATAATAATTTGCCTCTAGTAGCCATAAGGTTTGTGGTAGTCATTATATAAAACCTGCCATAAGTTTTGTTATAGTCATTACATAAAACCTGCCCAGCTCAATACTAACATGTCAAGCAGTTAAAAGTTTATAATAACTGATTTCAGAGCTATCAGTTTATAATAACTGATTACAAATCACACACTTAGGACCTGAAATGAGCCAAAATATTCCTTAATAGTAGATAGCCCACCTAATTCAATAATTCATATTGATTAAGTCTGTTCCTTTCCATCTTGCCTAGACCGTAGTTCTCATCACCTGGTAGGCGGTGAGGCAATAGCCAATGCTGATTGAACTCTGATATGTCAGAGGAAGGTGAATGAAGTGACAAAAACCATCTCGACCTCAAGCAGGTCAAAGATGAGTGGAAGTGATGATAAAAAAAAAAAAAAAGTCTCGGATCCCTCAACAGATTTTTTTTAGTGTACTTTTGAAAGGCAAAAGTAAAATAATTTAAAGAAAGTAAATAATTTTGAGGGACTAATAGGATATCTAGAAGTGTCAGTATTGACAACCCACCTGAATCATTCCAGTTTTTTTTTTTAATTGACCCTTTTCTTATTGACAAAAAGAACAGGCAATATCTATCTCTACTGCCACATGAGTTTACAATGCTGAGCAAGTAATGTCTCAATTTCCTCCATAGACCATGACTCCTTACTGCTCATCTTGAATGAAAATCCTTTCGCAGAAGTAATGATCCCCCTATTAAATCGTGGTTGAATCATTGGTGCTCAATAGACGGTGCGTTTAGTTTGAGCAATACATTTTCCAGCAGCATGAACACTAACACAGAATCTCACCATGCACAGGGCACCAGTCACTTGGCTATTTTTCCAGTGAAGGACACTGAAAAACTGTATAAGAGCTAATTTTCCTCTTGATCTATCATCTGTATACTCTGCGGACAGCTTGTCTGTCAGTACTCAATTGTTCACAACAAAATGCCTTCTCCCATATTGGACTATAAGAATTGATGAACACAGAGATGACGACCCATCGCATTCAGCTAAAATGTAACAAATGCCAGTAACTTCCTGTAACCTAGCTACATTTTAGTGGACACCACCACCAAAAGGCTCCCCTTCTATTTCTAGTTTGTTTTTGTAAGATTTACAGAAATGTTTACACTGCTTTCCCAAGCGTAGTTTTCACCCCACTGAGTCCCCAAACTTTGAAAGAAAAAGTTGTTTCTCCTTTAAGAAAAAAAAAAGAGAGAGTTTTAAAATACTTTGGAATTATAATCTTTAATTAAGCTAAATTTTTCTAATTTGAGATAACTCAGACTTTATTGGCACCTTGTTCTTGAAATGTGTAAAATTTTAATTGTGTTAAAGTGGTATTTTAGCTTCTTGACTATTATATAAAATAGAGACCTTTTCTGTGGTTGTCTGCCTTATATTACTGTACACTCTGATACAGGCAGCAGCACTCATTTAACAAAGATAGCTCCCGGTAATAACTGTTAATTGGGAAAAATTACAGAAAATAAACAGCATAATAACTCCCAATACATTAGTGCAGATGTAGTAACTATAAAAAGGATAATCAAATCACCCTCTGAGGTATTCAGTTGCTTTTCATATTTGGAACAGAATTAAAGTAATGAAAAATGAAACTTCACAATTTTACATAGAGCAGAGTGGCTGGCAAAAATAAATAAATAAAAAGCTTGTCACTCTTTAATTTGAAGTTTTCTAGCTTATTAAAATTTCTTGGGCAGGGGTTGTGGCTCAGTGGTAGAGCGTTCGCCTGGTATAAGAGAGGCCCTAGGTTTGATCTTCAGCACCACATATAAATAAATAAAATAAAGGTATTGTGTCCACCTACAACTTAAAAAAAATTAAATTTCTCCTTTTGAATCCAAAATTCCCTGAAGCACTGTCAGTCCATAGGTAAGGTGGCTTGGGCATTGATTAATTAGCTGCTCACCAACCCCAAGCCTGTGTTGTTTCCATATTTCTGCTCTGCCCCTCTATATTCAGCTTTGTCCTCCTTCTAATTTGAGATAACTTCTGTTGTGAGATGGCTATTGTGATTCTACTCATCCATCCCAGACTTAACAATTCCAGAGAAAGGAGAGGAATTGTTCACTCAGCTTTCCAGCTGAGGTCCTCACATATTGCATTAGCTGATGCCTGTTCCTGCATCAATCACAAACAAAGAGTAGAATTACCATGTATGGTTTCGTGAACTAGATTGTATGGACTTGGACAGATTACCTAAAACAATCCCTGTTTTACAAAAAAAAAAATAGTTTGGTGAATGTTTACTTGATAGACATTGAACAGTGTCTGCTACTCCCTAGATTTTCTGTCCATTATATACAGGTTTACCTCCCTATGAAAATACATGCTCACTGAGAATAGTTGCTCATTAAAATCTATGTTTGTATGCACTGGTTTCTTACCCATGCCCAGTACATGTTATACCTTTAATAAATATTTTTTTTCAATTAATGAATGGATGAATGAATGAGTGAATGAATATAAGATGATAAGAAAAGAAGTAAATTCATAGTCATATGTTACAAAGCTTCTATTTTAGACCTAAGATTTTTTTTAAATATGCTCATATGATAATCTATTATAAATTTTGCAAAAGTAAGATATTTTTTACTCCACTCTTACTGACTTACACAATGTTTCTTCCAGTGTTGATATGACCATAAGCATTTTGGAAATTCAGTTATCAGAAAGCTTGAGTTGAGGATACATTTATTTAGAGTTCTGTGAGATTTGTCCATGTGTATCTCAGTCAGTTCCATGTATAGTAATATACTGCTGGTGGCTTGGTATAGGAAGGGTTTCCGAAAATACTTCTCTGCCTATGATGCTGAATCACTGCAAGGTAATGCAAAGGTGCAGAGTCAGAGATTTTGTGATTGAAAATTCCAGCCCTGAAATGACATTAATAGTGAAGTAGAAACAAGGTTCAAAAGGGAGGGACCCAGAAACTAGGCTGCAAAAAATTCTTTCAATTATCAAATACATAAAATTCTAAGTAGAGGAGTCAGTTCCTATAAAGGACCAGTCAAAGCAGAGGATCTCTCCTGTCAAAAACATCTTTTGATAATGTGGTATGTACCATTCTAATGTAGCCATTTCTTTTAACTTTTAATGAACATTGTAGGAAACAGTATTCATTAGAATTCCTGTGTTTGTAAGACAAATTAGTGTCAGTACTACAGAGAGTAAACTTGCTTATAACAGCTGAAATATTAAAGAAATTCGATATATTTTCCCAAATTTTAGCAATTGTCATAAAAATTAGGGTATCAATCATTAACGTTATGAAAATAAAAGATGTGGGCTGGGGATGTGGCTCAAGCGGTAGCACGTTTGCCTGGAATGTGTGCAGCGCTGGGTTCGATCCTCAGCACCACATACAAATAAAATAAAGATGTTGTGTCTGCTGAAAACTAAAAAATAAATATTAAAAAATTCTCTCTCTCTCTCTCTCTTAAAAAAAAGAAAATAAAAGATGTCTTTCTGAACTACTAATAATAAAAACAAATTTTAGCCAACAATGTTAGGGAAAAAAGTGAATTCCCTTTGTATTCTCTATAAAATTGTTGTAAATGAACCAGTGAGGAAAGTATATACAATTAAAGCCTAAAATAAGAATAAGAACTAATTTCTATTCAATGCTCTCTGAAGATTTTAAATGTATTTACAACAACTTAGTGAAGAAGTTACTGTATCAGCAGAATGGGTCAGATTATACCAGTGCCTGTAGCCTACCAAACCTCAGTAGTTCCATAAACTAAAGGTTTATTCCTTGTTCTTCACATCCTGTAGCTAGCAATCGTCCTATACGTGGTTGTCACATGGAGACAAATGATACCAAAGACACTACCATATGGAGTAGGATCACTAGAACAAGGAGAGAGGAAATGAAAAATAGCCTCTTGACTCCTAAAAGCTTTGACTGACAGTGATACCATCATTTCAATTTCCGTTTTGTTGACCAAAGAAAGTCATGTGGCCCTGCCTAACTACTAAGAAGTAGTCAAAGCCAATTCTTTAGAGAAGGACAGATGTTTGTCAACACACAATAATGATTACTTACTATAGATACTGTTACCACTAGTAGGCATGTGAAAAGCTGAAGCATGAAGAAAACTTAATAACTAACCAAAGATTACACAAATAATAAATGCCAAAGATAAGACTAAAATCCAGGCTCCATTCCCATATCTAACCACTAGTCTCTACCTCCTTTGATATAAATTTCTTGGTAAATCCATAAACTATGGAATGACATATGTATTTACCCTCAGTAATTATACTAAGTTCTTTATGATAAAACAAAAAAGTAGCACAGCAAAGTCCACATATTCTCTAGTTCAGTAAGCAACATTGCCTAAATGCTCATCCATTATATTCATTTAATAATCATTTCTAAAATACATTCAGAAATACTTATATTCACTTATAATTTCTGATCACATCAGTTTCAAAGAGAAGGGGGCTCCCCTAACACAGATTGGTACTAGAAATTATCCAGATATATAAGGACCATCTATTGAACATCTAAAAGAAAGATTGACTCACTGAAAATGATGAATAGCCTGGTTTTCCTTCTTTCTTTGTCTCCCTCATCCCACTCAACTTTTTATCTTCTCTTTCACAAAGTTATTGCATTGGTAGATGGCAGGTAAGAATTGGAGAGAGAAACAGGAATAAGATCTATACCCTGTCCCCAGGGAACTCACAAGCATAGCCATAAATGAGATGCATAAATGCAATTTAAGATTCCATGAGACACACTGAAAATCTTCTGAAATCCAAACTCTACATATATACCCAATTTTATAGGGCAGGGCTTGACTGTAATTTGCCAAGATATGTTTATTACAGCTCTCATCCTGTGAATTTATTAACAACCTCTTTAATGCATGAGACCTTTTGGTTTCATTCACTGATATATTTATGGCTGACACAAGCTATCTTTCCTGGCTTTTGTGCCCACGTTTGTTTACTCTGACACATGGTGTTATAGCTTTATGTCTGGATAAGATTTCAAGTGTTTTCATTGAAATCACTCAGAATTATAGTAAAGAGATGCATTTATAACCATAGGGGAACACTGGATCTTGGAGTCTGGGTTCTTTGGCATCTGTTAGTAAATATCGTACTACCTTCACTGGCTTTAGGGTATACATTGTTTACCTGTGGCATAGCAAAAAAATATCTGCCATATATTGTGGGGAAAACTCTGTGTCTAGCTCGCCTGGTTCTGCGAGTTGTTTACAGCCATCTGGTGGGAAGTCTTACTTGCACTTCACCTGCAATGATTTGTGTGTCAGGCTTTTTGTCTCTTATGGTGCATGAAGAGGACAAATGAAAGTCCTTCTCCCTGCAATAACTTTGCTGCTCATAAAAGTTACTTTTCAAAACTTTAATTACTAGCCTGTTTCCATTATCAGTGTCAGAGATCCTATTTTGCTTTCTTTTACAATTACATCTTTTTCAAGTGCTTTATATATTCAGTGTGTCACAGATCCTATAGTACATAAAAAACAATCAGAGACGACATTTGTGCTGGGTTACACTGACTGACCAGGGTCTATTTTATTTCAATCTATGGTCTTCTGTGTTCTCTTTTGAAGTACAGGAAGTTGTATGTTTATTAAAGTATTATTGGACCCTGTGGCTATAATGTTGTATTCCAAAATGATAGCATTTTGTAAGAAGTTCAAACCATGGTACGTTTTGTTTGTTTCACTTTAAGTTATCAGAGATTGTCATATAATGAAGTTTAATAAGCATATTCCCTATTTCAGAATGAGACCCTAAGGAATTGTGAGGATGGATCCTGAATGAACTTATTTTATATTGTATTTTTCTTTCTAGGCATGACATAAGATCACTCCACATCGTTTGTCTTATAGTAAATGCTATATAATTTTGTCAAAAATCATTAACATTTTTAGTATTATGTAAAGTCTGGGAAACAAAACAAACATGAAAGAGCTTTTTTTGTGATAATTCTACATAACAAGCAACCTACCACCACCTCAGAGGCTGACAACTGCAAGCCTTCCTAGCTCACTCTCAAGCCTCAGGTCTGCAATGCTTAAAATGTCAGTTATGCTCAGGTGTGTTCTGCATTTCTTGTCCTGTAAACCAGGGTGAAGGTTAGGCCTGTCTGTAGCACACTTGAGCCAGAAGTGCCACAGCAATGGCCCAACAGTGAACCATGTGAAAACACTTGTGGAACTTACCCTCACTCACATTCCATTGGCCAAGCTCAGAGTTGTTGAGGTGAGAAAGTCCACTTCACTTTCAAGGATCAATGTTCAGGGCAGGGAGGGAGAAAAGGTCATGTATATTATTGTGACCAAATAATACAAATATCACTTATGACTGTCTTCCCTATATGGGAAAGAACTCACTCATGTCCTGCACACTTACAAGTGAGGAACAGAGGCTTGTTGTTAGGCTCTGGGATGTTTCAGGGGTGGCTTATTTTGTAACATTATCATAGAAATAGCCCTTTTTTGTTTGCTTTGTTTCCCCAGACTTTCAAAAATACTAAAAATGTTAATGATTTCAACAAAATTATACAACATATGCCATAATGAGTAATATGGGAATTGCTATGTCTGGTAATTGCCAATGAAAATTAATAATGTATTTCTATGTCCTCCAAGAAAAACTACCTTCTTTTTTTGGTAGTCTATTTCTTCTATGTTTTACATATAATTTTCTATTTCTTTTTGGTTTTCATGTCTTCAACTTTTGTTGAAGAATAGTATGTGTTTTTACTATAGTTTATTGGTAGAAAACCATCTGGTAAAACAGAGACATATAGTTACTTTCCAAATTATTTTTTTAAAACTATCATGTGCTTCTACCCACTTCTTTTCTAAATGAGATTAGAACTTACCTGTGCTTTGGCCTATGTCTAAATATAAGAAGGAAATAATTATTTCATTAAAAAACTAAAGCCCCTTTTCATCCATAGTATAGCTACACCTCTTATCTTAAATGAAGATCTAAAAATATTTTCCATATACTTAAATTTGTTATTATTTACTAACTCAAAGTATAGCTCATATCAATATTTTAAATTATCACTTTATTTTTACCTTTATTTCTGCAAAGTTTCTCTTCCTATGAATCTTGGCATGCCTTATATTTGCTATGATATTTTATAACTTGAAATGGTCAAGGACTTTTAAAATGTTTGATTTAGTTTTACATACATTAAATTCTCTACAGATAATATGTGAAGTAAATGCATTTTGCCAAATAGTACCATCTGCAGATAATGGGAACTTATGAAGTCATATGAAAGTTCACAGAATGATAAGCAAACTTTGATGTTTGTATTAGAGATTGGCCAAATGGGTTTCTCTTCATTCAAACATCTGTCATGTTCCACTTATTCAGAAGTCCTAGGGAAAATTTGATAAAGTCAAAAATTGGTCCTTAGTGTGTAATAGAGTAGTTTTATTAACTGAAATATTAACAAATATGTTCAATTTCATCAAAATTTATGATGTCCTGAAAAAAATGTTAAGTTTGATTTTGGCCAGATACAAGAAAATTTATTTAATTCCTGAGGATTTTCTTAGAGGTGTAACTCACCACCTTTGGGAGGCACAGTTTGTGAGGGGAGTCATTAGGTGTTTCCATTGTCCCACTGACAACACATGAAGGTAAAGCCTACTTAGCCCCTCCTCGCTGCCCACTTTGTGCAATGGCTGAGCAGCTAGGAACTCAGAACCTAGCTCCAGGAACTGAGAGAGCATTCCTTGTTGTTGTAATTTGTTTGTAACAATTTCATTAAGATATAATTTATATACCAGAAGTTCACCCATTTAAAGTATAATTCAATGATTTTTTTCACATTTACAGAATTCAACAACTCTCAGCATAATATAACTTTGGAATATTTTCATTATCCCCCCCAAGAAACCCATGCCCATTAGCAGCTACTCGCTATTCCTTTTTCAATGCCCTGCAGACCTGGGCAACTATGAATCTACTTTCTGTCTCTATGTATTTGCCAATCATGGGCATTTCACTCAAATAGAATCCTACAGAATGTGCCTAGCCTTTCATGAACACATGTTTCAAAGTTTATATTGTAGCCAATATTAATAGCTCACTCTTTTATGTCTGAGTAATATTTATATAAAGATACTGAATTTTTTATCCATTAATTCATTAGTGGTAGACATTTGAGTTCTTTCTGCTTTTTTTCAATTATAAATAATATGCCATGACCCTTCATTTACAAATTTTCATGTTCCATGTTTCTATTCCTCCTGTTTGTATACCTAGAATTAAAAATGCTGGGCATGATAGGGTTAAATATGGTAACTTTATGTTTCAAAGTCATTCTGTTTTGGGTATCTCCGTCTTTTGAGGAGCTGCCACATTATTTTTTAAAATGCTTGCATCATTTTATAATCCCACCAGTAATGAGTATTCTATTCAATACATCCTTACCAGCCTTTGTTATTATTTTTTTATTATAGCCATTTCTAATGAATGTGAAGTGGCATCTCATTATGACTTGCAGTTTGCTAATTACTAACAATTTTGAGCATCTTTCATGTGCTTATTTTCAATTCATATACATATCTTATTTGGAACAATATCTAGAGGACCCTTGGTCCACTTTTTAAATTGAGTTATTTTTCATCTTATGATTTGTTTGTAAGAAATATTTGTGTTTGCTGGATGAAATTCCTTTATCAGATATGTGATTCATGAATATTACCTACCATGCTGTTTTTAATCATTCCATTAGTGGTTTTATGTGAAATGAAGCTTTAATTATTTTTTTATTATGATTTTGCCATCATGTCTAAGAAACATTGCCTAGCTTTTATATTTAGATTTGTGAGACGTTTTTATTAAATATTATATATAGTATAAAGTAGGAGTCCAATTTCATTCTTTTGAGTATAGATATTTAGCTGCCCAAAATCTTTATTGAAAAACTATTTTCCCCCATTGAATTTTGTTGGCTTTTTTGTTGTTGTTGTTATTGTTTTGTTTTGGTAAAAAGAAAAAGAAGGTTTATTGTTTTGCTAGCAAAAGAGAAACAAAAGGGACTTCTGTCCCAGAAGCTGTGATTCTGCCCATCATCAAGAACAGGGGGCTTTTAAGGAGGTAAATCAAAGGCTACATTTTATGTATTCTCTGTTGGAGTTGTAATTCACTTATTAATTTGGGAAATAGTTATTTCTAAGATCTTCTGGTGCCCAACCCAAAGTCTAGATTACTTCATTCCTATGATGGGTATGTACTCAAAGATAGATATGTCTGTCTAGGATGGAGAAGAAAGGTAATCCTGTTTCCCCTGAGATTAGGGAGTGGGAGATATTAGGGAGGAGCAGGGAGAGAGGAAGAGAAATAAACATGCCCATTTTAAAAATAAGTTGCAGTTACAGAGCAGCAAGGGCTATATTGAAAGCATAAAGTGGACCACTGTTACATTTCTCACTGTCAATTTCTACATTTCATTTCTATGAAAAAAATGGGAGACACCATCTCCAAGCTGTTTCCTGCTGAAAGAGGGCGAAGTTGGGGGAAGTAACCCAAAGTCCTTGTTCTCTATCAGGTGGGGCATGGACAGTTAAGGGTATTCAGCATGAGTAGTCCAGAGGTCCACAGTGGCAGATGGCAGGTGACTGGACAAGACCTACCTAGGGCAGAAATCATGCTGAGACAACAATAAATAAGACAGCAAAGCATTGCTTTTTTGTAAACAATTAGTACAAAGGAAATTAGTACTTCAGCCAGTCCCTGAAAACCAAGAAGATAGTAACTCGTAATCATATAGTGAAAAACAGATTGAGTTTATCAATGTAGGAGGTTAGGGAGATTTGTAGGTCTATGAGATTAGGTTCAAATTAACTCAGGACAAATTTGTGACTCTAGAATCCTTGTGATCATTATTATTATTAGGCATTCCCACACAAGAACTCTTCCTTCATAGTCTTAAGCTTTACATAATTTTTTTAGGACTAAAACAAGTATGCATCTTAAGTTACGTTAAAAATCTATACTATTGCTTTTCCTTTTAAATGTCCATGTGGGACTGTGCTTAGGCTATACTCTCCTGCCAGGTATCTAAGACCAAATTGGTCAAAACTGACCTTGTTCCTATCTACTCTTAAGAGTCAGTTGAGATTCCTCAGAGATCACTCTTGGAGACATGTGTGAAGCTTTCTGGCTCCTTTAGCTTTCCTCTACCGGTGGTGCCACTTGCCAAGATGGGTCAGGATCTGGCTGACCATATATGGCTTCTCATGGAAGCAGGAGGGATATTTCCATCTCTTTGCAGGATGTGAACTGGATGGCTTCCTATTCTCTAGGGTCCTCTCTCTGATCAGCATATCAGGTGACTCACCAGAGTTGCAGAGCCCAGAGTAAGGGGATCTTATTGTTCTCTGCATCCTGGCTGACCTTAGAGGGCAAGGACCAAAATTTTGGCTGATTTTTCCTTCACCCTTCTATTTGCATGACTTTAGTCTCCAAATTTTTAGTTATAAACACCCAGCAAGCCATTTTCACCAGTCTTAAAAATGGAGTAACAGGTAATAACTTCAATATCTATAATTTTACAGTTACCTAAAAGGAAAGCGAGGAATGAGAGACGGGTGAGTGAGAAATGAAAGACAGAGACCTGCCAGAGATACACACGAATTTATTTGTCAGAGCTGACAAATAAAGGTCATCTCTCTATAGGAGAGAGAAGCAAACAGGCTTGTGTTCTGGGGCTTTTATGAGGGAGGCTCAGGAATCAGAGCCGGATGGGTCCTAATGCAGAGGTTAAGGGCTGGATTGGTATGAGGGAGTGGTGAGCCTTTCTCAGAAAGGTCCTTGGACGAGAAAGCGAAACTTTTTCCTTAAAATGGCAGCTGTCATTGAAGATGGTCCTCCAGATACTAAGCAAGGACGTTACATTACCCCTTCATTTAACTGGAGTTAGTATTAGTACTGGTAGTCAGCATTATATACTACTATCTTCCCTGTAGGTGATGGCTTATTATCTTAAATTAAGCCAGTTTGGGTGTTTGTTTGTTTTGAAGCAGTACCTATGCAAAACACTAACACTCAACAGTTATAAAGTTTATAAGGAAAATACAAAATGAAATAAATTACAAAGCAAAAACATATTTAGTTTGTGTAATAAGTATGAACAAGAAAAATGATTTTTATAATCTTGAACCTTTACTTAGTTATGTCCCCTGTTTGAGTTCACAGTAATATTTAAAACAAAAGTCAATCTTTTGGACACAACTTTAAATGAGCTGAAGTCTAGCTTATTTTTGAGCCATTCTAATACAAAGTAAGGTGGGAGGCAGAGCCTAACCTTAGGTAGGGAAGGGTCTTCACAAATAACACAATACAATATTACATCTGAAAAAATGAATCAAAGAAGCTAGGAGAAATTTTAACTTTCTTTTTTTTGGAAAAAGTGGTAGAATGCTTCCATATTTTACAATGTCACCTTTAAGCAGATCAGGCTCTCCTTGTTATCTTCGAAAAATGCATTTAAATTCTAATTCTGGTGTGAAGAGTAACACAAAACTGTATATATAACTTATTGACAAAAGGTTACTTTATCCGACTACAAAACATCAAATTTCATGAATAAATACTAACCAAATTTGTTATTTCTACACAAATCTGAGACTTTGTTGCAGATAATTTTAGTCTAGAAAGCAACTTGGCAAAGTGCTCTCCTAAGAGCACTTTAAAGTACAATTTAGCATCCATAGTGTACAGTATTCACAGATCTTCTTGGATTAACAAAAATCAAAGAATAGCCTTAAATCTCTTATAATTTTTTGGAAACAGTGTTAATAATAAGAAAATGACTCAGTCCAAGCAAACACATATGAGACAGGTCTTCAGTTGTCAGCGTGGTCACTCTATGTCAGATACAATGGAAAGCCCTTATTGGTTATCTTTCCAGAAAACCTAGATAAACTTTCTTTTTATAAACTTTTACATAACACTT
The DNA here is from genome assembly GCF_001458135.2 of Marmota marmota marmota. Taxonomy (NCBI): domain Eukaryota; kingdom Metazoa; phylum Chordata; class Mammalia; order Rodentia; family Sciuridae; genus Marmota; species Marmota marmota. The sequence goes on along the minus strand of NW_025999968.1, from coordinate 21,306,952 downwards.
ATACAAGGCTCAGATATATATAGTTCTCAGATGTATATTTATATCTCGTCACCTATATTTAGGTTATCAACTATATTGTTATAACCTAAAGTAATAGTTATGTGTCTAACCAGTTACAAAGTAATCATTCAAAAGACTTTAAAACCGGTACAATTCTAATTTCTTTAAGACTTAGTTTCTCTAAATAATAAAAACTAACAGATACAATAAAGTTATCTTGATAGATAAAAGCAGACAGATGTTTCAGACTTTGTTTCCTATCAGTACATTAAAGTTCAAATAACTATCTTACTGTGCCAATTATAGCCAGTTTAATCACAAACACAAACTTTTTGAGATTTACCTTTCTCAAACCTTCCGCGACTTATTTAGACATTCACAGTTTTTTTGCATCCTAAGTTTTGTTCTCTCTTTCATCTTGGACTTTAGCATAAGAATATTACTTTACAGACAAAATACTTTCTCATCCAGATACTTTTTTTTAACCTTCAGATTTACTGTACTAAAATATATTTTCATACTTTCTTTTATCTTTTCTACTTTTGGACCCTTTCTTAAATTCATGTTCTGAAACAATCCTTGTGAACGTTATCTGTACATTTAATTTACATAACAAATTTCATCCCAGGAAAGGGTTAGACAATCCAGCATATATAAAAATTTTGTCAGCTTGCTTTCTAGGGGTTGGACTAGAGGATATTTTTGAACCTGATCTGTCTCCCTTATCGTTATCACAATAGTATCAATTTTGAGTTCCTCACTGTTTTATAATAGGTATATCGATATGGTGGAGCCTTTTCCATTCTGATCCTAGGCTTCTATATGGTGGACCCTTTTCCATCCTTTTCTTTATGCTTCCTTGAAGATCCCTTTGCATAGGCTGCCAACAAAACACGGGCTGGCCTTAGTTTCTCTTTCTGTTTTGGGTGCAGTTGTTTACCCTGCCAGTCTTCCCATGCATTTAGTTTGATGGTATACTATTATAGCAAGAATTGCTTTGCCCCAGTCATGAGTGTCCCCTGGTTAAATGGGATGTACTGTCAGATCTGAAAATGGAAGCCTATTCCTGTCCCCAAGTCACAAACTATTTGTTGGCTTCTTCGCAATTATTTGCAATCAGTTAACTATAAATATTTATTTATTAACATTTATTTTTGGACTCCCAATTTTATTCCATTTGTTTGTGTGTCTGTTTTTATTCAATGCCATACTGTCTTGATCACTATATCTTTTTTGTAAGCTTTAAAAATCTAATAGTGTGAGCTCACTAAAGCTCACTAACTTTATTCTTTTTAAGGACTATTTTGGCTATTATGAGGCTTCTTACATTTTGGCTTAATTTTTAAAGTAAAAATATAAATTCTTCATAATCCATTTCTTTTTTTCTTGTTTTTTTGTTGCCCGAATTACATATAACATAGTAAGTGATTTCATAAAATGAGTAATATGGGTGTCAGTAAGGGAATGGTTAATGACTTTTATAAATATACATTTACATTCTAAAAAATCTCCTAAATTAAACACTATCCCAAACTTCTTACTTAAAGAAAAGTATATGAATATTATACTCTAATAATCTTAGCACCCAATTTATACAGTAGATTATTTATCTCATGGTATTAAAATATCCATTGAGGCAACAGTTTTAAATTAGCATTCATGTAAACCTGAATATATTTAGGAAAACATGAACTAAATGATCAGTATTTGATCAGAATTTTTTTAAAAGATTTTTTTGGAGGGCCTTTCAAATGCAAGGTTTTGTTCTTACTTTTTCTGACGCAGGCCTTTTTATAGTATAGTTGCCAGAAATATCATAAATCTTAAAAAGGCCATTCTGGTCCTAAACCGATTGACCCTTTAGTGCTGAATCCTCAGCCAATTCAGGCATTCTGCTGGACCCCACTGCCATTTTATGAATAATTCATATGATTTACAGTACCTTGTAAAAAGCAGCAAAACATCTCTGTGTGTGACTTGTTTGCTTTTGATTTACAGTGACATCTTTTCATAATAGTGGAAAGTTGCTGAAAAACTTTTCTGAAACATTATGCTTTCTCATTCATACTCAGAGGACTGTAGCTCAGTTAACAGTGACCTCAATTTTCTGCCCCGTTGTTTTTCAAATTAAAAAAAAATACATACGGGCAGTCTCTTCACAAAGTCACATATTAAATAACATTACCAACAGACCATTATCCTGTGTGCAGTCTACCATTACCGATGGTTATGTGACCTTTAGAATTAAGGAGAGTATTATGAGCATCGATTGAGATATTGAAAACTGTAACATTAGTTGTATTTTTAGGGTCAGCTAGAATGTTTACATTGTACCACTCAGGAAGTGACACGTGTGGTTGGTAAGTGGCCCTTGTCAAGCCTTTGTGATGGCCTGATGATAATAATAATGAAAGTAAACGAGGCAAATGCCATCTGGTTCAGTGAGATAGGCATTTGTAAGGAAGACTGAGCAGAGACTAAGCTCTGCCCTACAAAGAACGCAAGAAAATGCTTAGGCCTTCCAGGGTAGGTGCCTTATCACTTAATTTAGGCAACCCCAGGAAAATGCCGAGGAGCATCAACTTAAGAGGGAGAGGCACATAAATTGTTGGCAAAGAAATCCAGATGTCTGGGATCAGCAGCACCAGCTTACCTTTAAATAAAACCATTTTCTTATTGGAAGCCTACAATAAATAAACAAAATCAGGCCTAGTCTTCTTCTGAGGGACAAATATTTCTACTCTTTAAAGAATAAAATTAGGATGAACCTACAGAAGTAATTATCACCAAAAGTGATTACACAAACATATGAACCTTGTCTATTTCACTACTGAACAAGGCTTTTGTATGGAAGAAATAATGTTGGTAAGCTTGAGTATACTGATTTAAGACCATTGTTTTCTGTAATCCATTTGTCAGAGTATTTAGACAAATGGAAAAGACAAAATAAGGTAATATTTGCAAAATGTCTAGCGAAGTGTCCTGTAAGCATTTAATAAATGTTGGCTATTATTCTTATCATCATCATCATCATCATTTTCTTCTGCTCACTGGTTATAATTGTGCTAGGTCAAGTGTATATTGATTTGCATGAAGCTCTTCATCAAATGCAATAAAAAAATAAGAATTCCTTTGTACTCAGCATATTATGCCCATACTGGTACCCTATTATAGCTATTTAAATCACAAATGACCCAAGATTAACTTTGATTATTTTGTATCAAATACTAAAGTGTTGCCAGATAACATGGTTCTAGTTCTATTCTACTGTTTACTATTGCATAACCTAGAGTAAGTCTTACTCTTTCTAGGCCTCAGTTAAAGTAGATGATATCTGAGTTACTTTCATATCTAATATTCCATGAGGTAGCTCAAGGGGAAAAATCGCAGGAAAAGTATTATAATATATTGCATTCACTTTTAATCTGTCCTTGAAAGTCACCTCACTTCTGCCCCAAGCAAGCTCCACATCTTGTTTAAGAGTGTCATTTCATTGAGTAGTACTGCAGGCTGCAGAAACTTCCATTGCAAAGTGTCAGTGCTGTGGATATTAAATATTTACTAAGGATAAAAACCTGCCTTAACCTACTCTCAACTAAAATTGAACTTTCGAAAACTATTCTGTAATAGAGCAATACCTGTTGCCTTCAAACCATCTTTTACTATTTGTGCCTTTGACCTTCATGTGAATTCTGCAGCAAATGAAGTCAAATTTTTTTTTTGCACTGTTTATCCCTGGGCAGTACCATCTGATAGGAGTAGTATTCCATCAAAATGTGTTTTTTCCTGAGGAAGTCTTGCTGTAATACATCATCAAAGTGACAGCCAGTGTATTATATATTACAATAAAATATCCCCAGAGCAAAGGTACATGTGATGATAAATTATGCTAATATGTTATTGTCATTATGTTATCAGCACTCAGAGAGTTATTTACTGAGATACATCATCAGTGAGAGATTATCTGATTTCATATTACTCAAGAAATGACAGCATCATGGAAAACCACAAGCAGATTCAGTTGATTAATAGGGTTGGTGATATTCTAGTGCCAGAACTCTTGTACAGTGGTATATTAAAATGTCCTTTGAAACTGAAAACAAGTTAAAGAAAGATGAGTCCACGAGGTGAGGTTGTAAAAGTAGTGTCAATTTAAATACTATTACGGTAGACAGAGTGGATAGTTAAGTATAAACCAAAAGTCACCCTTTGTCCTGTATTCAAACATTTGACAGAGATTTAGTTCTACTTAATTATCTTTAAGAAGCCTGTGAACATCTTACAATAAGCTACCTATTATAAGACTGCTGGATTTCCTATAAATCTCCAGTCTACTGGTGACATCTTATAATAATATACATTATGCCCCAAGTCACTGAGCCAACCAGAGGAAACAGTAAACTTTGTTGTTAAGGAATAACTAATTTATTCAGGATTTTAAGCAGATCATTTTTGTTATAGCATCTGTTTACACAGAAACTTGTACACATTAGAAACTCCAAAGTACTCGCAAAGTTAAGTTGATGGTTTTGATTATAACTTTCTATGTTCAAAACAACAAAAAATAGACATCTGAAATCAAATAGATTAAAAGAGCCAGATACCATGGTCTGTAGATAAAAATCAACTTCAGTTTTCCCAACACTACTTGCTCCATTCAAGGTCTTAGGAACTTGTATCTCTGATTCCTCCCTACAGCTTTCTAGCTGAGACCTCTAACACTGGCATAATCAGAGGGCTTCTGGGGAAAACCAAGTAAGCTGCAGGTAGACCTCACTTCTCTTCTCTGAGCTTGTGAGTTAATTAAAACTGAGTTTTTCCTCTCATATAATACTTTCACAGGTTCTTTGAAGACTCCCTCTCAATAATACACATCTCTTCCTAAAGACTTCCTAACAGAACTATGGATCGAAGCATTGTTTCATGTATTAATTTATTGAACTTTCCCAAAAAAAGAAGGGTACTATTATCATCTACATTTTACAGATGAAGAAACTAAGACATAAGAAAGATTAATATACTCAATAAGACCCAGAGTTCAGAGGGCCTACATTGGTGATCATAGCTGTGTACTCTGAACCGTGATACAAAATTACAATTTTAGTATCAGCAATAACTACCAAATTTAGTTTTAGAACTACACATGCCTGTTCTCTCATTAGAGCAGGTTCCAACTAAGCAACCAGTGTCTCACTTTTCAGCTTTTCCAGGTATGTATTCAAAACAAGTCTTATATTTCCCCAAACTCCAATGGCAAATGAAATTTCTCCCAGTCATCCTATCGAGTCCCCTTTGTAGATGTGAGATGAGGGTGACACAACTCTCCAAGTAAATTCTCCAAAAATAATTCTTCACATCACAGCTTCTTATGCCTCAGTGATCTGGAAATGGAGACACAGATCACAAAAACAGTTGTTTGTTCTTTGGTTTTTACATTCCCTTTTCAAGCTGTGGGATAATGTAACTAGGACAGGTTTGTAACGTAGGCTATTTCCTAGGTATTATGTGTTCCACCTTTCCTCCTTGGCCTTTTGGGGTTGCAGCCAAAATTGAGACAGGAAAGAGTCCAATTTTAGCATCCTTTTAGAAAAATAGAGGCTATTTTTCTCAAACCTAAAAGGCAAGGATACTAGGGTGTGTGGTTTCTAGGAATGAGTGGGTATGCCTCTTTGTCAGTAGTAAAAACCTTAAAAGATGGATGTGTCACAGACTTCAAGAAATGTTTTAGGGTCATGAAAGGAGTTTTTACTTGAGCTGATTTATACGTGCAATTTCAATAGGGTGCCTGTTCTAGAGTGCTTCCAGGGATCCACTAGTTAGATCATGATGAAGTTGGCATCAACCTGTCAGTGTTCAATTTGGCTTGGAGGTGTGTTATCAATTTCCAGAGTCTCTAATATACTCTATTGCACCAACAGGATGCAGGGCACTCTGTGACCTACCAATCATTTTATGTCACTCTACCACATAGGTTAGGGTGCTGCTGGCTTTCTTCCCCAAACTGCTTCCATTTAAAACTTCTCAAGAATGTCCCCTACTCCTCCCCCAAGAGTCAAATGAGTATTCCCAGCTCTGTTATACGTGGTGGCTGGCCTTAGTTTAATTGTTATATGAAATGAAGTAAAATATTAATGAATTTGAAAGACAAAAGCAAAGCATTAAAATACCCAATGTATGTCTGTTTCATCCAACTATGTATTAATAAATAGTGTAAGAAGAAAAGAAATTAATGGCAACTCAGGTGGTTCAAAATCTAATTCTTGACTTGAAGGTCTTTCATAAAACTGTGTTTTGCCACCTGCAAATCCCTCTTCTTCGAGGGAAGTTTACCTCAACTTGTTCTTTGCCTCTAAATACTGAAGAAATTCTAGTACTTAGGAAAGTGAAACAATAAATTTCAAAGTACCAACACAGCAGAGTTAATGTGTAAAGCATTTGCATTTATAGAAATTTATATTTATATTTTATTAGGTTTTGACTCAAGAAGAACAGCATTGTATAATGGAAAAAGCATGAGTTTGAAGGCAAAAGTCTGCACCTAGATCTTGGATCTGGTCCTTGTGGGTCATGTTGCTCTGGTCAGTTTTTCTGCCGGTTCTGACCTTCATTTTCTTTGTCTGAAAGTGATAACAACTGTTTTCATTTACCATAGGATCCGTGCCTTATTTATGTTTGTGTCCACAATTCTTAGCACAATGCCTGGCAATAAATGCTTCTGTTGAGTAAATAAGTCTGTGAGGAATTATTATTTTCTGTTTACAAATGAGTACAGTGAGGCTCAACAAGTTTAAGCAGTCTAGTGTCACAGAGCCAGCAAGGAAAATGCAATGGTGTGAGAAAAGATCAAATCCTAGCAATTGTGACAAATATAGAGAGTGAAAAAGAGCTTGTAAGTGGCACAAGTAGGGTTCAGACAACAGTGTGACTGCACAGTATACTTAACTGCAGAGTATAGTAATAGGAAGATGCATCCAGATCCCAAAACAGGGACACATTGTGCAATTCCCAGGTCCAACACAGAAGTCAAAACTTATACTTGAGCAAAGATATGAGGCCTGGAAATATAAACTATGCTTCACAGAGTAGCCAAGAAATATATAGGAACCGCATAAAAATTAATCTTTTTGCCACTATTACCCTTATACCACAATTTTCTCTAATACATGCTCATATAAGCATTTAACTACATATATTTTTCTGAACTTGTCTATGACTAGAATAAGTACCCTGAATTGTCAAGGGGTGGCAGAAATATTAATTCTAGCAACTGTCTTAGTCTAGGTTCCCTAGAAAATAGAGCCTCAGAAAAAGATTTTAAATGATGCTGCTTTATTTTTGAGGTACAAAACCTAGGCAGCTTGATGGAAGGAAAGTGGAAATGTGAAGCAACGAAGAATGTGAGGCCATACCACAGTATATTGATGTGCCAGCAGCTTTTTCATATAGGCCACAAAAAACAAACAAACAAACAAACAAACAAAAAACCTGGGAGATGTTTCTACTAACCTCTTCTAAGGGGGCTGGGTGGAAAACCACACTTTGAAACAATTCATAGAAAGGAGCAGGAAGGAAGGATGACCCTGGGCAACACTTTTGTGTCTCCTGTTTCCCACTAATAAGTGTTCCTGCACTATGAGTTCGTTCCACTGTACTTCCAAGTTGAGTGACTCAACTGACCACATGGGATGCCAGATTTCACATTCTTTAATTTGGTCTGTCATTCAGGTCCAGAAGTGGTGAAGTTACAAATTCTGAGATTATAATTAATGAATATGAATAAGTGAGGGTGGACCCAGAACTCCCAAAGCAAATACCTAGTTATCCCTTAGGGGTGAAGCATGGTCCAGGACGCAGAGGAGGTTGATAGAAATTGACATAGTTCCTACTGTTTGTAGAACTTATGAAATCAAATTCTTTAACTCAGTTGAACAAAATATCTAAAGCCCACTAAGAAAAAACCACCACCTTTAAAGTATAATAGCATCTAGGGTACAAGGTATGAAGAAATAAGAAATAAATACACATATACAAATATTACATATATTCTTATATATGTATATCATTACATGCATATGAATGTAATTCCCTTCAGTATTATAAAATGTTCAGTCTTGTATATTATAATCCAGTCATATCCAGTAAATTCAGAAATATAATTCTGAATTATATTTGATATAAGATGATAGATTTGAAAAGATGTGTTTTGTTAGAGTGTTCCATTGGTGGTATACCAGGACAGGTCAGGCATGACACAACAGAGAAAGGAGTAGAAAAGGCATTAGAAAGGAGTGAAATAGTAGCAACCCTACAAGGCCACGTCACAAGCCAAAGACCATGCAGCCAATGGGTGTGTCAGAGAGTAAAGAAGTTTCCCTGTTGGTGGGCAGGGCATAGTGTCCAGAGCATCCAGCAGGAGGTCATGAGTAGTAAGTAGCCCAGACAGGAAAACACTTTCTGTAATATATGCAGTCCATGAAGTTTTAGAGTCAAGGATTCCAGTATAGGTTTATTCCAATCATACCTCTAAAATGGATAGACATAGGACAAGTATTCAGACATGAGAACAGGGATTAATTTCAACCTAGCAGAAGCTAATGACAAAAAGGACACCCATATGGCTCATTCCATTTTGAGTCTCACAGATTTAGAGCTTCCTGAGGATACTAGGGGCCCCAAAGCCCAAGAAAGAGCGTACTTAGTACGCAAGTAATGCCTGCATCCATCTTGGAAAGATCAGAAGCTATGGGGGCAGGGAGTCAGAGTAAAAGGCCAAACAAGTCATTTAATTACTAATGTCCTTCAATTAGAGAACATTGACAGTTATATCCTTTCAGAAAAAAAATGTAAAAATGTATTAAGTACTATTACATTTGATGTATAGTACATATTTTTGATGAACAATAAATTTTAAAATTGTATAACTTTCTGCAAATTTTGGCATTTTAACATATCTCTCTTTATCATATATTTAAAACTTCATTTTAAATATTAACATTTACTCTCCTATTTGTCTCAATCTGACAATGATATACCTACCTTCTTGACTACTGTACAGATAACTTGTTATCTGACATTCAGAGTCACCTCCGATCCCTTCCATCTTCCTTTCCATCCCACATCAGGTATAGTGCCATCAATTTCTTAATACATAGGTGAGAGGAATGATGTATCATAAGATACATAGCCTTTTCCCCATATTTATGAATTGAAAGTCAAGTTAAAAGTAATGTCAGGTATCTACATTCCTAATTCAGTGCTATTAACTGGCAGGAGTATCTTGCTCTGACAGCCTGACCCTTATATCCCAATTAAGTACACAAACAGACCTGGATCTTTTCCCCCAGTTGTACTGTCAGGGCTAGTATAACTTGACTGTCATATAAAGTTCTCTAATTCAGCCTGCCAAGAAAATATGATTGTAGTACAGATTTTAACATTCAGAAATGTTCACTCCCCTTTCACTTACATGGATTTTGAGGGTCAAAGCTATGCATTTTTATTAGATTTTTTATTATCTTTCAACCTTTGTGAAGATCAATGTATTAGAAAAGAGAAAAAAAACTTTTTTCTCCTGTAATGTGAAAGTGATTTGATATAAGGGAAATACTGATGAGGATTTTTATTACTTATTGGTAGTTACCAGTTGACAAAATGAGAAAGTTTTATGTAAGAAATGAATGCAGGGCTTAAACTCCATATTACTTTTGAAAACCAAGCATCTGGTCAAAATAAATGAGAATATAGAATAGGAATAAGTGTGTAGAGTTTTGCATTTTCTTTAAAACATGATGCTCCCAAAAAGAGCTGCAGCAAAAGAAATTAAATGCTGAAACTCTGATTTATGAATCTAAGCACAGGAAGAAACTTTTAGAATAGATTTTTTCTGTTTATTTTATAAATGTAATATTCTTATTATGGTGCCTAAAGTTGATTAATTTTTAGCCTTTTCCTGCTATATAATGGTACAGGAAGCTACTCACTATTTCCCTAATCTTTGTCATCCCAACAGTTTATTTTAGGAGGTAGCATGCAGGTTCTTCTGGCTATGATCTTCATGTGTTGATTGAATCACATTTTTTGTTTTTTTATGGGGTAGATTATAAATTATAATCATTTAATAAAGTGAATATTAAAGTACCTTGGGCTTTCTCTTAAACAAAACAAAGTCCTAAATTTTAAAAACTCAAGTTTAACACAGGTAGGCTATTCTCCCTCTTGTTACCATAAACAATCTGTACACCCACTGTTCTAAACGTTAAGATGTCTCTCTTTCCTTCAATTATAAAAGTTAATCTTTCTTTTCTAAGAGACACATGGGGAAGGGAGGGTGTGATTATTTTAGGGCTCATGAAAGAAAGATTGACAGTACTGGCTGAAGTCAGGCAGAAGCAGTCAGCCCTCAGGAAGTGTTTCTGACAGCCAGGCTAATGCACTACAGTGCTGACATGAAGCTTCCCCTAGATTCTAGAAAGAAGCTGTTTGGGAAGAGCCTGTCAATAATGTAAAACCAGGCCAATGGTTCTGCTCGTGGACTGCTATAAGTGCCTGTCAAAGACTAATTGGAGATGACCAAGCTCATATTTTAAATGAAAAATATGAGCATAGCCATCCTCAAATGAAAGAGGCTTTCCGGAAATTCGTGATGTTATTTGTTTAAATAGAGTATTGGGCTTAACATCTCAGGTATTTTTCTACAAGTGGATTTTTTTTTCTCCTCCTGAATTCTCAAGGTTCTGCTTTAAGTTCAGTTTTGTTTACTAGAAAGATATGAGAACAAGTTTAATGCTGTGAAAGATGTTTACTTAGTGCAATAATATGACAAGCAGAACTGAATACATAGCAAATGACACATCATGTAAAGCTTTCCAGTCAACACTGGCTGTAGAATCATCATTGAAATAAAAAAGCAAAACAAAATACAAAAATCAGTCTGAATTGTATGGATGAAAACCACCACATCAAAAAACACAATCAAGTAAATTATCTTGTTTTGTACTTAAATAACTGATGAAGCTCATGGTGACTCTAAATGCCATTTTTGATTCCTTGAATTGCTTCAGCATCTAGATCTAGGGTCTGTTTCTTTGTAGTATAACATTGAGCCATGTGAAGTCCTTTTCCCTGAGCAAATTTATAGTCTTGGGGGAAAAAATAAAAATTGGCCTTATAGAATTTCATAAGTGGAAAATGGAAAAACAGCATTTCTGAGGGAATTTTCTTTCTTATACCCAGGAGATACAGGTGTGTGAGAAAGCAAGTTGGACATTTGTCCTTCTTCCCTTTCAGGTAAAATATTTGAAGTAAAAATTTAATTTAAACTAATTTATATGAAAACCATTATGAATTAAGTAGAAAAGGGTAGTTTGTTTTTTAAACATGACATTATTCATTTTAAATATCCATAGGAAATCTTTCCACTCAAATTAGAAGTTTCTTAGATAATGTGTGGATGAATTTTATGTGTCATATTTGACTGACCTAAGGAATGCCTAGATAAATGGTAAAACATTATTTCTTGGTGTGGTTATGAGTCTGTTTTCAGAATAGATTAGAATTTGCATCAGTAGACTCTAAGAGATGAAACCACTCTTTGCCAAAGTGGGTGGGCATCATCTAATCCATTGAAGGTCTGGATAGAACAAAAAGGTGGAGGAAGGGTGAATTATCTCTTTTGGATCTGGCTCATTCATCGTCTCCTGTCCTGTCTTTAGTCATTAGGAATACTGGCTCTCGGGCCTTCAGACTCCAGGATTAGCACCAGGATCCCCCTAAACCCCATCTTCCCACTCCTGTTCTCAGAGCTGCAGCTTTGCACTGAGAGTTGGTTATACCTTGGGCTCTACTGGTTCTCAGACCTCTGGACACAAACTGAATAACATCACTGGCCTTTCTGATTCTTTATCCCGCTGATGATATATCATGCATCTTCTGAGGCTCCATAATCACATGAACCCTTTCCCCGAGTGTGTGTGTGTGTGTGTGTGTGTGTGTGTGTTTTCTATTGCTTCTCTTTGTCTGGAGAACCCTGACTCATTCAGAGGATTTTTTCTAATACATACATTTTAAGAACATGTAAATGATGCTTCTACGGTGTGTGATGGTTTTGAAAATGAGAATTTTCTAAAATTAATCTTTGACTATTCCCCCTTCAACTTTGTTTACATAATTGATTTGGACTCTCTATTTAGATGGTGTTGAGTAAATGTCATCCCTTCTTTCTCTGTTATATAGACAATATCTCATCAGAGGAATTGAAACACATCTTTAATGTATGAAGATTTGCTATTATATGTGATTATTGTAGAATTATAAACTAACATAACTTACTTCTTAGACAATTCATCCTGTTTCTACTCTATTTCCCCCTACCCATCTGTAATCTAGTGCAACCAAAGTAATCTAAAAACATCACAAAACACAAAAGCATGATTTTATTATCCCTGTGCATGAAACTTTTCAGTAGCCTTCCATTGGCCCAAGATGAAGTTTAAATCATTTAAGTGACTTAAGAAGCCCTTCTTTAAATCTGAGGCCTCATCTCTTCAGCACCCTAACTCACCCTCTCCAGTTAGTTGTACTGATCTTCCTCCATACTTCTAAATCCGTTATGCTTTCCCTTCTCTAGCTGGACTGGTCTCCCCACCTTCCTTCTCCAATCCCTTTATCTCCCACAGTTCTTTCATCATCTAGCTCCAGTCTTACATAAAATCCCAGCCTAGTCTCCATTGTCTCTTGGAAGCCTTCCCTGACTCTTCACTTAGCATGGTACCTATCACATTTCATGGCATCATTTAGAATGTTTATTACCCACTAGATGATTAGCACTGTTTTTATTTTATGCTACATATTCAATATTCATTTAACTAGTATTAATTGAACACCTTTTATGCTCAGGCTCATTTGCAAGCAGTGAGAAAACAGCAAGGAACCAATCAAAGTCTCTGCCTCAGGAGAGTTATAGTTTATTCACACAAGGAGTTATTTGTCAGCACAAACAGAGTAAAAGGAAACAGAAGAAGATGAAGATAAAAGATCAAGAAGTATATAAAGTAAAATTAAGCAGAGACACTCAAAGCAAAGATGAAAACGAGTCTTAGAAGTACAGATTGATCTTTTAAAAGATCCCACACCATGACTGGATAAGGCCTCTTTTATTTAAAACTGTTCTTTGCTGTTGGCTAATGATATAATTTGAAAATGATAAAAATTGCTTCTTGCTTTATTCTACTTGCAGCCAAGTACATCCAGATCCTGTCATGTCCTGCCATTCAGCACTCCAGCAGTGTCCTTCAGAGCCATCTGCTGTCCACAAGAACAAGGCTTCAGAAACCAAATGATACACTTAAACCTCACCAAAACAAGCTGGGAGCTTGTTTTTAAAAGGATTTCTTTTCTAAAATGTATTCATTGGAAAAATATGCTATCAGACAGTGAATACGTTATGCAAGTAAAATTAGACCTTTCAACCTATTGGTATGATGCATGATTGCCCACACTTATTGCAGGTGATTCTACCAGAATTAAACTGATTTTATTTTTTGATTAGGTCTTTGATGCAAAAGGTCAAAAGAAAAGTTTAGGATCCTTGTCATCCTTTTATACTATTTTAAAAAATAAGAACTTATTTACATCATTTTTTAACACAGGATACAAATCTTTAAGCCACACACACAAAAAAAGAACAAAAACAATCATGCCAAATGGTGTATAATTTTTCACATAGAAATAGCGACAGATGCAACCCAAATTGTAAGATTGAGTTTTCTAGGAACACATAACAAGTGGCAATAGTGAAATCCCATGCCTTTATGCCTACCATTCAAACCAAGGTGCTGTTGTCTCAGATTTCAAATTACTGATTTCCTACTTGAACTCTAAGCAGCAACAATTTTAGAAAACTTGAAATTCCCTGGACATAACATGCTGTTCCACTCCTCTGTGCCTTTGAACTTGCTCTTTTTCTCTGAAGGAATGTCCTGACCTTTTGGTCTTCATAGTTAAACTCCTGCTTTTTTCCCCAACTCTTCCTAAATACCAATTGAAGTGTGAAGCCCTTCTTCCTCTCCCCACCAGCCATTCCAAAAGCTGATCTTTGATCTTTTTCTTTTCTCCCATGTGAATTTGTTACCAACTTCTGTGAAAGTCTTTACCCTCTGTACTGCTATTATTTGTTTACATCTATGCCCCTCCTGTTAAAATGTGATTTCCCTGAGGACAAGGAGCACTTCAGCATCTGGCATGGAAGATATGTCTGAAAACAGTTTGATCAAAGAAAGATTAAGAGAATGAATGAATAAATGCCATGAGTGGCCCTAAACGTCTCTCTGGTGACATCCTTTATGAACTGAAAATGTAGATAAAGAAATTTCCCCTTTCTTATTTCCTTATCATCAACTAAGTTCATAAAGATGATTCAGAAGGAACTAAAAAGTAAAATTTGAATTCCACTTATACAATATGAGCCTGAGATTGTGCTTTCCCTTTTACATCATTTGCCTAACATCCCATTTTGTTATCTCCTTAGTAAATAATCAGTGAGTTTCCATTATAATCATAACAACATACTAAATACTGTAAAGATTATAAAGAGGAATAAAAGATCTTCTAGAGCCAGGAGTAGTGATGTGCACACCTGTAATCTCAGCCACTCGGGAGACTGAGGCAGAGGATCACAAGTTCAAGACCAGCCTGTAACTTAGCAAGACTCTATTTCAAAATAAAAATTTAAAACACTGCAAATGTAGCTTAGCAGTAGAACACCCCTGGTTATCCCTAGTAACACACACACACACACACACACACACACACACACACAAAAGACCTTTCAGTATTTTTATAACTTTTCATGGGAGACATTACAGTAGGTCCCCCCCAAGGCTATCCTAAGGGTATATGTTCCAGATTCCAAGTGTATGCCTGAAACCATGGATAGCACCAAACCCTATGTATATTATATATTGTATATTATACATACATATACATATATATGTATTTCCCATACATAAATACCTATGATGAAGTTTTATTTATAAATTAGGTACAGTAAGAGATTAACAACAATAATAAAATAATCACAACAATATACTATAATAAAAGTTCTATGAATTCATTCATGCTCTCATAATAATCTTATTGAATCATATTTGCCCTTCTTGTGATGATATAACAGTGCCTACATGCTGAGATGAAGTGCAGTAAATAATATATACATTGTAATACAGCATTGGAGCAAGCATTAAGTAAAAGATTATAACCACAGCAGACTGCAACAGCTGATCTGATGATCAGGTTGGCTGCTAAGTGATTAACAGGTGAGTACCTATACATTGGGAAAATGCTGGACAAAGAGATTACTTATTCTCAGGGAAGTAAGCAGCAGGAGAGCACAAGATTTCAGTGTGCTACCCAGAGTGGCATGCAATTTTTCGTTTTTTAATAGGATGCTGCCTAGGCTAAACTAGTGCCCTGGCTATTCACAGGTATGATCCAACTATTGATCAGCATGTGCAACCTAGTGGTCCTCTGCTCTCAGGAGACCATCATATTAGTGCCAAACTCAGTGTAGACAGCATAGCATACTATAGGCTCAACCTCTGGGCTCAAGTGATCCTCCTGCCTTAGCCTCTGAAACCTGGGATAACAGGCACACCACCATGCCTGAGTCAGCCTGCAATTTAAAATTTGTGAGGATTTTTTTTTTTTATTTCTGGGGTCATTTAATATCTTTGGACCACAATTGACCATGGGACCACATTGAAACTATGGAAAGTAAAATCATGGATTGGGGAGATGGGGGATTATACAGCCACACTTTAAAAACCTAGAAGATACATAATGCTAACTGCCTAATGAGGGAGGCAGATGGGTGCTACAGGCAGATGTAAGAGGAGAAATCACTTTGGTCATGAAAAAAATTAGGATACAAAGGACTGGTAGGTTTTCAGTAGAAGATAAGTTGAGAAGACATTCAGTATTAGAATAAACAAGTGTGTAAATTTCTCAACTATGAACCTAAATATCAGAAAATGATGTTCTGTATTTTAATCAGTTTAACCCCAATTTTAAAACTTATTCAAAATACTAACATTTTAATAATTCTCTCAGTCAAAAATCTACCTATAAAATAGACTCATTTGTATGGAACATTGTTTCCAGCTCCAAATACTTCTAGATTTTTTAAAATTTCTTACCCACCTTTGGGTGTGAGCCTCAGCCTGTCCTTCCCCCAGAGTAATGCTGCCTGGGTTTTTCAGGAGGCTGCACCCTCTCTGTTGAGTGTTCATCCGTCTGAGTTGCTGGTCCCAAACAGACTGCCTATAAAGATGCCATCATGTCATCTTGTCTCTCCTCTTTGGATTACACCCAGAGCTAGCCTTCCTGACAAAGGATAATATGAGGTCACAGTTGCACTCTGAACTGATGTGTCACAACACTACATGTGGCAGCTGCAAAAGAAGACCTGCTTCTCAGATGTGTTCAAAGCACTGTGGATCTGTCAGGAACAGGCTGATTTAATGTATACAGTGCCTGTGGGCATGACAATGACCATAGCAGTGATGCAGGAAGCAACTGAGCTTGGCTCTAACCCTTCTGTTTCCTCAGAGAGGTGAAGCTTGTTCTTTCTGTTTTAACCTAGTGAGGTATTATGTTTGTTAACAAATCATGAAATATGAATTAAAAGATCACGTAGTCTGATTGCCTCACCTTACAGAAATACCTATACGTTGCCCACAATCACACAACAAATTAGTGAACAAAGGATGAAAAGACAGCTTCACATTCGCTTTCTTTCTTTATATTGTGTACTGTTTCTCCAAAGTAAGCACCCTAGGATTTATGAGATTAATCCACTTTGTACCTCCAAGTCCTATATACTTTCTTCATCATCTTTGAATATTTGCTTTCAAACAAGGTTTTAGATAATACTGGTATAAATTTAGGTACGCTTCACTTTTTACAATTTATTTTCCTAATGACAGGATCTAGATGTTTTCTCAAAATAAGTAGCATCCAACCATGAAGATAGGTGGTATATTAGGGTTCTTCAGAGAAACAGAACCAGTAGAATACACATAGTTATGTGCGGGAACTTACAAGGGCTATTGGTTCATGCAATTATGGAGGTTAAGGAGTCCCACAGTTTGCCATTTGCAAGCTAGAGGAACCAGAAAAGCTGGTGGTGTGATCTAGTTCGAATCCAAAGGCATGGTGGCCATTGTGCTGGTATGGGGCACAGGGGAAGTCCCAAACTCTGAAGACCCAAGAATCCAGAGTTGTATTGTCCAATCACAAGAGAAGTTAGACCTCCCAGCTTCAAAAGAGAGAGAGCAAAATTTCTTTTTGTTCTGTCTAGGAACTCAAAGGACTTTGATGATGCCCTTTCTCTGGTGAATCTTCTTTACTCAATAAGGTACTAATTGAAGTGGTAATTTCTTCCTACAAAGACACACTCAGAACCACCTTCAGAAGTAATGTTTCACAAGCTTTGTGGCTATTCCTTAACACAATCAAGTTACGCATAAAATTAACCGTCACATATGGTAAGGGTTTTAATCACTGCTTTTTATTAGGATTATTTTCATAGTGTAACCTCTCATAAGAAAGGGAGCTATTCACTCTTTGTGTTGTTTATCAGTTTGAGGCCACTGAGATAAAAATGCTTTGTAAATTCTCAAGTGTTATATAGATGGAGAATTATAGTATCACTAAAGATTTTAAGCTATGAAATTTCTCAATACTAACAGTAGCAAATGAACCATAAGAGTTAATCCCTCACTCTCCTAAGTTGTGGGGTATATTTTTAAAAAATTACTTCAGTGCTAATTTCCATAGGTTTTTGCCATATACATTATAGATGAGAAGCTTTAAAAAGCTTCATTCGAGTATACCAGGGAGGGAAGACTAGGCTAGCTAGTCTTCTGTAAAAACAGACAAAAACAGAAAGAGACTAACTTGAGAGAGATGCTAGGGAAGAGTGCTGCTCTTCTCTGGTACCCAGAAAAGAGTGGGAACAGTATTTTTAATTCTATTATTGTCAGCTATCCCCGTGGGATTTTACCATAGAGTATATTTTCAGAGCCGCAATGAATGACAGGTTATTTTGAAAAACTTGCCTGGACTGTCAGCCATATTTAAGTTATCTACACCCAGATACAATGGCAATGCTCATAATAATGTATATGTTTAATTCTACCATATTACAGTAGCATTGTGTCCTACATTATCTCCCTTCTAGGATGGAATAGAAAATGTAATTTAACAGATGTCACCCAGAATGGTGTTATTTGTTGAATGATGTAGCACCTATGTTCTCAATGAAAGAGAATACTTAGAAATAGATGGTGATGAATTATTTTCCAGAACAATTTAGGAGGAAGCAAGTGAAAAGAATCCTGATTCTTGGGACTTTGAATAACATGATAAGCACTGTTTTATTATGGGAACAAAAAAATTTGCATTCCCTGAGCTGCTTATACATTTAGACAAGGAATTAAAATGTAATATAGTTCCCAGCATATCGTGTGAGAAGAGAATGAGAGAGTCTTTCTGTAGAGTTAAAAACTTTTTTAACAAGTGGAAAACAAAACTGGTAATTTAGCTATTCATGTTTATTTGAAATGATTTCTCATCTGTCCCTATTCTTTTTGAAAATTACATTCTAAAATAAATTTCAACAGTAGATAATTGTTTATTTCATAATCAGAACAGGGAGGCTGAGTTGGAGTTAGAGTAGGGGGAGGAGCCTGACAGCAAAGCCTACAGGGCCAGAAGGATAATGGAAATAGGTCAAGTGTACCTGATGAGCACCTTAGCGAGAGGGTGGAGTGATGGAGCTCTAGAGAGCTCTGTCGACAGACATGTAGATTCACTTGAAAAACAACAGCAGCAACAATAACCACTTAGCCATTATAAAATTAGCTGCAAACCTATTTCAGGCCAAGGCCAAACAGTTGATAAACTCTGAGTTCATAAAATTCAGTACTCTGGACCTCAGGGAACACATTTGCTAAGGTTCTGGGCACCGGAAGTTAAAGCCTCAGACAAGGGACACCATCAAGAAATCTTTGTCATATAAAAAATTATAAAAAAGGCTAGTCTCACATTTTTTTCTGTAACAATGCTACTTACCATAGATTTCTATAGTATTTATTATCTTATAAAATTATTGTCTTAGTCTATTTTGTGCTGCTATAACAGAATACTTAATACTGGATAATTTATTTTAAAAAAACAAAAATTTATTTCTTATAGTTACAGAGGCTGGGAAGTCAAAGGCCTATACCTGGTGAACGGCTTTTTGCTGCCTACGTTACCCTGTGATACAAGTGCAAGAGAGAAAGACATTGTGTGCATGCGCAAGTGAGAAAGAGAGAAAGGAAGGGAACTGAACCAAACTCATTCTTTTATGAGGGACCCACTTCTGGGCTGATAGCATTAATATATTCAAGAGGACAGAACCTTTATGACCTAGTCACAACTTAAACTGTCTCTCCAGCCCATGAATTCCGGAGGACACATTCAAACCATAGCAGTTATTAAGAACCAATGACTTCTGAAAACTAAAATGTCAATCTAGCCGTGGTGTAATACCACACCTGTAATCTCAGCAGCTCAGGAGGCTGAGGCAGGAGGATCACAAATTCAAAGCCAGCCTCAGCAAAAGCGAGGTGCTAAGCAAATCCATGAGACCCTGCCTCTAAATAAAATATAGGTCTGGGGATGTGGCTCAGTGGTTGAGTGCCCCTAAATTCAATCCCCAGTACTCAAACAACAACAACAAAAAAGTCAATCTAGTAGACGAACAGAGTGGAATAGTGGTTATTAGAGACTGGGAAGGCTGGGTGTAATGGAAAGAAAATTAAATGAGGGTACCAAAACACAGAGGAGGAATTAATTCTAGTTTTCCACAGCACAGTAGGGTAACTGTTGGTTAAAACAATCTATGACATATTTCAAAATTATTACAAGAGTAAGAAATTCCTAGCACATAAAAATTATTAACATTTGAAGAGATGGAAGTGCTTACTTCCTTGATGATTACACATTGTTATATGTAACAAATCATCACAATGTATCCCATAAAAATATGCAAATATTATGTCTCAATAAAAAGAGTGAATGATATATTTTTGAACACTATGCTTTTAAAAAGGGTCTTTCTTTTAGAGTAAGAAAATCCTAGTCTGGTATCTGTGAATTCCGTAGTACAGATGGAGAATCATTGTCCATATACCCCTGGGTACTCAACAGTGTCGCTGAGCATAGTTTGAAGGAATTTGTTTAATGCCTTGTCCAATGTGCCACAGTCTCATGTTTATTTAAAATGATTCATAGAGAAGAAAAACGCCTAAGAAAGACAAGCCCAGGCAATCATTTTCAAGCAGGTCATGCCGTAAGGCGGAAGTCTGGCCTGCCAACATTCAACTATGATGATGATCTTTGATGACAGAATTACACCTGTGAAATATTAAGATGCATATGATATGACCTCAATCTTGGAAGGGCACTTACAGAATAATGCAGGAATATAGGCATAGGACCAAGCTTATGGGACCAAGACACATAGATTTCCTTGAACTGGGCAAGACAAGGTCTAAATTACTAAAACTGGGTCAGATCCTGTCCATCAGTACAATTGAGTTGGTGTCTAAGACCCCTAAACCCTTATCTGACTTCCAGGCAGAGAGATGCATGCCCCTGTAATCCCAGTGGCTCAGAAAATGTGGTAGGAAGATTGTGAGTTCAAAGCAGCCTCAGCAAAAGTGAGGTGCTAAGCAATTCAGTGAGACCCTGTCTCTAGATTTAAAAAAAATACAAAATAAGGCTGGGGATGTGGCTCAGTGGTTGAGTGCCCTGAGTTCAAGGTCCTGTACCATCCCCCCCCCAAAAAAAATAAATAAGTTTTATCTGAGAAAGATCACCCTGGAGCCTGGCACTGTAGAGTGGTTTCAGTGACTCCAAATGAGAAATGTGGGGTACTGATCTGAACTAGAATCTAAGCAGGTCCAAAATAGACAAGGTACAAATGCACAAACTAAGGAAACAGCATTTACTAAATTCCTGCTATGTAGTAGCAGCTAAGAGGTATATATAAGAGGTTTATATGTATACTTTTTAGTTAATCCATTTAATAAATGTCATCTAGAAGTCAAAATATGTGAAGTGTCTCCTTTGTGACTACAAATGGATTCCAACATTAGTCCTCCATTATTCTTCCAGTGAAGACATACCATCCCCATATTTTAGAAAAGAATAAAACTTCATATAACACCAGAATCACCCTAGATTAGCAAACCACAATGAAAGTGGGGTGTACATATCTCTCTGAGAAGGGGTAGGGAAATAGTTTTAAAAGGCATGCACAGAGGGTCTGGGAATGTAGCTCAGTGGTACAGCACCTGCTTAGCATGTGTGAGGCCCTGTGTCTGATGCCAGCACCACAAAAAGAGAGTAAAAAAAAAAAGGCATGCACAATCCTAGTGAGGGGTTTCAGTATAACTAGTGAGGTTTTTGAGATCTTTCTGTAATTTGCTATGATTTCCTGGGGCACCACAGTGAATTAAGGCAGAGTCTGAAGGATGTTGACCCCTCTGCCAGTGCTCACAAAATCAGACCTCTTCTGCCACACAGAAAATCCCATTGACAAGAAAGTCAAATTTAAGGTAATCCTTCAGTAATCATATTAGTATTATCTTCTGACATTGATAAGTCTTCATATGATTTCTCCAAATAACTGGTGGTTATCCATTAAGAGTTAAAAAGCAAAAAGAACAGAAAATCCATGTTTTGTTGTCATACCATCCTAAGATCTTACTTGTCCACACTGTTACCTTTTTAAACAAGAAATATAAAGTTACTTTACCTCTTACTTGCCATCTAGAATGATTACTGTGACCTTTGAATTTTGGCCTAGGATGTGACCCAAGAATGTATTTGTCCCCTCTTTTGTCTGCCATGAGCCTCTCCGCTCACACAGTCTTGGTACCAGTGCTTTTGATCTATCTTATTACAATCTATTGGAAGCTGAGAGACCATGCACAAATGTTTAAAAATAAAAATCATTATGGCTTACTATTTAATAACCATTAATTCAAATCCCCTCATTTTGCATATCTGAAATGTAAGTCTGGAGGGTTAAGACTTGCTCAGGGTCACATGATGAATTACAGTAGAGTTGTATCTCACTTGGAATTTGCAGTTCATGAAAAATAATATTGTTTAGTCAAAATTGCCACTACAAATTCTTTAAATTATCCTTTAAGCATAATAGATAAGTTTTCTGTGCCATAATTCTTATTCTCACTGAAGTTTGAATACCTCAGCTATCGATTGAGGACATAAGAAATGGAAAATCTGATGGCTATTTTTATTGTCTATTCAAACCATTTTCCTTTAAAGATAAACAATCAAATCCAATGAGTGTGAAATGGAGAGGGACTTTATGAAAGTGTTTGCTTCTCTATGGAATCTCTCTTTGGGTCTCAGTATTTCGCCTCTATAACCTTACTGCATGTCAATTGACTGGTCCCTCTGAAGATCAGAGGGTTAAATTCCAAAACTCAGAAGTTAAATAAACATAGAAGACAACTCCACACCGGAGCTTTAGTGTAGACAAGGATGTTATGTTATGTACAGGTATACAGAATTCCTGGTTATCTCCTTAGTGCTTTTTCAGCTACCACCCACCACCTGTGTATTAGATAACAAGCTCTGACTACGACTTGGAATGTGGGGGGAAATGTTTACTAGCAACAGTTTCAGTTGCAATCTAGTTTGCTTATTTCCTGTTTCTCCTTTTTTCGCTAAATGATGAAGCTTGCCACATAAAAAGGAATTATTGAATGACATTGCTTTTGAGTTACATTCAGTCATTTTGATCAGCATCTTTGGTAACTTTTTATCTTTCATAAACATATGGTAAAGCAAGGAGTAATGTTCCAGTGATTGGGATTTCAAATCTAAAGTATTATTTGTTCATTTCTGAAACCTGAAACAAACACCTGGTGGTTAACGTTTTGAGGAAAAAATAAAAAGCACCTTAGTGCATTCCCTTTATAATTCAAGATCTGGGTGAAAACAGTAAGCAAGATTAAGCCACAAACATTTAAATTGTTCTATACTATTCTTTTAAATGAACTTGGCTTCTATTTCTCTACTGCAGGAAGTAGAGACCAGGCAAGAGTATTTAAATGCCTCTTTCTTGCTTTCTCAAATTGCAATTAGAACTAAACTATATTTAACACATATCATCCCAGTGGAAAAAAATGATTTGAATGCTTCCTTACCTCTCTTACATATATGTTCAAAATTTTTCCATTCTGTGCATACTATCAGGTTCACTTTATAATGCATTTTTGTTATTTTGCATTGTGTTTTCTACCCTAAACTTTTACTCCTTTTTTTTCCAAATTTTAAGATTTTTTTCTAGCTAACACTTTCACTTCAAGATAACACTTGTAATAGAATTTGAAATAAAGATGTACTGTTCAATTTGCAGTAGTGTTAATTTTAACAAATACTTTGAAAAAAAATGTTAGTTTTTGACTGTGGCAGAGTATTAATTAGTCTGCTAGTATTGCTATGAGAAAATACCACAGACTGGGTAAAAAAGAAATTTATTCCTCACAGTTCTGGAGGCTATAGTCCAAGATCAAGGTATTAGCAAGTTTGGCTCCTCCTGAGGACTCCCTTTTTGGCTCACAGATGGCTGACTGCTTCTCAAGGATGTCCTCATATGGCCTTTTCCCTGTGCCTGCATGACTCTGGGGGCTCTTCATCTTCTTATTAGGATACCACCAGTCATTTGGAGGACAGTCATACCCTTATGACTTCATTTAACCTTAATTACCCCTTTAAAAATCCTGCCTTTAAATATAGCCACATTGGGGCTTAGAGCTTCAGCATACGAATTTTAGGGGAACACGGTTCAGTTCATGATAGGTAGTGATGCTATTTATCAAATGTTATGAACTAGCTTCCCCTTGAGGGTAAAATAAAATCTCATGAAGGAAAGTGATAAAGTTATCATTTATATGTGATATTGTCATTTGAAATATAAATGTGTGAATCACTAATATAAGATGTGAGATATTATTTATAAAAATGAATGAGTAAATGACCATAAAATAACCATTAACTTGTGTGTGTGTGTGTGTGTGTGTGTGTGTGTGTGTGTTGGGAGGGACTGTCTTAACTTACAAAGATTTTGCAAAGGAACACTCAGGCAGACTATAATTGTCATTCATCCAGGCAGATTAGCAGTTCCACATATTGTTTGCCAGAACAAAGAAAGATCCAGAGTCAGAAATGCTAGATGAGACTACTGCTCTGCTGTTGTAATGTCAAATCTACAGATACCGTCTTTATTCTCTGAATGCGTGGCTTCCATACTTGAAACAAGCGTGAGTTTTACTCAATGTTCAGAGCCACAAAACTGAGGCACTTTAGCCCCAAACATACAAAACGCAAAGAATGCTGTAGTATTAATGCACAAATACAAGTTAGAGTACCTTTGTCCCTCAATCATAATCATAAAGATTATACCAGTTTTCTCAGAACACCACTTTATGTTCAGTTAATGGAACATTAACACTGTTTCCATTTCTGATTTTAGTGTCTTAGATTAGTATTCCTATATTTAGCAGATAAAAATATAGGATATCCATTTAAATTAGAATTCCAGATAAATGATGAATATTTTTAGTATACACAGATCTCATTTAATATTTGGGTCACGCACAAAAACATTCTTCATGGGATATACTTATCCTTAAAAAAATTGTTATTTGTCCAAAACTCAGATTTAACTATTGGACCTGTATCTTCTCTGGCAACCCTACTTTAAAAGAATAAATCCTATCTCCTTGCACTTTCCTGCCCACCAGCTGCTATCATCAATTTTGTAAATTTAATTTTCTGGTCTAATTTGGTACTACTTTAAACTTCTGCCCCAAAACATGAAAACTCCAGGCTTTCTTCAGGATTTCTTCCATTATTTTGTCATGATATGTGGTAATAACTATCTGTGTTAAAACACTGAAGTTACTTGTGTCCAATTTTCCCCCCATGCTGAAGTATTGACTTCTGTAAATCAATGTCCCATAATTCTGTTTTGAAAGCACTGGTAGAACTTTAGGTTCCTAATAAGATAGTGAGGAATCTCTAAACCTCTCAATCTCTAATCTCTGAACTCTGTTTGCTCACTTTTAAAACCAGGGAAACCAGCTGAAGGTATTTCCCCCAAGGTTCTTTCTAACAATTTTATGGTTTGAGTCTTTGAAATGAGAGTTCCATTAATTCTCTAATTTGCCTTGTGAAACATAAATTGTTCCTATTTTGAGTGAATTCTTTTACTCTTCAAGTATGTACTGTTTAGATTACTAAATAAGTCATGATTAGATTATTATTCAGTTAATAAATTCAGCTTTAATCTAAATTCCTCAAGGGCCAGAAACACATTCTTCCTTTCTTTTCACCCTTACTACTTGAAACACCAGACTTTGCACACAGTGGGTGATCACCTGCTGTTATCATGAAAATGGTGATGTTGGAACAATCCCATTGTAGTGGGTTCTTAAGATGAAGATAATTTTGCCCTCAATGGAAGCCATCTCCACTATTTGAGAGCAGTCTGGGAGCCACTCCTTGTTCTCTAGCTCCATCTAGTGGCATCCTGGTTGCCTGCAGCTGCTCATCCTGACATTTCAGAGGGGCAGAGATTTTAAAGATTGTAAATCAAATGGATGAATTGTTTTATTCTTATCATTACAGTATAAAGGGGTTTATAGAGTGTTTCAACAGATAAAATGTAATAAATGTTAATAAAAGTTAAGTATAACAGAATGGTGGGCTTTAATATTTGAGCAGTATAGATTGAATTCATGCCATTTAATCTCTTTAAATATGTTTAAATGCTAACTAGAGCACTGAAGAAAGAAAATATAAAGTAACCTACAGTGTTCAAAAAAAATATTATTCTTCTCAGGTGTTCTAGTATAGAGTTAAAGAACATTTCTAAATAAATGTAATAGCCAACAAAAGAAAAGGAAATAAAATTTTGGTAAACATGGGGTTGGTGCAGAACGTCACAGCTCTGTGTTTAACTACTTGTCTTCAATTAAATTAGAGCTTTATCATCATTATTATTTATAAATGCAATACAATGTTTAATGAGTGTTCAATGAAATTTAGTTTTAATGTTCTATAATCTGGAACTCTCTTCAAGTGGCATAATAGTGGGCTTAATTGTGTGAATCTAAGGTAAAAATAAATTTAACTAATAAATGAAATAAAATATTTCTGAAGTGTAACTTTTTTCCATTAAAACTGGTTTTTTTTTTCTTTTTTTACCGAATAACTATTAAGGGAAAATATTTCTGACATTTTAACATAATTCTGGCTTTCTTTTTTAAATACTTTTTAGCTGTCAATGGACCTTTATTTTATTTACTTATACACAATGCTGAAAATCAAACCCAGTGCCTCACACATGCTAGGCAAGCACTCTACCACTGAGCCACAACCCCAGACCTCTGGATTTCTTTTGATTTTAATTTAAAACACTAATATTACTATAAAGTATTTAGATCTTTCTAACAAAAGACGTTTAATTGAAGTAGCATTTTGTTTCTTATTTCACTTGTGGGCCAGCTGAAAAAAATCTTCACTTTGCTTTTCAGGGTGGGAAAATCCCTATAAGGTGGACAGCCCCAGAAGCTATTGCCTATAGAAAATTCTCCTCTGCAAGTGATGCATGGAGCTATGGCATCGTCATGTGGGAGGTCATGTCCTATGGAGAGAGACCTTACTGGGAAATGTCTAACCAAGATGTAAGTACATGGAGACTTCAGTCATTTTGTGAAAATAAACACTTAAGCCTTGGGGGAGAAATACACCTTTTATCCTCACACAAATTAGCCCTATCTTTCTGTGAGTTGCTCAGTGCCAGAGGCTGGGTTTGAGAAGTGAGGAACCCTTTACCTTCAGCTGATTTTGGATCCTGGGGTCAGCTGATGGGCTTTGCCCTGTGAGTATCTTATCCATTTCTTAATCATTGTTCTAATGAAGCAAGACTGTGCTAATGAACTGGCCTTGACCTACAAGTAAAACAAAACAAAACAAAAAAAAGAATAATGTTTACTTTTCATTTTTTTCATAGAAAATTCAATAAACAACTGTCAAAAGCTAGATACCACTTAGAAGAAAAAGAATGAATGCTTTCAATGCATTATAGATATACCATCTAGTAAGGCTCTTTTGAGATAGATGATCATTTGTGCAATTGTTCTAGAACCTGTCCATAGTGACAGGAACAGTGATCAGAAGATGTAGGTATCCCAACAATGCCAATAAGCTGGCAATATGTCTCATTCCCCACTTCCTCATCTCAGAATTCAGGCTTTAACTACTCACTTGCCTTCCTCAAAGCATCTGATGGTTCTGAGACAAGGGTGAAGGGAAATCACCTCTAATGTGATTTTGAATGTTCATATATGCAAAAAAGACTATGTAATCATAAATAAGCCCTAAACCATACAGAATACAACTATTGCAATATCCTGTTCCTTTTTTCAGTTAATCACTTGAGCAACCCGCCCAGACCTCCTCACCCCACACTTAGATTCTTCCTCCCTGGCTTTCAAATTGTTCAATTCTCTAAAGACTTAATCACAGAGAAAGTTTATGCTCTTCTAATGTGGGATACAGACACATTGGGCTTTTGGTCAGCTGAGCAAAGCTAATGTTTCTCCCTGTCATGTAGTATTACTTTTGCAGCTGAGTCCTGCTTATTTCTGTGAGTATATATGAACTCTGAGAGAATGCCAAGTTCAGAAACCCACACAGCAGCAGGTTTGAGGTCAAACACACTGCTCATTCCTTGCTCTCCCAGTCACAACAACAAAACCGAAAGCCAGTGTGGCTGGGTGCTGTAGAACATCTAGCCTCACACACAAAGAGACCATATACAGCAATCTCTGCTCTACCCCTGAAACTTAGGCATTTTAGAGCCACATCATCTACCTAGAGCCTAGTATTCTCCAGAGAATCTGATTTGAAGGACCTCATTGCTCTTCCCTGACACTGGACCTTGTTTGGGGCAATTCCTGACCTCCTTTTTAGCTCTTCCTAATGTTGAGTTCTAGGAGCAGAAATCTGTCCCTTCACTGCTGAAAAGAACTCACATTTTTTTGTTGTGGCTTTTATTTGTTTTTCTTGCTAATATGTTTATTTTGATTTTTAACCAGTTAACTATACTTAAGCAATAGAAACCATGAATTCAGTCACTACTCTAAACCCAAGAGTCTACTTGTCCTGGTTTGATATGACTAAAATATGCCATTCAAGCAAATCCCTAGAATTAGGTCCCTTCTAGATGAGTTATAGTCCTCACTGTATAGAAGCTGCTGTACTTTAAGTACCTTCTTAACTAGTATCCTACTTAGTCTTTGTGTTAACCTGTTCCCTGACAGAAATGCAATTTTAAAAATTGCCTCAGAGGATATAGTAATATACCCATAAGAGTAAACAGTTCTTCAGCATCCACAGATGACATGTAAATTTATTTGCACATTATATGCAAATACTGTACCAATATATTCATTTAAAAACATTTATCGGGTGCTTTCTCTATTATAGGAACTAGAGATACAAAAGAGAACAAGTGTAACACCTAGAAAGAACCATAAGGATTATTTTGTTCAATCCCATTGTTTCCTTGGTCACAAAACTGAAGCATAGATAAGTGACATGATTTTCCTAAAAATCACATATTAAGTGATTCGTCTGTACACTTAGAAAATAATTCCAATAAACTTCTATAATAAGTTGTGGCCAACGAAAAGAGAAGAGGGAATAATTGTGTCTTTCATGGTGGTTTGGTGTAGGGTCCACGGTAGCTCCTCACATAGAAGTAGTGATTTCGTGGCCTTGTGAAATTTACATTTTAATGGGAGACAGATATACTATAAATAAAATTAAAAATTAGAGACAAAATAAATAATTAAAATATATAATATGTGACATGATAATCACTATTATGGAGATAAAAAGAAGAGGAAGATAAATGCTGAGGACTTCATTAAAATAAATTATGTATATTATAAAATATATTCATAAGTCATTCATGTTCAGAAAATTCATAACTAGTCATTCTTTTTAGACATTCATAAATAGTTATTTTATAATGGAAGAGACAAATAAATATAAAGAACACATACATGATGTTTCTAGTCCCCTAATTTTTCTTACCTCCTCGGGTACATTGTAGTCACCTATTTAGTTACTGTGGCAATGGTTATGTGAATCATAATTCAACCACAAAAGTCACTTACCTTTTCAAAGTACCAACATTCTGTGACCAATAAATCCATTAAAGGGACTGGGTCAAAAGATTTTTTAATGTCTCTTTTAACAATAACATGCTATGATTTTATAATCACTGAAAAAAAATCATTGTCACCCTTTTCTCAGCAAATGAATGATTTAAATTGCTCTTTCTTGAAGTTTAGGATTATTCCGATCTCTGTGCAGGTGCCAAGAATTAGATAGGATTTCCAGAGAGTGGAGCAGGTACAAGTGAAAATGCCAGACCACAAGATAGATACTTTAGGAGAGCAGCTTCTGCAGGAAAAGGCTCCAATGTGCAGTTTTCAACATAGACCGCCCTGTAAATGGCCTACACTAGTATGGACGCTGCTGTCAGGCTCTCCCTGTCTGGATGTTGTCCAACAGTTTACCCAGCCATTCTGGCCATGGGTCTTGATGATATGTGTCCATGATGACCATTTAGAGACTGATTTTGTCTATTAAGTCTTGTTTGGCCACAGAGACCCTATCTGGAACCGGAAAAGCTGTTGCAGCCAGGAAGAGACTCCTGACATTAAGCCCATTTTCATTCATTCAGGATTGCCAATGCCATGGCATAAAACTGATCTCTTCTTCCACTCAGAGCCTTGTTGCTTTTCCATGCCCAGGTAGGGTCTAAGTTAATGTATTTTCGTTGTCTTGGTGTTGGTGATCAAATAATACTCAAACAAGAGAATGGCGGGG
>NW_025999968.1:21252852-21276890 GCF_001458135.2 Marmota marmota marmota | reverse complement strand
GGGGTGGGCTTTGGGGCAGGGAAACAAACCTGGAGGTCCTCAGATCAACACAAGACTAGAGCAAAGTAGAAAAAGCTAAGATCTTTTATGTATCTTGTGAATATTTTTTGCAGCTATAGTAAAGAGAGTTGGAATTCTGTTTAGCTAAACATATTGAAAGTTAGCATATCTGTGACAGATCCTATAACCAGAATTTCAGTTTGGAAGCAAAAATAGCTTAATCAAAAATTTCCAAGCTGCTCTCTCAAAATACTGGCTCTTCCCTATTTGTCCTGCATTCTTCATTCATTTGGTCAAAGTATATAGTCTTACGTTTGACTTAGTCCAGCCAAGATGCATTTTAAATAAGGAACGTCATCAAATAGAAAATAAAATTTCAGCTATACATTTTTATTTTATTTTGGTGAATTTAGCAAAGCTTTGGGCACGGATCAAATAGAATGTCACCATGCTTTGTGATTTTTAAGTGAGTTTAGGAAATTTCAGATAGTGTTTATGAAATAGTTTCTTCATTCTGCAGACTGCAATGTATTTTGTTACAATGAACAATTCTGAGTTCACAGAATCTGCATTAGTGAATAACATAATGAGTTTCCCAAAGGTCAGTGGTATTGTGTGGTAGGAAAAGGAAATGAGAAAAAGCAGAGTGTGCAGAACACTAGTCCCTAAAAAATATAACAAAAAATAATAGTATTTGTCATCTACTTAGCCACTGAGCAGATACTTCCTTAAACATCTGCCACTCAATAAACCAGGTGTGCCTGTGGGACAAGATGGGGAGTGAGGAAACATAATCCACCATTGTGTTAAGTAAAATAAGGCAGGCACAGAAAGACAAATTCTGAAATGTTCTCACACGTCAATGCTAAACAACTTGATTTCCTAGAAGTAGAGAGTAGAACAGTAATGGTTACAGGAAGAGGAGGTAAGCAAGCGTAGAGGATGGTCCAATAATAATTCCGTAGGAGGAATAAGTTCTAGCATTCTATATAGCACAGTAGGACATCTATAATCTACAAGAAATGACTATATGTTTATAATAATAAGAGCCAGAAGAGAGGATTTTGAAGGTTCCCTGCGAAGAAATGAATGGCAAAAGTTTATGGAAACAAAAATGTTAATTACCCTGTTTGATCATTATACATTGTATATAAGTATGGAATTTTCACACTATACCCCATATATAAGTACAGTTAAAAAAGATCAAAGAGCGAAATGTGATGGCACATTCCTCTAACTCCAGCTACTCAAAAGTTTGAGACAAGAGGGTAGCAAGTTCCAGGCCAGCCTGGGCAATTTAGTAAGACCCTAACTCAAAAATTAAAAATAAAAACAACTGAGGATATAGCTTAGTGATAGAATACTTGCTTTGGAGTCAATCTTCAGTACTGAAAAAAAAAAAAACAAAAAAAAAAACGACAAAGTAAACCTAGCCCTTGCTCAAAAACTCTTTATTCAGGTAAGGAGATAAGGTTCTAGTATTTGTAAGTCTTACCCTCTTACCCTCACCTCCAACTAGAGTGACACTTATCAAGAGTAGAGGCTTTGTTTTCTGTCTTTAAAAAAAAATAGGAAGAATACTATGTGAATATAGCAGTTATTTCTTTAAATATATGCAAATAAAGCATGAAAACTATTATTCGACATTCTTTAGATTGTAAATAATAGGAACCTAACCTGAACTAACTTAAGCA
The DNA here is from genome assembly GCF_001458135.2 of Marmota marmota marmota. Classification (NCBI taxonomy): domain Eukaryota; kingdom Metazoa; phylum Chordata; class Mammalia; order Rodentia; family Sciuridae; genus Marmota; species Marmota marmota. The sequence goes on along the minus strand of NW_025999968.1, from coordinate 21,275,196 downwards.
AAAATAAGAAAAAAATTTCATCATGAAACTAAGATGATGTAGCACGCTGGGTCCAAGGGATCTTGCAGTACTTTTAACAGTTCCCTAGTTTCCTTGACCTCATTCTCTCCTATTGCTAAGTTCTTTGCTATTTTCCTTATACTGTAGGACTCAGTATTCCAGTTTAACAATCCCAGAACAACAAGACCTCTCTGTACAAATTTATAAGTACCAATCCCGGAGGAGACCCTGGCTGCATTAGACCCTTGCCAAACCCTCAACCAAAACTGTCAGGGAAACTGACGCTATGATTGTCCAGCTAGGTCTTCATGCCTCTCTACATTCTGAGGTAGGGGGAATACTGTGACTGGAAACTTTCCCATAATCACATCAAAAGAAGGAGGAATTCCCCAAGTGCTGCTAGAAGTATATATTTTTTTCCCTTTATTGGTATACATCGTCTTTTTTTCCTTTATCTATTTATTTTTTTTTTGTCTGTGGATTAAGCCCAAGGGTACTTTACTACTAAGCTACATCCCCAGCCCTTTTTATTTTTATTTTTAATTTTGTTTATTTTATGTCACTAAGTTGCTGAGGCTGGCCTCGAACTTGCAATCCTCCTGCTTCATCCTCCTTAGTCACTGAGATTACAGACATGCACCACCACATCCACCTGTATACATCATTTTTAAGAGCAACTTTATTACAAATATCAACTGGCACCAAAATAGTTACAGTGTTCATTACTAGATTCTAATGAGGCAGTAGGTTATACTGAAAAAAACCAGTAGGGTTAGACTTCTTTCCACCTCAGAACCATTGACATTTTGGACCAGATAGTTCTTTGCTGTGGGTGTTGTCCTGTGCATTATAGGATAATTTGTAGGGTACCCAGTCTCTACATGCCAGACTTCAGTAGCACTTCACCAGTTGTGGCAATCAAAAATGTCCCTAGATGTTGCCCTGGCAGCAATGAGAGACAAAACAACCCCTAGATCAGAGCTAGAAAGATCCAGGATCAAATGCCAGCTCCACAATTCATTGACCATGTAATTTTTGGCAAGTAGTTTAAAGTTTCTTTTTTTAATTTTTTTTAGTTGTAAATGGACACAACCCCTTTATTTCATTTATTTAAATTTATGTGGTACTGAGGATTGAACCCAGTGCCTCACACAGGCCAGGTGAGCACTATACCACTGAACCACAACCCCAGCCCCAGTTTAAAGTTTCTGAAATACTCTTTACTGAGGTTCTAAATATCCAACTGCCAAATTCAAAAGAATAAATGGTAATGTATTATGTATGGCACTTGTTACATAGAGGATGGTTAATTAGTCAGTGATAACAACATCTTAAATTTTCAAGTATTTTAGATTATTAGCTTACTTGATATTCCAGATAATTCTATGAGGTAAATTATTACTCCCATTTCTAGATAATTGAGGTTTAGTATTGGTATATCAAGGAGCTAGTGAGTGGTCAAACTGAAGTTCCAGCCACTGGTTACCAAAGTTTATGATTCTGTCCTTTAAGCTGTACTATAGAAGTCCCAGTTTTCAAGAAGTATCTGCACACCACAAAGTTCTACACAATGAGATCAATGCATCTTTAATTATGTATGCCAGTCTATCACAAGAGAAGCATTTCCATTGTTTCTTTTTTAAAAAAATTTTTAGTTGTAGATGTACACAATACCTTTGGTTGTTGTTTTTGTTTGTTTGTTTGTTTGTTTTTAACTCGGTGCTGAGGATTGAACCCAGTGCCTCACACGTGCCAGGCAAGCACTCTACCAATGAGCCAAAACCCCAGCCTTTCCATTGTTTCTTATTAGCAAAAGAATGTTTAGAAATATAAATCCTTTGGGCAGAATTTGTGTCTTGTTATCAAAAATTTATGAAATGTACCATCTTGTTCTTATATTTGTTAAATATATTAAATCAAATTTTAATGATTGGCATATTTAGCTCATTAACAGAAATATATCACAGGCACATTGTAAGTGCATGGCTGCTTTCTACTTTCTAAATGACTACTTTCTAAATGATGAGGTTTAGTTTTCCTTCCTTATAACGTATCTCAGGATAATGTTTTATGGTATTTTTTATCCACATTCTAAATAAGTGTTACTTACTACATACTGGAAGTACATGTGCTGGAGCCACACAAGCTCTGAAGATGACAGACATCAAGGGCACTGCGGCTCTCCCCTCCATCACTTATACTGTGGAATGTGCTTCACAGAAGAGAATGGAAGCAAAACATGAACAGCAGGCAACATTAAATAACCAAATCCCCACAGAGCCAAGACGTAGGGAAAATATTCTCACCACTTAAATGAGAGGCAACTTAGCCTGAGCTAATGATATGAATGCAAGACTGGAGTCTTGGGTTTTGTTTTGTTTTGTTTTGTTTCCCTGACATGATGCTGTTAAAAAAAAAAATGCCTTGAAGCATTTTGAAACTCAAGTGCCTCCTGGGTGTGGTAACATTTAGGCATATGCTACCAAGCTAGTTCAGTTTCCCAAAAACATACTAGGGAGCATCTCATTTGAGGCTTACTAGGAAGCATAATGCTGCCTAGGTGTTTTTGCTTTGATTTTTTTCCCTCTTGCATTTTAAAAGCTTTTATATAATAATGAGTTTTGCTTTAGGTTGCTCTTTGAAGCTTACCTGAGAGGGGGAAAATTGGAATTTATATTTGGTGTTTTATTTTTACAAGTATGTGGCTGAAAACAACCTTTTGACCTTATCTGAATTGATTCCTTTCTTCAAATTATAAGAAAGAAAATAACCTTTTCCCGTATTTCCTGTTTGTCCTCATAATTCTATAACCTTTCTCCATTATGGGTCAGTACTTCAGCCTAGAATGGTGGATATGTAGAATCCACTTACCTAGAAATGCAGCATGATTTTATGACTCAGAGAGTCCAGTCATTTCCAATTTTTGTCTCTGATTAGATTTTCAAAACTCGACTTTATTATGTAATGGTCCTTGTGTAATGATCTGTGTAAGATACAGTAAATTGCTAAAAACCTATTCCTATTATTTCAACCTACCATATTATAGAAAAAAATTTTGCCTTTATTTGAATATGTGTTTTACTGATGCAATTTTCAAAACAGCCTTCCTCTTCTCAGTTTTTCAGTAATTTCTACTACTGGTATGTACACAATAGAAGCACTTTAATTAAATAAATACTAAGTATACTGGCATGATGAATGTCTGATCTAAGGCAAGAGTAATGGAGAATATTAAAAGATGTAATCAATCACCATTGTGAATAATTCAAAAAGTAAATTTTCAAGTACAGGAAACCAGTAACCAATATGCTAGTACCACAGTGTAATTTTCAAAGGAAAGTTGTTTTTAACCAAATGACCACAACACTAGAAAATATTCAGCAATATTTTCATAAAACATTAACTATAGCTTCAGTTTCTATTTGGAATAAATATGCCTACTATCTTTAGCTCTTACGATTTTTATTTAATTTTGTTTACAAACGGGGCATTCTACCTTTTCATTTATACTCACAAACTATTTTTCCATAGCTAGTCAATATTTTTAGTGGGCCCAGGAAATGTATTATTTAGAGATAGCTAATATCTTCATAAAATCAAAATGATGCACCAGGGAAGAAATGTTTCTTTTTCCCCAGAGAATGTTTAAGAAAATGGTGTTGGATTTTAGGAACTTTGACTTCTTAAAGAAAAAATGGTTTCATAAACAATAATTTGGAATGTGCCATTGTACTTCCAAAAAGTATAATTTGTTGTAGGGGAACTGACAGAGTAAGACATTTATCATGGTACCTAGAATCTTCTAGTTTTACTTTACAGGGATACACTCTAGCCTTGTGTGTATTTTTGTTTCCCTACAGAGATTCATTTAGGCACTAGGAGCTCTGGGGGGAAAAGTCCTTTCAATGAGTAAGACATTTAATGAATCATGCATTAAATTTACAGAAACTTCAACTTTAGAGATATTACCAAATTTCTTGCTGATGATCTTTGATTTCACTGACTCTAGAAATAGTTTTTGAGGTAAAAAGTACAATTGCAGGCAGAGTCCACTCCTTTTTCTCCTTATTAATGAGGCGACAGAAACTTCCTCAACACCTAGCTTGTTAGCGACAGCTTGGGACTTCAGTGGAGTTCAGGCAACTGCTTCACTAATGCTCTTACAAACGGAAGTTCTGTAGAAGGTGTTAGTTATCTCAGTTTCAAGAAGTGTGACTTTCAAATTGTTAAGGATAAAGATTTTCCAAATGACATATCATGTCATCAACAACCTATACCTCTTACTGTTCCCCCATTTGTCCTCTCATTCAGCAGTACAAGGCATGGTGACCTAATAAGGAACGGGTACTTTTTTATTTTGTAAAGATCCTACATACCCTCCATACGTATGATATGGCATCATCCTAGTGATTTCCAATAAAAAGCGTTTTTGAATAAAGTGTAAGGTTTTCAGAAGATTTTCATCTAAAGTTAAAAGGGAAATCTAATGCCAAAAACAAGTTATAAATTAGCCTCTGAAAATGAATTCTCTTTCTGTATCTTATTCTTCTATTACTCTATCCTCTTTTTCAGGACACTGAGTTCATTTAAGTCTTGATTGCATTTAAATGAATTTTAAATTCTGTTATGTTGAAAAATGCTGAATGAGAAAGTGGGTTAAGCTTTCTATGAATGTTACTTGTAATTATTTATGATCTTCCTTCTTTCCTTCCTTTGCTCCTTCCTTCCTCCCTTCTTCATTAGTAACCCTCCCTCCCTCCTTCTCTCTTTCCCTCTTGTTCCATGTAGACACACCTCTATGTTACACATCAGAGAATACATTTTTATTGTTGTTATATTATAAATCTAAATACCCTAATCTATGTAAGTAATCACTATCACAAAAAGTAAATACATACTGGGACCCTGTCTCACTACTCACTTCTACATGAAATTATAGTTTCTCTACATAGCTATGATGAATATTTAGAGGGAAGATAAAACAACATCATTTCACATTCCCATTTACTATACATTTCAGCCTATGCTAAATTTTTGAGACAGCTTCTTTTGAAAGAGTATGTGAATAACTAAACAGAATATGCTTTTTTGTAGATATTTAGTAGTCATAAAAATGTGATCTCCTGAACAGTCCAAGCAGTCCTGTTCAATAGTATAGTTCAGGAATATCTCAGCATCTTAATATTGACTGTCTCATCTTTGTTTGCCTGGTTTAATAAAAGATGTGCATTGCCTGCTTTGATACAGAAACTATCAACACAATTGAAAAACTCATCAGATTCAGCAAGAGCTGAGCAGTCTGTGACGTGCCCCAACTGAGCCTTATGTTGATTCTTGGCTGTTAAAAAATTTCAGTGTGGATGACAAGAAACCAGTATAGTCTATTTAGAACAACCAACCAGGTTTCAGATAACAATTTCTGACAAAATCTAATTCCTTCTATTTCTGCATAGAAATTATCATTGCAGTCACTTTATTTTAATTTTTTCTTACATTTTAAAATAAGGGTATAACCTTATATAACTCTTCTCCCAAAAGATGACAGCCTATGAATATCATAAAACCAAATTGTTGCAAAATTCCTTTAGTTAATTATCACCCCTTCATCCCCTAAAACAACAAAGCTCAATTAGTCTTTTAGACAAAAACACCCCATATGCTGCTCCCTGTCATTTATTAATTAAGGAATCAGAAAGTACCTATAAAGCAAAACTTTCCACAAAAGAAATATGTATGAAGATAAAGATTAATTTAGATGTTCTCAAGCTACTCTTAAAATACACCTCTCATCAGTCCCCTTTGTGACAAGTGAGCTCCATTGTTTGACTTGACAAGGCATTGAACTCCATGATGCCAGGAACATATGGGAAAAAGAACCTTCAGAACCTCAGCTCACCCAGCTAAGAAACTACAAGTGTTTTGTAATGGCCAGAGCAAAGGATCAAGTGGGACAAGTTGCAGCCAGAGGTGAGGACTGGGAGCCAGGATCATGGTGCAGCATTGCGGATGTGGAGGAGCATGATCACAGTCCCACCTCAGTAGGATTGCTTTAGCTGCACTGTGATTGATGACAGCAGAGAGAAAAACAGGGAAGGAGACCAGGAGAATGTGCCCTGATCAAAAGGGGAAATAAGTTATATGGAAAGAAGATTTTTTTTTAAATGGAGCACACTTTAAACATACAAAGGTGGTAGAATCAGAATGACTTAATTTTGAGCAACAGGGAAGGCTGAGACCCAGGTGTTTCCCTGGCCACTGACTGGAGAGAAGAACGGTGGTACCCTTGCAAAAGACACACATCCCAAAGGAGAGACAGGTTCAATTTTGCACAAAATAATCCATGGCCCCTTTATGAAGTTATATGTCCTACAGGTGACCAATATAGAAATCTGGAGAGAGAGCTGAGCTAGAGCTACAGATATGGAAATCATAAGAAGAGGAGTGAGAGTGAAAGCCCAGAGAATATGGCAACACAGAAAGGAGGGCTCAAGATCTAACTGGCAGGGAATGAATTAGGGATGCAGTTAAAGACCCAGGAGAGACTTTGTCGACCACTTCTATGATTCAAACCCTACTTTGGTGACAACCAAAGTCATTCCTTAGAGAATTATTTGCTATGTGATATTCATGCAATCTGCTAATCAGTTTGAACTTCAGTTTTCTTAGCTGTAAAATGTATATAACCATACATAAAATGTATATAGCCATGTAATACATATTTTAAGACCCAAATAAGATCCAAACTATATCAAAACACCTGGTACAGAACATGGCACACAATAAGCTCTCAAAGTTATAAATGTTGCTACTGTATTCCAGATCACATCTCCTCTCTTCAACCCACCTTCTTTACGCTGCTGGCTTCCTTTAAGACTCAGCTCACCTCCTTGAGAAGTCTTCCTAGGCTGTTAGCATTCCTGCCTAGTGCTCCCATTCTATTCTGAGTGGCATTTGCTATATTCATAATCCTTGCTCTCCTTTAACTACATTATATAATCTCCTAAAGATGAAGATATGCCTTACTCATTATGTTATCTCTTATGTATAATGTCCAACTATTTTAAGTGATTAATATCTACATATTTGGATAAATAAATTTAAAATCCATTAGAAAGGTTTTTTTTAAGCAATTGTGTGATTTACATTTTTAAGTCGCTTTTTAGCCTTGAAGCTAGAGATTTTAGGTATGTGACCTTAGGTAAGTTCAACCTCAATATGATTAAGTTTCTTGTCCATAAAATGTGGATAACAATTGTACTTGCCCCACGGGTTTATTATAAAGTTTAAAAGAATAAATACAGGTATATTATTTAGAATTAGCATTGTGGAATTATTCTACGATATGTTTTCCCTTTATGTGAGGGATCATGAGGCAGAGTTCAAGACAAATTTCATAAGGTCAAGAGTTAAAAATTTTAGAAAACTTAAAGTCAAAGATCAGCAAGAAGAAATGTCAAGGGTGCCCTGTTCTTCCCACTGCTCCACAGACAGGCAAGCTGGGACCAGACACCCTGTTCGACATATTCATGGTAAAGCTCCAGGCAAGGGACTCTACCCTCTTATCACTCTTCATAGAGAGAGAGCCTGAGTACACCTTTGTCAAGAGGGATGAACAACCTGCTTGAGGCCAAGCAATCTGGATTTGGATATCAGCTGTTTATAGGAGTTGATTATGAGAGTTCACTCCCAAAAATGGGAACAGTGGAAAATAATGACTCCTCTGGACAGCAGGAAAGGGATTACAGTCAAAAGATGTTTGAGTGAAATTCCTGTTTATTAGGTAAGAGCAAGTCCCCAGCATGTTAGCTTTTTATCACTGTGACCAAAATACCCAACAAGAACAATTTACAGGAGGAAAAGTTTATTTAGGCTCATGGTTTCAGAGTTTTAGTTTATGGTTGGCCAGGTCCATCACTCTGGGATCAAGGAGAGGAAGAGCACCATGGTAGAAGGGTATGGCAGAAGAAAGCTGCTCATGTTATGGTAGATGGAGAATCAAAGACAAAGAGAGGGGACCACAGAGAAGATGAATCCTTCCAGGGCACGCCGCCAGTCACCCACTTATTCCAGGCTACAATTAATACCCAGTTTGTCCATTCAAACTAGGATGCACTGTTTAGGTTACAGCTCACAATCCAGTCATTTTACTTCTGAATATGGCTGCATTAACACAGGAAATTTTGGGGAACACTTCTTTTCAAACCTTAACACCCCATTCTTCCTGGCTTGTCCAAGCAAATCACAGTAAGTTCATTAAAATAGCATTTTTAGATAATGCTGTTTAATTCATCTTACTTTTAAAATTAATATTTAAGTTATGAGTACAGGTACTATGGTGCTTGTGCTTTGAATCCATTTGGGCTGGTTTGATACTCCAAGTTTATTTTTAAAAATCTGTTCTTTTATCAAGATGAATCCAAAAAGTTCTTCTAATTGCTTTAGTTTAGGTCAATAGCATTTATCACTGTGTCCAACACTGTACTAAATGATGAGGAAACAAAATCTAGAGGGATGATTTCTGCTTTCAAGTGCACATAGCCTTAGAGGAAAGGCAAATGGAGTAATAGCAATTCAAAATAATAGCTACAGTAATACAAATTTACATAAGACTCAGAAGCTTTCAGAACTGACTTCTTAGTTGAATATGACAGTTTACAGACTATGAAGTAAATATACTTTTTATTTTAAATTTATAAAATCCTTGAAGTCCACTTAACATAAGCTATCATGAAATATAACATGGTAATCAGTGTTCAAATTAAGTTAAGTGATATAAAATTAGAGCAGAAGATGTTGCATCATGAAAATGGAAAAACATCTCTGATGAAAGACCAGAGGAGAAATTTTGAGTTTAAAAGGAACTAAGGTCAAATTCCAGTTCTGCTGCATACTTTGTGAATCTAGGCAAGTTTCCTAACTGCTCTGAGTCTAAATTTTTTGATTTATGAAATAGGGATAATAATAATTACTACACTGAGTAATTTTAAGCAGTAAATAAAGAAAAATACATGAACAACCTAACCCCTGAGAAATATTCAATAAATACAGGTATCATTTTTTCATAATATCACTTGCCACCTATTTTACTCCATGCTCTTATAATTAGGAAACTGGGGCAAATTGACTATAAAGCTCTGCTAGGGTGGGAATTCAAGGTTATTCTCTAATGTAATTCTATACTATTTTTTTCTTAATTACTTTTTGAAGCTACCCAAAGTAATTATGATATATTAAAAGCATTTTATACACTCCTGTTTTACTAAAATTTGTAATAAATTATCTTAAAATCCAAACCTACTTGACAGCCAAAGTAGCCAGAAAAAAGTTCAGAAAAAAATCTTGTTTAATAATGGAACATAAAATTAATAGAAAAATATAAATATTCTTACATTTTAAAGGATTATGGTCATAAAGACACTAATGGGGATTATACGAAATTCCCTAATACTAAAATGGTTAAAGGATTCCTGAACATATATTATTGCTGCTTCATTTTTTTTTTTTTACAAACTACCTGTAACATAAATTCAGGAATAACATATTTTAGGGTCATGTCAAATGGTGCCAATTAAAAAAATAAACAAAAATGGAGAGTCCATATTTCTTTTTAATTACAGAAAATGTGCAGATGGTGCTGCAGTAGGATTCTTCTGTTAAAGATATTAACATTTGCATTTTTGCATTTTGGGTGTTGGGATGGGGTGGTGGTAAGGTGTAACTGTCCCCGTCTTTAAATATTAGTTTGATTCTATTTGACAGTTTTTCTGTCACCAGATAAGGTTTAAGGAGGCTCCCAGAAAGAAAAGGGCACCTCAAATTAACCCTGCCAGGTTTTTATCCCACAGAAAGGAATTTTGGGACATAACAGAAGAGGCACAAGCCAAGTTTTATTTAATAAAGCAAGGATATTTATTCAGGAAAGTAACAATAGCACAGGATAAAGCACTCAAAGGGAGAGGGGTGTAGGTGTTAGAGAGAAGTTCTTTGGGGGCCTCTGGCTTAACTTTTAAAGGAAATGCTGAGCCTGAAACATAGGTGGGACGAGTCAGCTTAATGAGCTGGATTCTTTTCATGGTGGTGCAAAGAGCAGTCATGGTCATCTGGTTCTTCTCAGAATCTTCACTTTGACATTATCTAGTTAATACATAGCATTTGGACTGTGTACCCATACCGTGTTTCTCTCTCTCTTTTTCTCTCTCTCTGCTTCCTTTAATCAGTCTAAGGATACATTCTATAATCTAATAAGGTACATAGGCACTAATTAACTGGACTCACAGTGCTCTAAGATTTACTGGATCTTTTAAGAATTCAGGCCTACAGGAAAATAAGCCTGGGTGGGTGAAACTGAGGATGTTCACAGGTTCTTAGATTTAAATCTATATTCCCTTTTCCTTTCCCTCTTTGTCTTTTTTCCAACCTGTTCTTATTTTTTTTCTTTCCTACCTCATTGCCACCCAAAAAAATATGAAGAATAAACCCTTTGTCTTTTATTTTTCTCCAGAGATGATATAAAAATAAAGGTTCACAAAACGCATTTGAACATTTTACTAAAACTAAGCAACGTGAATTTAGGATCAGTTTTATTGCATTTTTAGGAAGTTCCCAGGTGGGTCATATATGAAACAGATTAGTGTCTTCCCTGATCTTGTGTGATTTTCTAAGTACCAAGACTAACTAGTTGTCATCCTGTTGTGACTCTTAACTTTACTTTCTTATGTGTATTTTTCCCTAAAGCTGCTATTCCATAAAAGGTAGTTATTTAATTTAAACTTTAGTGAATTAAAACTAGCTCAAATTAAAAATTCAGTTCATCAGTCCTTGTAGCTAGATTTCAAATACTCAATGGTAACACATGACTGGTTGCTACCAACCAGACAGAGAGAAGATGTGTATCATCACAGAAGTTCTGTTTCATACTGGGGCTAAGTGCTCCTATTGATAGGTGACTGGCCATTGGTAGCATTTCAAGGATTAAACAACCTTATAAATTATGAAAGGATAACTTCATTGTCAGGTCAGTGTCAGACTTGAGAGAAAGCTAAAAGTGAAAAGAAGTTAAATACATGATAAAGAAGGAATGATAGAAAAGAAAATACATTGACATTATTATAAAGAGGATAGAAAATGATTCCAGAAATCACGCTTTAGCAGAATTTTACTTAAATTTTACCTGAAATGATCATCACATGTAGTTTGCATTAGTTTGCTTTAGTTTGCACAAAATGCATGGATCGCACACTGACTTTCTCATGTTCCAGCAAAATCACACAAAAACTCTTTCTTGAGGTTGTGGTGAAATCTAACTACCTTGTGTACACCAGTAACACAGCATGTTTAAAACCTGTTTTCTCTAATAGTGGTCAGCAGACACTGTGGGGCTATTTTCAGCTCTTGTTCAGAACTTTGGTATTTTTCCTGTGTATTCACAAGCTTACCAATATTTTGGCTCCTGTTTCTTGCATATAAAGTAATTGTTACTTAATATATATATATATATATATATATACCCAAATAAGAGAATAATCTGTGTTTGTTTGCATTTAGGTCATTCTGTCCATTGAAGAAGGTTACAGACTTCCAGCTCCTATGGGCTGCCCAGCATCTCTACACCAACTGATGCTCCATTGCTGGCAGAAGGAGAGAAACCACAGACCAAAATTTACTGACATTGTCAGCTTCCTTGACAAATTGATCCGCAATCCCAGTGCCCTTCACACCCTGGTGGAAGACATCCTTGTGTAAGACGCATAATATTGTTTTTTCCCCCCTTGACAATCATAATTTCTTTTAGGCTACAGGCAAGAATAGTAGATAGAGGGGAAAGAGTTTGCCCTGGTAACTACCTAGTTGTCGGTCTTGTATAAGCTGTATTTTATTAATCAGCTGAACAGACAAAGTGTTGACATTAATAAAAACTATGGAAATTTTTTCATGAGGAAAAAAAGTAGCTTCCCCTTCTCTTTTCTATCTCAACTTTATGAATTAGTTTGTTTATATTTTTTACATGTGGGCCTTTGATATTTATCGATCTTTCTTTATGGATCCCTCTTTGCCTTCATGAATACAATTTTTGTACATGCAGCTCCTCTAATTTTCTTGTCCAATCTGTGCTTTGTCCCTCTATCTAAAATGGCAGGCAAGACAGGTAATTTGTGAATCAGCCAGGAGCAAGAATGCTTCCAGGTGATATGATCACATTTAGCTGTTGTTAACTTCCACTCCTAAAACCAGAAAAGACAGACTACAAGACAAGAAAATAAAGGCACTCATACACCATTTTATAAAAGTCAGTGGAGTTGAGAAGATCTACTCACCTCTCTCTGAAAAGCAATTATAAGAAGGAGAAAAGTCAAAGAAAAAAAGATTGTCATCTATGTCTGAAAATATTACATTTAAAATATCATTAAGTTGGAAATATATTTCTTCTTTTAGGAGAAATTAGACTTAGAAATAACTAGAGCATTTCCCAAGTTCATTTTTCCCTGACTCAGGTGATAGCCAAGAGGATGTTGGGACGTTCAGCTTCAGGTCACAAGTTCAAGTCGGTGTAGTGCTTTAGTGACAATAAGGCCAAGGCCCTTCAAGGACTATTTGAAACAGGCTTCAGTTCACAGTGAGCATATAAGAGTTCACCTCTAAATCACTAATTGGCAGTCTCAGTAAAGTGAAGCCAAGCATGAAATAGCTAGAGATTAAACTATTATTCTAGCCCATCTTCCCCAAAGTGGTCCAACACAGGAAGCAGTAAAGGAGTGGGGGATGGGGAGAAAGGCACTTTGGGATTCTGTCATTAAAGCAATGGACAGCCATTGAAGGATTTTTTTAAAAGCAAGAAAATGACATGATCACATTTGCATTTTAGAAAGATCCTCCTTGGGCTGATTTTGATTGATTGCAAAATAAGGAACAAGACTGGAATCAGAGATGATTATATGTTTTCAATAATCCAAGATACAAGAGATCAGGACCTAACTTATGAAACAGGAATACACTTGGGGTCAGGAGATAAAAGAATTTATTTACTATAAGGCAAGAAAACCAATATGACCTGATCACTGATTGAATATGCAGGAAGGAAAAGAGAAAAGAATCAAGAAACTTCAGGCTTCTTTATTAGACAAGCTGATGGATGATATAATCACTAAGAGAGGAAGAAAGACAAATTTTGGAGTAGAAATAAGATCATTTTCAGCATGCTATGTCAGACATGCCTGTGGGACATCTAAGTGGAGATATCCAATAGGTAGTTAAATTTATAGGTGGGATCTCTTTTTATAAGTAAAAAGGTCTGGACTGGGGGTATAGATTTGAAGTACATTAGCATGTGGATTGTATCTTAAGCTTTAAGTGTACTTCAGAAAACCAATAAAGAATATGAAGGATTCAAATCAACAAGAAAAAAATGGCCATCCTCTAGAACACCAAGACTTAAGATAAGAACTGAAAAAGTATACCCCAAGGAGAGTGAGAAAGAAGAGCCAAACAAGTAATGAAGAAAATATAGGGTGTTGTGTCATAAGCCTCAAGAGGAGAGAGCTTCAAGGAGCATAAGGTCCAAGGCTTCACAAAGTTTCAGTAAAATAAAATGTGAAGTGTGTCCATTGGTTTGGGCAGTGAGGCATTCAGGTGTTCATAGGCAGCCTTTGCAAGAGTATTTTCAATAAAGTTGTGGAAGACATCTTGCAATAGAGGAGGAATGAATGTGAAGTCAGAGAGAAGAGCAATGCACAGTACTAATTTGTGTTTCCAGAAATGTTTCTCCAGAGAAAGAGAAGTAGAGGAAATATATCTTGTTTCCTATTTTCATGTTTTATTAAAGAGGCTTTGGCATGCTTGAATATTGAGGGGAAAAGTCCTAATAGAAAGGGACCATGAAATGAGTTTGCATTCATAGAAAATGACTTTGGCATCTCTAAAGCTAAAATAATTTAATCTGGGCCTGTTGTTGTGGTATAGAGTTAACAGACTTTACAGTCAGTGCCTGCCAACAAAGCTGTTTAAGTATGATATGACTATATAGAGACAAGCAGGTAAAAGTCTTCTTTTGAAAGAAAAGTAAAAGTAGATAAGACAGTTTCTTGTCTGCATTTTCAAGATTATGAATAACTATCATATTTGGAAGATATTAATGAAAGAATCTGAGAAAATGCCAAAAAGCAAAAAGGATCCAATGGTCAAGCCAAGATGAAGGGTTGTATCTAAGGGTCAGAGGTTGATGATTTAGTGAGGTGCGTGAATCTGCTGTGCAAAATGCCAGTGAGTGGCAAACTCTGTGATAGCCCTGCCACACGTAGGCCAAAAGTCAGGTGCTTTATATAAGGTTGGCAGCTTGATTCAATTCTACGGTCTAATCTCTGGGAGACCAAATGGAAGTTTGTGTGACTGATTTGCTATCCTTGTTTCTGACAAAGACATATGTGCTACTGCTTTTGCCCTTAATATACTTTTCAGAAACAAAATGAACCATAGTTCTAAAGGTTTCATGTCTGAGTCTTATCAGCATCTTATTTGAACAAAAGCTGGAATGTGTCCCCTTGCCATCCCCTTATTATCACTACCACCCACTCACCCTGTCCCTGATCCAGAGAACTGAGACTGTTTAGGGGGAAGAGTTGCAATAGATTGAAGGATAGCAATATTAGCTAAAGAACTCAAGGCTTGTTTTATGCCTATAAAACTGTGACAAACCCCTTCATGTGACAGGACCCTCCATCTACCACATCCCAGTGCCAGACATCTGTCCCAGAGTAATGTTGGACTAAGGAAACATAACAGTGTAGAATTTCAATCTTTCTCCTCATATGCCTCTCAAACATGTAAAGGAGCCTAACAGTGATTCTTACTAAACTCTACTGCACTCTTCTTTTCTATAGTGCCCCGAAACTCCCACATTTTTCTCACACATATGCTGATATAACTCACTAATGCATTAGGTCCCCATGATTTTTATTCCTCTCTAATTGCTTTTTTTTCCCCCTCAGGAATTCACCTACGAAGATTTTATCCTTTCTCTTGACAAAGTAGTAAGAGAAAAAGAATTTAAGGTGACAAAAGGGAATGAGAAAAGCTATGAAACCCAAAGTTTAATAATTATATACTAGCATATTAGAAATTTTATAAACTCTGTACCAAATCTTTCCTTTTAAGTCAGAGTACATAATAGAAAAATATTTGTTCGGAGAAGGCTTTCATTATCTGAAGCAGCAGATCTTGCCCTTCCTCTGCTGACATTCTTATACCTAAGTTTCTCCCACAGGAGTATTCAGATCCCTGAGAAGTTCCCAACATATTTTATTTCTCTCCTACTCAAGAAAATATATGAATATATAAGTTAATATAGTGATATCATAAGAATAACCTAAAATCCAAATAATCATAAAAAATAATTTTCAAAATGACCACATTGATATAAGCAGTGATTTTTCCATATATTTAACTTCAAAGTACCCTCACATTCATTCACTTTACAATAATGACTTCTAATAGTGTTCCAAAGAATTAAGTATAGCTATCAAGTAGTACCCAGCCCCTCGGAGAAAGGGGACATCTTGAGGTCAAGGTTGTGTGTAGAATGGCATCTGGAGCAGTGTTCAAACTTTGAAACATCATTTGCTCCCTCCTTCCAACTCCCAGGATCAGTCTTATAGCTGCTGCCAACTCCAAGTAAGCTTGCTCCTATAGAGTCCAGGGTCTTGTCTGGGGACCCGTACTCAGTAGGGTAAAGTGGCCTGGTAACCATAGGGTGTCACTTTATCCAACTGTACTTACCTCCCCACCCCAGCCACCTTTCCTACTCATTCCTTCTACATTCTCTCACCCCAGTTCCTCCATGCACTGAAGCCTGTTGAGCACACTAGGCTTCATTTAGCTTGCCAATGCTCCTTTGAGCAGAGCTGCCATGTGATAAATGAATAACACTTTCTTTCAGTCCTGCTCCACATTCCTAGCCTGTCACTGACAAAGAATTTTTACAGATTCTGACTTCCTGAACATCAGTTCAACAGTGGCATCCACAGATGTTCAGGAGTGACCCAGAGAGACAATGTCAGTCGCCTTAGAAATTATATCCTGCCCAGGCCAAGGCACTTTAGGAATATTCTCACTACCTACCTGGGCAATAGATAGGATCCTAGAATTTTAGCTCTAAGGAACTCCAATCATCACCTTTCTTAGTATATACAAATCTATCATTGAACTTGCAAGCATCCAAGTAATATGTGTATGAGGACAAGAGCAAAATTCTCATACCAATACCATAATTAAGAACCTTTGGGGCTGGGCTTGTGGCTCAGCAGTAGAGCACTCACCTAGCATGTGTGAGATGCTGGGTTTGATTCTCAGCACCACATGAAAATAAATAAATTAAATAAAGGTATTGTGTCCAACTACAACTAAAAAAAAATACATTAAAAAAAAAGAAACTTTGCTTTAGAGAAACACTCTAAGACTGAATGATACTAATTCCCTGCATTCAGTTAATAGTGCACCAAGGGGCACAATAATTTTCAACAATTTGATGTAAAATCTTCTGTTCAGCAATCAACTATTATATCAGGAGCAAAATTCACCAACTCCAAAGCCCTTGTCCATTCCACTACCCAGTTAGAGAAACTCACAAAATGGAGAAATGTTTTTGAGTATAATACTATTTCAGAAATATGATGATAAATAGAGAGGGTACATTTTTTAAATATCTCTAGTTAGACTTTTCTCTGCGATTTATTTTACTTCATAGATGGACTATATTAAAATTTCAAAAAGAAACTTACTGTACACAGCTAATTATTTTATGT
Organism: Marmota marmota marmota; assembly: GCF_001458135.2. NCBI lineage: Eukaryota > Metazoa > Chordata > Mammalia > Rodentia > Sciuridae > Marmota > Marmota marmota. The sequence goes on along the minus strand of NW_025999968.1, from coordinate 21,258,403 downwards.
TCTACCGGGTAAATACAAAGAGGTAGCGTATATGCCCTCATTAAGGGAATAAGTAGCAAATACATAGTCCATATATTTTCCAAATATCCTCCTATAATGCCCAGCCACTTAAAGAATATTATTTGAAAAAGAAAGTAATAATTACAACAATAAATAGAGATGAGGAAAATATGGCAAGAACATAGTTCCAGAATTATATCCTCAGGCATTTCTGTGGTTTAATTTTTCTGATGTTGGCAAATATATATTTTGCTTCTTTTTTCTTGCTTTGGCAATTGTCAGAAAACTCCTTCCCACTGAGCTCACATGCTGTCTCCCTATCCTTTTCATGACCACATTTTGATGGACACTGCCATTGCATTGCAGTTGGCATGTAATATAAAATCTATTTTCTGACTCTGGATCATATCCTCACAAAAATAAGATTTGAGATTCAGTGATCTGTTAATCTGACTCTAGGGAGCACATGATAGGTACTCTGCTCATCTTATGAGAAAATTTAAAAAAAAAAATATGCCTGTTTGCATCTATCCCTCATTATGTTCAAAAAATCTATAATAATTAAATTTACTTTGAAATTTTCATTTTCGTTTCTTCACTTTTTATACTACTTATCAGAATTATTGTACCAATAAATAATGGTAATAAGTAAAAAACTGAAAATAAAAAGTAAGTATGACAAAAGGCTTGAAGAACCAAACAGATGATGCCCACAAGCATCATCCATAAGATAAATGGCATATTTCAGTACTTTAGAGATTTTGTAGTTTTTTTATTTTTTAAAAAAGTCAAAATTATTTCATTATTTTATCTTGTGTTCAAGTTGAATGTTAGGCTTAACTTCGGAGAATGCAATGTTTTATTTTTTATCTGATTAAGTAAATTGTGCCTTCAATGACTTCAGAGGTAGTGTGAAGATGTAGTGTGTCATGAGATGAGAAACTCATATAAAAGCAGTGACACTGGATAGGAGAGATGTTGTTCTGGTTCTAGGTCTTGTTAGAATTGCATATGAACCCTTAACAATATGCCACCTGGCATCCTCTGTACTCCCTCTTCCTCCACTCTGAAACCTGGAAATGAGTATAAATAAACATTTCCACAATGTAAGGAATAAGTTAAACAGTATATTCATTAATAGTTTGATAGTTACATCAACAGGCACTTATTCCTCCAGATGCTCTCATAATGGAATTAAATAAAAATAGATCATTCATCATGAATCAGCTATCATGTCATGGATCAAACATTTCTGTAGAGAATTTAAAACTCAAGTACAAATCAGCCCTCATTTAATGAACTCTTATAATTCTTTCAGTGTTGTGCTGGGCCTATATAAAAATGAAAAATATATGAGATAAGGTTGCTACCATCAGGGATTTTTAATTTACTCTTTAAAAATTTTCTTCTATCTTATGGATTTCTTCCAAGGGAAATAATTCAATTGAAGCAAAAAGATACATGCTCTAAGACTACATGATCACCTATATTAAAAGAATATAGTTAGCAATCTGAGTCTAATTTTAGGGAATTATTAAGCATCAACATATAGAATATAATATATTCATTTAAGTATGAAGACTATGGAAATATGAAAAATATCCATAAAATTTGCGAAATAAAGGCAATATAAAATAGGATAGACTATCAGTACAGTTCTGCTAACAGTATATAAATATAAGAGCAAGGAAAAAAGAATTTATGTTAGAATAAAAGGGAAGAAAACCCTTTAAGTATGTGATCATTTCATATTAAAACAGAATTTTACTTGCAATAGTGTTTTTGAAAATGTAATTTTTATTGAATCATTTAAATAAATTTATTACTAGATCATATTTAAGTGTAAAAATGGAATACTTTTGAGGATAAAAATATTTTTGCTTTTTAAGGACAGTGTTGATATCTACTAATAATCTATGTAAGCATCTTCTAAACTAAAAAACTAGTTACTATTGTGAATTCAAGGGACTCATTAGAATAGGAACATCTTTGCTCTATCAGAGATATTCATTTATACACACATATTTAGAAGAATCAGAGGTATACACTTACTGCTTCTTCAACTATAACATTACCTGTTATACCTAAACTCCAGCCGTTTTCTCTAAATGACCATAATTTATACCTGAAATTTACTAATTCTAGCCCCTCCTCATTTTTCTGAGAAAAATAGCAGATCTTCCACCTTCCATTTTATAATTCGTACTTTTTAAAAATGTGAGCTTCTGGTTTTGCTGTAAAGACATTTCTCAGATGGGCAGTACCCACTAATCACCAAATAACAGAAATTTCTATGTGTTCAGCAAACAGCAGACTGAATTTATCATTGTACATGTTTGATAAGAAAGGGCATTTATTGTTTATTAGTTAATGTTCCAGAGAATTCGCGTGAAGCCGATGGTACCCAGCCCTTGAAGCCAGAAAATAGGAGCATTTTTCAACTTCGTTATAAGATAAGGTGAAAGAAAAGTTATTGCACAGTGGCTGTGAACAATGAGGGGATCCTGACCTTACTAAATCAACTGCCAGTGCAGTCATATAAAGGCCAAAGAGTAACTAGGTTACTAAAGATGTGTGGAAAGAAAAGGAATTATTATACTGAAGCATTCTGGGAGCTAATAGTGGATGCTTTTCAACAGGGAAATAGGCCATTTCAGTCATTTAGTTTACAGAATTTCCTTTCATTCCCTTTCTGTTTTAAAGACATAAAATTAGCAAATTACATTTCTACTCACCAATTAAAGGAAATTGTGATGGCTCAAGAGTTACTCCAGCATTATCTTAGGAGAGTGAAAGTCATCTGACTTGTGTGTGTGCGTCAAGAACAGCATGGGAATATGAAAGCAAAGCTGCTTAAACACAGTCTTTTAATTTTGCTCACATTTTTTCATTTTTTATTGGTGCATGATAATTATAGATAATGGTGGGATTTGTTGTTAAATATTTGAATATGTGCACAATCTAATTTGGCCAATATCATTCTCCTAGTATTTCTCCTTTCCCTCCCTTTCTCCCTGCCTCTGGTTCCTTTCCTCTATTCTACTAGTCCACCTTCAATTTTCATGAGATTACCACCACCTTTTATTTAATTTAGTTTTAACAAACTTATTTTACAAGAAATTAAACACAAGAGAGCATCTTGTTTTTAAAAAGGACATTCAATTTTCTATCATGTGATTTTATTTTTATTAATAATTAATAAATGTACCCTAGTCATTTTGATATTTAATCTCAGTCAATAAAGTATAGCAGTTATTTCCCAAAGTATATTCCATAGAAACTAGTTATCTAATTTAAGAAATGAATATATAAGCTATACAAAATTCTCTTACATATTTAAAATGCACATTAGAGTCTAACACCAAGAAGTGCTGTGATTAAAGAACTTATATAACTAATTTTGCCATGAAGAGCTTTATCATTTAGTATTTCATACATGAAGTTTTATTTGATATTATTTATTAACATGATCACCTCTAGGAAAATTTTAAGAAACAAAGGAACAATTTAAGTATTTGTGATAGCTATTCAACTTTTATACATAACTGATTCTTATTTCAGGTCAAATTAAGAGTCATTCTGATATTAACTAGAATGAAACAACCCATAGTCAATAACATTTTTGTAGTATAGAAGAATATGACTTAGTCTCCAAAATAATAAATGTGATAATATAATTGAGTAGTGCTTAAAAAAAAAAAAGATGGCAGTTGCTGGTAAGGATAACCAGACTCAACATAGAATACAGTGTACTCTCAGGATACATACACTTACCTTATTCACATTCCAATTATGTAAAGAGCAAAAACCCCTGTATTTCCCCATAATCCTTGTTCACTGCCAACTCTATATTTTCAACTAAACCTCAGTTTTAAAAAAAGGATATCAATGAACAAGGAATACAAAAATAAAATTAATTCTAGGCCTTTATTAGGGACTCTCCTGAATTTCAGGGGCGTACTTTTCAGAGTCTTTGGGAGTTGAAACCATGCACAACTTGTCTTTCTAAAAGATTCAGTTCTTTAAGGGTAACTTAAATGATTTTTGTGTGTGTATGTGTTAGGGAATTTCAGCTTTCACCTTTACCATTAATCTTAGAATGTGTGTGTGTGTGTGTGTGTGTGTGTGTTAGGGAATTTCAATTTTCACCTTCAGCATTAATCTTAGAACCTAATTCCCACTCCCATATATTTTAGCAGAACAATACAGTTATATATTTCATATATGCCCTCTGCTTCACAGTGGAATTCTTACTTCCTGTGGTTTAATCATGTGTTTTTTAAGGTACTAGCAGTTTCTAATTATAGGTTAAATAATTAAAATATGGATGTTAAAAACATGTTGAAATATTTCAAATATGAGTGTTTAAAATTATAATTCTAGTTAAGTCTGCATGCATTCTTTCATTCTTTATAGTTTTTTAAAAATTGGACTAGCCTTCACTGTTCTAATTCAAGTAATTCAGTGATTGATTTCTAATAACATTTTCATTATTTAGAAAACACTAATTTGACTCAAACACTAAACACTAAAAGATTCTTACTGCTTTACTAGATAATATAAGTCCTAATCCAAGAATTTTTAAATGATACATTTATTGTCCTATAGGGTTAATAATGCATCAATTACTATAAAATCACTTTTACAACCAAATATTTTTAAAAACATGTAAAATGTTTTTACATTAATTTCCATGTATTTCTAGAAGCAGAAAAATATAGTTTATCACAAGAATGGCTTAAATACATAACTTTGAGTTCTTTTTCCTATAATTTCTAAGATTAGCTTCATTTTCTTCTCTCTGAGTTTATACATACCTGTCTACCCTAGCTTTTCCAAAATAATACTTTTCTATTATTTTATGTTAAAATTACAAAATATCCCCAACTAAAATGCCTTTGCCTCAGATTTTAGAAACCAAAGATTGCTATAACATTGCCTTTATGATCCACTAATGCTGCATTCCTTTTTCTTATTAAAATTTACATTGATTTTGTTTTGTTTTGTGCCTTAATACTATCTTGCTTTGGGCTACAAAACCATATGCTTAAATGTATGTAAATCTTATTCACAAAACCAAGTTCTATGACAGCAGCAAATTACTTTTGTTTATTTTTGGTACCAGGGATTGAACTCATGGGTGCTTAACCACTGAGCAACATCCTCAGCCCTTTTTTATTTTGAGATAGGGCCTCGCTGAATTGCTTAGGGTCTCACTAAATTGCTGAGACTGACTTTGAACTTGCAACCCTTCTGCCTAAGATTCCCGAGAAGCTGGGATTACAGGCATGAGCCACCACGCCTAGCAGTGATTACTATTTATTAAATAATAATTCCTATTGAATGTTTAAAAGCGAATAAGTGGATACTTGATCAATGAATTTACCATAGAAGAATTCACCATGAAAGGAGAACTATACCAACAAATGTGGAAAAGATAAAAAGCACATGGATTCAGTGGCAGATCAAAAATGGTAACTAGTTTCTTTCTTGGTTGGGATAGGGAGCAGGTTATTCCTCAAGTTTTTTTTTTTTTTTTTTTTTTTTTTTT